>NC_090449.1:723549576-723858576 GCF_031143425.1 Pleurodeles waltl
TCGAACATACCTTTTAATAGTCAACACAAACTATTACACTTTGAATTCATATTTAGGGTCTGATTTAGATGTTGGTGGAGGGAACTACTCTGTCACAACCATGACGGATATTCGACCCTCTGTATTACAATCCATTCATATCCTATGGGGATTGTAATAAGGTGGTCAGGATATCCGTCACATTTGTGACGGAGTATTCCATCCACAAACTTCTAAATCAGGCCTTTCGAATTATACACATACATGACACACTAAGACAATATCCTTGGAGCCAGGAGTTATGGAGCACTGATGATATAAGATCACAAAATCACATATTAGTTACACATAGTCACCCGCCTTACATATAAAATGTCCTATGCTTTGTAATGAATCGGTACATCATTATTATGCCCTCTGTGTACTGTACAATTTATTAATAGAACACTTTTTAAAAACACACACACATATAAAAATAAGAAACTGTTGCTGCACCAGAATATGACAAGGCAGGGGTACACTGATCTGTCAGTGAAGCATTGCAATGACACAGAGGTAAGTACTCATGTGCGGCTTTGGTGCACGGCACGCTTTTGGTTGTGGTTTAACCCTTGATTGCACTCCCCTTCCACAACTCCCCCTCCACGGTGATAGATTGTATAATGTGTGGATCTCTATAACCGTCCACCAAAGTCCTCCAGGCAACATCACAAATTTTAACCTTCCTCCAAGGTGATCTAAAAGTTCTGTTTTCTTGGACTTCACAAGTTTGACCAACTAATTTTTCATAATTAGTTTTCTGCTGGCTTTTGTACTCTGCTCAATGTTAGTGGCATTTTAGTTCAGTTCTAGTATCGCTTGATTTGGTAATTTGAAGAAATATCCTTTCTAACAGCTATACGCATCACTCATAACGAAAATTATAATTGATGGGTCTATGACTATAATAAAAGCCTTAATGCGCATTCACTAAATGCATACATATAGGAAGTAAAATCAAATTTCAGAAGCAATGTGGATAGGACTCAGTACACAAATGGCATTTCCAGGAAGAACTGCTGATATAATCAAAGATTAGATTCTGATCTTCTGTTCTTTTAAGTTAAAACACACCATGTTTTTCAGAGTAAGCAACCGTTATAAAACACTGCTGCATATCATTGTAAAAGAGTTTTAAGACACTCTGGGCCTGAGTACAACTTCGGCGGAGGTGTTAATCCATCCCAAAAGTGACGGTAAAGTGACGGATATACCACCAGCCGTATTACGATTCCATTATATCCTATGGAACTCGTAATACGGCTGGTGGTATATCCGTCACATTTGGGACGGTTTAACACCTCCTCCAAAGTTGTAATCAGGCCCTCTGTGTAATGTCACCATAACATGCATAAGAATGTTTTTTCAGCAATTTCTCCAAACTTGTTTTATTGGGAATGTACACAGTTCAACATCCATATCCTACAGCAGGAAGCAACCAGGTTTGCTCCCCCAAAGCTTGTAGCAAAAGTGTCTCAGTACATTGTGCCTTCTTAACCCCCATTCTCTGCTTCAGACATTTTCTTTCTCTATTCCATCTTCTCACCTTGAGTCTTCACATCAAGTATTTCTGGCTTCTCTCCTTTGTAAATCTCAATATTAAATCTTGGTATCTTAGCATGCATCAGCAACTCAATTTCTTTTGAAACACAAAGGGACTCATTAAGAGTTTGGCGGTGGTGATTAGTCCATCACAAATGTGACGTATATCCTGAACGCCTATTTACAATTTCCATAGGATGTAATGGAACTTGTAATATGGGAGACAGGATATCCGTCACGTTTGTGACAGATTATTCCCCTCCGTCAAACTCGAAATGAGGCCTAAAGCCACTTCCTAACACATAAAGGTTTGCTTTTTGTCCCTGTGTAGATAGGCTCTTCAAGTTCTGGCCAGTGTGCAAGCATCCAATAACATTTGAATTATGGAAATACAAAAATACAGTTAAGACTTTTGTAAATAACCATGAGTTTAAAGGAAATACAGTAGCATCCAGCACCATTGAGCAACCGAAACAGAGGAAAGTCTACTGGCCCTGAAATCTATGAACTTCAAGCAATTCAAGTAGAAAAGATACAACCGTAGGGACTCGCATTTCTTATCTGAATGCGTGTAATACAATATTTTTAATGCCAATGGAGAACACATTATGTCATCGTAAAATCTTAATCAGTAATATTACATTTTGTGTAAGTCATAATATGTCTCTACAAATTGCATTACAGATACATTAGTAATCATAATTTCAAGTGCCTCATCTCTGACTGCGTAGTCTTTCTGCATTTTGTAGGTCTTGCTGAGATTAATCAGTGGGAAACTGTCATCCCTTTACTCACAATACAGTACCCGGGAATTAGAAAAATACACTTTGTTCAAATTAGGAAATAGTGACTTTCATGCCCAGTGCGGTATAGTAATGTAAGCATATTCGGCAGAGGTCGCTTGTTATTCATACTTCACGAATTCTGGTGCAAATAAAATTAGCATGTGTCTGGACACCAGAGCTCTGGCACTTTACACCTCTACCAAATGGTGTGCCTGAGCCACCAGCTTTTTTAGCAGCCATAGGCCCCTTGAGCTGATGCACAATCAGGTGCAGCACCCCCTCAAGTGAATCTTTTGGTCCACCACAATGTAAATGATAAGACAGGATAAGCTGGAACAGGGCAAGGCAGTGACCGGCCAGTTATTATCATCTGGATAGGAACTTGGGATACCCTCGTAGAACACGCGGAGAACAGGCACTGGAGAGTGCCCTGCAAAAGTGTGCAGCCAGCACAGAAACAGCTAACTAACTCCTCTGCTGGGACCACTTGTGTACAGTACTACTGAGAATGATGTGTGTGGCAACTGACATTGGAAATGGCATACAGAGCATTAAAACCGTCTTCTAAATAAGTCAAACACAACACGTCTATTTTTCGGATATTATCACCCCAAAAGCTATGCACCAGGCAGCACGTGAGTTTATACAAAGTCATCTGACAACTCACCACATCGCCTCCAATACTCTTCTCAGGGCTGTTCTTTGTGCCAATGAATTTAATTGGTCATGTTTCAGCTAGTTTGGCATCCAACCTTTTTGCTAATATGTTTCGGTAGATTTTAATCTTCTCCTTGGATTATTTCCTTTAGCACTGAATTACCTTTCCTCTTACGAATCTTGCTCTAAAGATGCTTCCTTTAGACTGATTACACTTGGCAGATACGTTGTTTCTTTTAAAGGGTGCTACCTTTTTCTACGGGCTGGTGAGGTTTCCCATCTCTTAAATGTCACTAAAAGAGTTCCTTGTGCTCTGGTAATATGGGTATAAAAACTAAATTTTAGTTTATAAAAATGGTTCAATTTGGACATAATGAAAACCAGTAAAAGACGATTGGGGAATATGATGGCACTGGGCGCTGCATAAACTAAGCTGCTCAAGGCACGTTTATGCTATTCTTGGGACATTGCACAAAATATTGCCCTTACCATCACACAACCTCAAAATTCAGGCATCCACAGCATCTCTAAATATGTAAGAACCCTTTAGGAGCAACGCTTGAAGCTGCTGCCATTGCATCATAAGACCAATCAGATGAAGTTTCACTATTTGTGTAAACATCTCCATTCTCTGTTCCGCCTGGAGGGTCTAATGAAGAAGTCCAGGCCCGCCAAAAGTTACAAATCCTATTTCAAGTCATGTTGTGGTCTAAAAGTAGGTGCTCCCCAGAGCAAATCATAGGCACTAGAGGATGGCATCCAATATCATTTGTGCCACTAATAGGGCTAGGGCTTCATTTGCATGAGCGGAGACAGGTGCAAGGTATGTCCTTGGAATAAAGGTGCCTAAAATTTTCTGAATCCAGGTATTACTTTAAGCGAGGCTCTGCTTTGTGATCTACTTTCCTCATCATGCACTTATCTTATGACTCCTCTGAAAGGCTCCTTCTGAGTTATTAAAGTAGAGTAGAGAATATTGAATCCAAAATATTGATGGGTCACAATATTGTGACCACAATACTGAGGGACACAATATTGAACAGGTAAGTATACAGAGGGAGGTAAGGATTTAATATTCCTAACTCCACATCTATGTACCTTGAAGATATCTATACACCATCAAGGTATGTATATGTTGAGTTAAGTATAGAAAAAGTATAGAAATGTACCTTTCATTATTTTGTCCCTCAAATTTGTGGTCATGATATTGTGCCCATTGATACTTTGGTTTAAATATTTCTAGCCTATATCCTTGTGAGCATTTACTGTGTGGAATTGTCAGCTAGTCTGGATTCATTTCAGACTGATACTGCTTGCTCTCTTGTCTTCTGACTTTTACTAAGGTCATCCACCTGACTCTTTACTTTTTTCATTGCAGGTTGACTTGGGACTTCTTCGATTTGTCTCTGGCATCGGGACTCAGGGGGCCATCTCTAAAGAAACCAAGAAAAAATACTATGTTAAATCATACAAAGTGGACATCAGCTCCAACGGCGAAGACTGGATAACATTAAAAGATGGGAGCAAACATGTTGTAAGTGTACAGCTATTTCAAAGTGTTTTTACTGTTTTTATTTGTTGTGACTCATTTTGCTAGTCAATGAAAACTGTCATTATGATCATTTAAAGGCACTGGTTGTCTTGGAACTATAATTTCTGTTAATTATACAATATCAAAATATGTTATGTCATGTGCATCTGTAAAATGCACTAGCACACATGATGGTATCCTGGCACTGACAAGGTGTGTATGTGTGCTTAACCCTGCCTGTTGTAGGTGAAAATCTAGGTCTTCAGCTTCTTACAGAATTCAAGATGAGAGGAGGCGGCTCTGATGTGGTGTGGGAGGTTGTTCCATGCTTCAGGAGGGATGTATGAGAATTCCCTCCTGCTGATCTGTTTATGTGCATGCATGGGACGAGTGCGAGTAGGAGCCCTGATGAGCAGAGGTGTCTGGGTGGTTGGTGGAAGGAGATGCAACTGTCCAGGTAGGTGAGGTCTAAGTTATGTAGTTCCTTGAATGTGTGTATGTGGAGTTTGATTGAGCTTCTTTCTGTATTGGGAGTGAGAGTATTTCCCTGATGTGTAGTGTGATGTGAGTTCTCTGTGGGAGTTTGAGGATAAGTGTAGCTGCCGAGTTGTGAATGATTTGTCGTGTTCTTTTGATTTGCTTGGTGATCCTGGCATAGGCATTCTCATAGTCCGATTTGCTGGTAACTAGAGCATGAGTGACAGTTTTTCTAGTGTTGTTTGGGAGCCATTTAGAAATTTGAATATGCATATTTTTTAGCCAACAAATACTGTTGTAACGATGCAGGAAATGAAGAAAGTCCATATAGGAATTATATGTACGAACAGGATTTATTCTGGAAGACGTTCAAGGGAAAAAAACGAACTCACAACCGAAGCTTCCGATCAGCTCTCCGTCCACAAGACAACTCACTCTGTGGAACAAGGAGTTTTCAGATAATTCTCAGAATGCTCTGCATGTACAACTCACAGCGCCTTGTCTTTGTTTTTTTTTTTGTTTTTTTTTATGCCCCAGGATCCACTACGCATGGGGTTGAACACGTGCACAGCTTCAACTCAAAGCGTGTCTTCTTCATTTCTTTTATGTCGCAGGATGCACTGCGCATGGGGTTGAACGCCCGCACAGCTTCAAGTGCGCGTGCAATGATGCACGCGTTAGCACTAGCATGCATCACTACAAAAGATGCACGCATCGCTTAATACGTTGCCAAAAAATAACAAGTTCAACACTGCCCCACAAATTCAATGCTGCACCCCACGACATCAGCCCCATCTAATGAAAACTCACTGCTTTCAACGCCAAGGTAAGTTTTTGTTTCCTTCCGAAATTCTTTTTCGTCAGTGAGTTTGTCGTTCATGATTCTGCACCCCACTCCTGGTACCAGATGTTGTAACGATACAGGAAATGAAGAAAGTCCAGATAAGAATTATATGTACGAATAGGATTTATTCTGGAAGAAGTTCAAGGGAAAAACAAACTCATGACCGAAGCTTCTGATCAGCTCTCCGTCCACAAGACAACTGACTCTGTGTAACGAGGAGTCAATCGAACACTTCAAACGGAGCTCTACATTAGCTCATAGATTTACATTTAAAATACGCTTTAACTAACATAAACATAAGCATACTACAAATACTCATGAAAATAGGGGATACAATTTGAAACGGGTCTCACATTAAACAGAGAGAATTTGGTCTGAAATAGTAATTAATTCTCTTGACAGGAATAGGACAGCAGAATAGTAGTACTGAGAAATCAAGGGTAAATAAAGCTGGATATCCTGTATGATCTGTGCTTTTAAAAAAATGTGGGACTGATGAGCCTGTCTGCCATTATCTGCTATAAAAGAGAATGTAATTTACTTCAGTGGTCTAATTCATCCATTGTAATGGCCTGTTTATGACCAGAAGGTCGAACCTTTTAATCCTGGTTGATCTATTCAGCCTTTTATTCTTCGGAGGTCGATACAAAAAGAACAGTGAGTTGTGCAATAATCAACAATTGTCATCAGTGCATAGACAGCAGGCAGTCCCTGAGGTGTGCCATATAACTGAACCAATTGGCTATCATTATGAAATCCATGTCCCTACGTCTTCATGGTTGTAGATCATCAAAAACATGTTCTTATAGTGAGTTTGCCATCCACTGGATACATTCCTCGCTGGACTTGGTATTAGCAGATCTGAAATAAGTGACTTTACCTCAATAGTTTCTGGTCGTCCCTAGCACTCTAAAAGGTCAACACCCATCAACTGCAGTGTATTTGGGGATGCATTGCCGCAGTTAGTGTAATGCTTTATACCAGTTGCAACCAAATACAAAGACAGCATATGTTGTTCTTCTCAATTTATATTCTACAACAGTTTATAGGGAAGTTAAATAATTAAATGTTCTTTTCCTGTCGAACACAGCAACTCAGTTTGGTATGCATGGGCCATGTAGTGCCAAAGGAAAACAAGACAATGGCTGCAGGGCCCTGATCCAGAGCCCACTCTTTTTGTTTTAGTTACGAGGCGTCTGGCAGGCAGCTAAAGCTGTCAAGCCAGACTTAAAACAGCAACTTTTTCAATTGTGAAGTGCGAGATTACAAATTCATGCCAGAGACTTAGAGAATCCATGGGCATTGTTAAGCCTGTAGCCGAGATAGCCACCTCTACATTGTGCTGAACAAAACCTTTGAATAAACTACCGTTAATTGGTTTGTTTTGAAAACATTTTGTTGCTGGAGATCTTCGGCATTTTTAGTTCATACCAAAGATTAGGTAGATGTCATCCAAAAATGTTAAGCTCCTGACAGTGATCCCTGAGAATGTTTTCCATCCCGTTGGCTGCAAAACGCAATGCCGTGCAGCTACAGGTGCTTCAGCGAAGGCACTGAAAGGTGGACTTGTGGAGATTATGCCTTCCCGGAAGATTTGGCATACGAGGTGGATTTAAAATCTTGGCATCATTAGTGAACCTTGGTTGAAAGGTGAGATTCTAAATGGTCTTGCTGCGCAAAGTGCTCAATTATCTAGGCAATGCATAAGAATGCTTCTGATGTGACCACGTAAACACAGTGGTCCTGATTCTCAAAGATAACTTACATTTTGAGTACGTTTACTACTTTCCCGTGTTCACAAGCGGCACTTTTGCTTGTAGTAACTTACTCTTTTGCATTAACTTACACTCCAGTAGTACATCCTGCACTACACATGAACAACCACCGGTACTGCAACACCCTTCTACAGAAATTAATGGAGGTAGGAGCCTACTACAAAAGTCTAAGTTACTGCAAAAGTGCAGTTTGGGGAACCAAAAAATTGCAAACTCATTCAAAAGTGTAAATTACTACAAAAGTGCAGTTTGTGAATAGCACTTTATAGTATGTTTTGTTGTACTACTGTAGTGCTACAAAACATACAACAAAGTGCAGCTTGTGAATCAGGCCCAATGTCAGCAGCCACACCTTCAGAACAATGGTTAGCTGTCTCAAGATCTTAAGAGAAATCATTATCCTGGCATGAACTGAATTTAGAATTGGATAGGTGCATTTATGAAAATTACCATTTGAAATGACATTAAGATGTTGAAACTGTATCTTTGATGCAACATCTTAAAAGTCTCAGAATGTGCCAGTTATGGTAGGTGCACAATTCAAACTCCCCCAGTGCACTGCTCATGGCTTCCTACATGACATGACAAAGAACAACATAAGTAGCAACATCAATGACATCGCATGTGACAATCAATGACATCACCAATGACACTGTGTAATGTTTACATTTACAAGTCTCTTAGGCTTCTGGTTTACCAGGTATAAGACCCTCCCAATGGCATTATAGGGACATAAATGACAGCTACCATCTATATGGCCTCTATATTCTTATATATAGACATACTGGGTCTGATTCAGAAAGCAAAGTTACACTTTTGTAAAAGTATATGGTTGTTTGCTACTCACAAAGATATTTCACTCGTATTTTTTTATGTGCAGAGACTCTGCAGTCATAAAGATACTACTAGTAAAATACTGCCATGCTGATTACGACTTGTCTTTCAGCCGGCCTTTCCATGGTGGGGACCCTGCCACGTAAAGGCCGGCTGAAAGCCAGGGACAGGGCTATAGGGGCCATGGCATGGGCAGTACAGGGGCCGTACAGGGGCCCCCCTGCCAGGCCCCCTTGTCAGCACCGGGTGCCCTGGTACCATCTATGCAATGTCATTGGCCTCGGCTCCCTGAGAGCCAAAGCCAATGCCACTGCACTGCTTCTGCCGGCCAGCCTGGCAGAAATATCATAGTACAGCAGTGAAGGGG
Organism: Pleurodeles waltl; assembly: GCF_031143425.1. Classification (NCBI taxonomy): domain Eukaryota; kingdom Metazoa; phylum Chordata; class Amphibia; order Caudata; family Salamandridae; genus Pleurodeles; species Pleurodeles waltl. Next base: position 723,558,407 of record NC_090449.1, read on the forward strand.
CTGCCAGCTTGGTGGCTGCCTCCCCGCCATTGTATTGGCGGTCCAGCAGTCGGACCATCAAAATTGTAATAGCACCCTAAATCGTGATGAGTACATCATATTACATGTCTAGTTATAGAACAAAGACTGCCCGATGGGAAATCACTCAGGGCTATTTCCATCAAGTCATTTGTGTAAGTGATCCACAAGCCTGATGGACCAAACAGATCCATTCAAACATCACTCTCTGGTGAAACCAGCTCAAGGACGTTGGAGAAGTGATTTCTAATCTGAGCTGCCGCAATTTAGGTAAAGTAGAGGACTTTTTAATGGAGTGTGTTTGTCCAAACCTTAGTATGCAATGTGCTCAGGGATTCATCTTCCTGGCCAGAATACTTACTCGAGTCAGTTTAATCACAAACTGTTTTCATCAACGCTCTTTTTTACATTTTACATATTTCTCCACTGCCCTTGAGCTGTTAATGTGTAGTTTTTCATACAGCATTTAATACTGTGGTAGTGCAATCCTCAGGTATCCTGTTTTTTAATATAAGGGAAAAGAGGCACTGATCAGATAAGTGATTAGACAAGCATCACGCAACTGGCCAAATCTGATAGATGGTGATTAAAAAGTAGATCTCCTTGACCTTTTAACTTTTTATCTAAATTCTGGTATTTCTTGTTTGTGAAAATCCATTTCAATGTTAGTGTTTGATAGTACGGCTCCAACAACTTTTGTGCAGTCCGTTGATTGAAGATATGTAGTACTGGGTCATTCTAACTTGGTTGTTCCTCTGCCCCTCTCCTCTTTGGTTAGGATTTTAGCTGTGAGAGACATGCCCTTTAGTTCCTGGTTCATGCCTGAAAATTGCCTATCGGTACGGGAACATTACTTTTGGAACAAAGCATGAACATGTTTTAATTAATTTAAAAAAAATTATTTAACATCACAGCTGAATTTATATCATACTTTTGCATGATTGTTCAACGTGGAACTCTCTGATAAAGCATCAGACGGTAATGCAAGCACTGATTTGTTAAATAAACAGACTCTCTGGCTCAGCTCTACAAGGACTGCTTTCCCAAACACGAGTGAACTTAGTTCAATGCACCAATGTTTAAATGTGAAAGACAGGTTGTTGGTAGAACCGTAGAGCTCCACCCAGTACATAGTGGAGGTTGCGTCGATGCTTTTGGGTTCTTAACAGTCCCTAAATAGGGATCCAGGGAAACCATGGTGATCAGAAACAAACCTTTTTCATTCTCTTCAATCGCACACAATTAGGAACACAGAAAAGAAACACCAGAACTTTATGAAAATTGAAATAAAGCCGGATACTTTGCATAGCTTCTTTTAGAAAGCATACACATCAGTATTATGTATGAAACCTTTTCATTAACCCCAATTCTTGACTTTGTTTTTCTCTCACAGGTATTTCACGGGAACAGTAACCCAACTGATGTTGTATTCCGCTCCTTCCCGAAACCTGTCCTTACTCGCTTCATTCGAATTAGACCTGTCACTTGGGAGTCTGGTATATCCCTGAGATTTGAGGTCTATGGCTGCAAAATTACTGGTTAGTATTAGTAAAACATTCACATAAATGCCCAAGGAATCCATGCCTTGTGTAAAAACTTAATTGATCATTGTTTGGGACTGTGGAAAATTTAAATGTCAATCTATCAAAGTACGCTTTGTGAGGAGACATATGCCTTGAGCAGAAGTGATGTTCATTGACAATGTTTAGACATAAACACTGTCTCATGTGTGAAAGTCTTATATTATGCATAAACAATTGTGTTTGTTTCTTATCAACAAAATGCTAAACTCCCATACAAGTAGGACACTTACTGGGTCACTGAGACCCATGAGAAAACAATAGATGCTACAACATCATGTCCAGGCATCGGCTGTGCTCTTGCACTCACATATGATCTAAAGGGGAATAATGTAAGCAACTGATGTATGCATACATTTTTCTTGTGCTATCACCATCCTTTTTATGTTGTGCAAGGGCTATTACCACCAGTTACACGTTGATGGTAACGCTCTATGTAAAAACAAGAGCTAACGTTGTTAGCACTGGGCTCCTAATTAGAGCCAGTGCTTGAACAGGTAGAAATGCTGTTTACTCTAATTTTAGCATGTACTCGCGGGTCTGAAAATCCAACTATTGACTCACACAATGAAACTATAAAAGTGTCAGAGTATCATAGGGTTTTTTAAAGCTACTCTTATTCGAAGATTAGGCTCTGCTAACAAAATAACATGTTCACAATCTCAACACACGTCTGACAAAAGAAAAACATTATCATCCAGTTAGGATTTTGATAAATGTTTACATGGGTTGTTCAGTAAAATTTTGCTTGAGATTATTATTTGAAACTAGCAGAACTTTGTTTTCTAGGTCTCCAAAATAAAATGTATTTTATTTATTGCACAACGTCATATAAACATATATTTATTATTTAAGGTTTGGCATTTCTTTATGATGTTTAACAAAAGCAGGCATGACTCCGCTTGTTCACTTCTTGTCAAGTAGATGTAGTTTGGAGCACTTCTTAATTTGTAAAAAAAAAAAAAAGTGCCAGGGCTCCTGTCAGGAGGATACTTTTGTTTTGCACCACCCATTGCACTTGTCAGCTTTGCCAATAATAGTTATAACACAGATACTACCTTCACACTCCTGTGTGACAATTCTGACTATTTCAGGCCCGCAAAGCTCTAGGAATGGCTTTGGTGGCAGGTATTCAGTATTTTTAATGTATATTGAATTAATAAACAACTGTTGCTGTGCTCGTCTCTAAATTAGACAGACAATGCCACCATGTGTCGTACTGTCATAAGTGCGGTTTTGAGAAGTAAGTGCCAGTGCCAAACGCCAGATAACACCTGCTCAAACTAAGCACTGTTTGGGAAGGGTTTAAGAGCAAAGAAGCTCAAGGTTGACTGGTATCAGAAACCTAAATGTTACTGTGATTAAGGCTTGTAGGGACCCATCACTAACTACTAAATGTCACTTTCAAATGAATGTATGAAAACTACTTTTGCAGCCCGCTAATCCCCTAAAAATTATACCCTTTTGCAGCAAGTCAAAAAGGCAATTAGTTATTCACAGACAGGCCAGTCTTTAATCCTCTAAAAAACGAAGAATATACTGAAGTCATTCTAACCTCACTGTCTTACTACTTAGTTGGGGTTGCCATGCTATTTTTTCCCAATTTTGACTTTGTTTTATTGATCATTTTTATACTGTTTCTTTCTAAATTTCTATTTTATTCGGTACAGAAATTGATTGGTGTGCATTCTTCTCCCCACTTCTTTGCAAACTATTCCGCCTGAGGCAATGTTTTCTCTGATATTCACTTATAGGCAAATTTGTTAATACTTTGGCACCGTTTGAACACTACTTCCTCTTTTTTCACAACTATCTGATACTCTCGAACGTACATATTCATTCTATGTATTCAAATTATTTTCCAATGAAAGGTTAAAGTATATGAATGAGCATAGCTCCTTAGCTTGTTTTCACCATCTATTGTACTCTGATTTCATCAGGGTTTCTTTATCAACATTATTTCCTTGTGAGAACTTTGTGATAACAATGTGTATGTCTCTATTTTCTAGAGGTTTGTCGAGCACTCTCTGTTGTCTTTATAAAGCAGTCGCCTTGTGGCAAATACAGGGCATTTTAAATGTAGTTCACTTGGCTACATAAGGCCAAAGGAAATGTATTAATCGTCCTGTCATGGTGAAATGGGCGGGGGAAGGGGCTATAAGGAGATGAGCAGCATCATTTTGCAACACTTGGAGGCATTGAGTAACATAGGGAGTTCTAAGTAGAGTTACAACAGTGTCATATTAAGGATTTTGGGCCCCGGGCCAGAAAATACTTTGGGATCCTCTTTAACCATTCCCTGTTCATTGAAGACTGCAAGATGCCAAACAGTATTGAATTAAGCATTAAATTATCAGAAATGGGGCGAAAGAAAATATCTTAATATGTCTTGGGCAGTGTCCTAAAGTCCTCAACAAGACACTGGGCAGAGAGACACATAACTTGAGATACACGTGGGCAAACAGGGCAGAAGAGGTTGAGCTAGGGACACAGTTTTAACATAGAGATTAATATCACTTCCCGGAGGGGGGGGGGGGAGTTGGAAGGTTGGAGCTCTGGGTAATTACCCCCTTTGCCTATGCCTAACAATTTCTCGAATTACAATAATCAACTCTTGCCATAATGATTACCGTAATGTTAGTTTTTCGAGGGTGTACAGTTATACGTCGAGGGTGTTGGGTTATACGTTAATGGAAAGGCAGGATGCAGCAGATGTCCATGAATAGGCTTTATTCCTTCGAGTACAAATTCAACAAGACCAAACAAAGATTAGCAGAGGCTCCCAGGCCACAGCTATCTCACTTAGAATCCTAGACTTCACCTAAAGATGGAGAGGAGTTCCACATTCTACTGTGTGGTCATAGCTTGACACTTACCCAGTGTAATCTTTTAAAGGATTAGTAGGTGAAAAAACATGCACGTGCAACTTTAGTTATGTTGCTTGAAAAAGATCACGAATAATCACAAATTACAGCCAAGGGTGCGAGTGTAAATAAAGGATTGTGCAACAGTGCTTTTGATTTTTTAAAGTGTGGCATATATCATTATGGTACATTCCAAATGGAAGAGTGTAGCTATTGGTGGAGTATACAATCTCGCATTGAAATATGTTAATGTAATTAATGTGCCACCAGAAAAATGCACAACAATCCATTGCGATGTTGGATTACATAAATAAAACTGGGTTCCAAATTATGACCAACTCACTGATAAATCGCCCAGAGAAAAGGGAAGTATTATGTTTGAACATTTTATAGTAGTATTCAATTCAAAGCTACCCGTTCTTGTCTGACCCTGCTGCGAAGGTTCACTGCACCACAGAAAGAGAGTAGTTCACTGACCAAATTCACATTGCGCTATCGGGAAGATTCCACGAAGATGCATTTCACTTCTGGTATTACGAAGTATTTGCTGTGAAATGCTTAAAGACTATATGCATATCGATAATTTATGATTTAGTGAATTGTGTATTTCCCGAGATCATTCTTTTACATGTAATTTCCTCTCTTTGTAGACTACCCTTGCTCTGGAATGCTTGGAATGGTTTCAGGGCTTATTTCCGACGCCCAGATTACAGCTTCAAGCAAAGTTGATCGAAACTGGGTTCCTGAAAACGCTCGTCTCATTACCAGTAGATCGGGCTGGGCACTGCCACCAACTACTAACCACCCGTATGTCCAGGAGTGGCTCCAAGTGGACCTGGGTGAAGAGAAAATAGTGAGAGGGATAATTATCCAGGGGGGCAAGCACAGAGAAAACAAGGTGTTCATGAGGAAATTCAAGATCGGCTACAGCAATAATGGATCTGACTGGAGTATGATAATGGATGCGACTAGAAAGAGGCCAAAGGTAAGAAGACAATTAGAAAATGTTCAAGATACAACAAATGATCAGGGCTATCACAAGCTGAAAATTATGATTTTGAAAAGTGTTCTTGCATTTATTCAATAAATAAAATGTTCAACTGGACACAAATACATATTCAGAATCTGATAGGGATTTTGTAGTCAATCAACACTCTCCGAAAACATCACTTTGGCATGCATATGTGGGAAGCATTCCAAGAGTGCATAAATGAAAATATAGTTTGCAAATGTACATAGTTGTTTAAAATGGGAAATATCTGCCTCCAGAAGGTGGAGGCAAAAGCAGAGTAATGTTTGGTAGGCCATTGAGCAATTGAGCAGAGGGTGGCCTCCATCCAGGTGTCAGAGGACCAGGGCTATTAGTGGTGTTATGAAATTGTTTTTGGTAGGAAGTGTTTCTCTTTTTCTAGGTGGGAACTCTGATATATGTTGTTTTGGTTTTCATGGCGATGTGTTCTTTGAAGGTGTACTGGCCTATGTTGCTTACCCATCCCTCCCTGCTCATTGCTGGTCGTCTTTCTGCTTATTTGCCCCCAAACGTCTCCTAGCACCTCTATTTCTCATCCTGAGTCCCCTGCCATTTCCTTTGTATTTTATTCTTTCTTTTTGTGAAAAAAAAAAACGTTTTACAAGGTCCGGCAGTTGCCATAAATATTAATTTGTTTTTTAAATTAACCACTCCAAAGGCATCCAGCTTCTTGGAATTGGAAATTAAAAAATAATAATAATAAAATGGTCACTACATCATGTGATATGCTTGTGCATGCCTCGTGACACATGCATGTGTTTTACATCAATGTAGGAAGTTGGCTCTGTATGTGCTATTTCAAAGTAAGGAATAGCATGCACAGAGTCCAAGGGTTCCCCTTAGAGGTAAAATAGTGGTAAAAAGAGATAATACTAATGCTCTATTTTGTGGTAGTGTGGTCGAGCAGTAGGCTTATCCAAGGAGTAGTGTTAAGCATTTGTTGTACATACACCTAGACAATAAATGAGGTACACTCAGAGACAAATCCAGCCAATAGGTTTTTATATAGAAAAATATCTTTTCTTAGTTTATTTTAAGAACCACAGGTTCAAATTCTACATGTAATATCTCATTCGAAAGGTATTGCAGGTAAGTACTTTAGGAACTTCAAATCATCAAAATTGCATGTATACTTTTCAAGTTATTGACAAATAGCTGTTTTAAAAGTGGACACAGTGCAATTTTCACAGTTCCTAGGGGAGGTAAGTTTTGATTAGTTTTACCAGGTAAGTAAGACACTTACAGGGTTCAGTTCTTGGTCCAAGGTAGCCCACCGTTGGGGGTTCAGAGCAACCCCAAAGTCACCACACCAGCAGCTCAGGGCCGGTCAGGTGCAGAGTTCAAAGTGGTGCCCAAAACACATAGGCTAGAATGGAGAGAAGGGGGTGCCCCGGTTCCGGTCTGCTTGCAGGTAAGTACCCGCGTCTTCGGAGGGCAGACCAGGGGGGTTTTGTAGGGCACCGGGGGGGACACAAGTCCACACAGAAATTTCACCCTCAGCGGCGCGGGGGCGGCCGGGTGCAGTGTGGAAACAAGCGTCGGGTTCGCAATGTTAGTCTATGAGAGATCTCGGGATCTCTTCAGCGCTGCAGGCAGGCAAGGGGGGGGTTCCTCGGGGAAACCTCCACTTGGGCAAGGGAGAGGGACTCCTGGGGGTCACTTCTCCAGTGAAAGTCCGGTCCTTCAGGTCCTGGGGGCTGCGGGTGCAGGGTCTCTCCCAGGCGTCGGGACTTTAGATTCAAAGAGTCGCGGTCAGGGGAAGCCTCGGGATTCCCTCTGCAGGCGGCGCTGTGGGGGCTCAGGGGGGACAGGTTTTGGTACTCACAGTATCAGAGTAGTCCTGGGGTCCCTCCTGAGGTGTCGGGTCTCCACCAGCCGAGTCGGGGTCGCCGGGTGCAGTGTTGCAAGTCTCACGCTTCTTGCGGGGAGCTTGCAGGGTTCTTTAAAGCTGCTGGAAACAAAGTTGCAGCCTTTCTTGGAGCAGGTCCGCTGTCCTCGGGAGTTTCTTGTCTTTTCGAAGCAGGGGCAGTCCTCAGAGGATGTCGAGGTCGCTGGTCCCTTCGGAAGGCGTCGCTGGAGCAGGATCTTTGGAAGGCAGGAGACAGGCCGGTGAGTTTCTGGAGCCAAGGCAGTTGTCGTCTTCTGGTCTTCCTCTGCAGGGGTTTTCAGCTAGGCAGTCCTTCTTCTTGTAGTTGCAGGAATCTAATTTTCTAGGGTTCAGGGTAGCCCTTAAATACTAAATTTAAGGGCGTGTTTAGGTCTGGGGGGTTAGTAGCCAATGGCTACTAGCCCTGAGGGTGGGTACACCCTCTTTGTGCCTCCTCCCAAGGGGAGGGGGTCACAATCCTAACCCTATTGGGGGAATCCTCCATCTGCAAGATGGAGGATTTCTAAAAGTTAGAGTCACCTCAGCTCAGGACACCTTAGGGGCTGTCCTGACTGGCCAGTGACTCCTCCTTGTTATTCTCATTATTTTCTCCGGCCTTGCCGCCAAAAGTGGGGCCTGGCCGGAGGGGGCGGGCAACTCCACTAGCTGGAGTGTCCTGCTGGGTTGGCACAAAGGAGGTGAGCCTTTGAGGCTCACCGCCAGGTGTGACAATTCCTGCCTGGGAGAGGTGTTAGCATCTCCACCCAGTGCAGGCTTTGTTACTGGCCTCAGAGTGACAAAGGCACTCTCCCCATGGGGCCAGCAACATGTCTCGGTTTGTGGCAGGCTGCTAAAACTAGTCAGCCTACACAGATAGTCGGTTAAGTTTCAGGGGGCACCTCTAAGGTGCCCTCTGTGGTGTATTTTACAATAAAATGTACACTGGCATCAGTGTGCATTTATTGTGCTGAGAAGTTTGATACCAAACTTCCCAGTTTTCAGTGTAGCCATTATGGTGCTGTGGAGTTCGTGTTTGACAGACTCCCAGACCATATACTCTTATGGCTACCCTGCACTTACAATGTCTAAGGTTTTGTTTAGACACTGTAGGGGTACCATGCTCATGCACTGGTACCCTCACCTATGGTATAGTGCACCCTGCCTTAGGGCTGTAAGGCCTGCTAGAGGGGTGGCTTACCTATACTGCATAGGCAGTGAGAGGCTGGCATGGCACCCTGAGGGGAGTGCCATGTCGACTTACTCATTTTGTTCTCACTAGCACACACAAGCTGGCAAGCAGGGTGTCTGTGCTGAGTGAGAGGTCTCCAGGGTGGCATAAGACATGCTGCAGCCCTTAGAGACCTTCCTTGGCATCAGGGCCCTTGGTACTAGAAGTACCAGTTACAAGGGACTTATCTGAATGCCAGGGTGTGCCAATTGTGGATACAATGGTACATTTTAGGTGAAGGAACACTGGTGCTGGGGCCTGGTTAGCAGGGTCCCAGCACACTTCTCAGTCAAGTCAGCATCAGTATCAGGCAAAAAGTGGGGGGTAACTGCAACAGGGAGCCATTTCCTTACACAAGCCCCCCCCAGCCCACAGGCCAGGAGACTCAGCCAACGCTGGAAGAGTCTTCCTAGTCTGTCAGGCGAGGAAGAGTAGAGGAAATGGCTGGTTTGTTGCAGGGCCTACTCTGCCTTACATCCTCCTGTTCAGGTCATTCCCTCTGGGGAACTGACCCACTTCCACAGTGATAGGACCTAGTCTGAACTGCCTCTTGTCTGTGCTTTTTATGTCTTCACCCATTCTCTCTATTTTGAGGTCAGAGGTATCCACCTCTGCTAATCTTATCTTAGCCAGGGTCACCCCTAGCTTACCCAAAGAGGTTACCCAGAGCTGGAGTAACCCCACCATGACCAACAGGGTCAGGGGGCCTAACTTGTTATTTGGCATGGGGTCAGACCACCATGCCAAGGATAGTGCAGCCATAAAGGCTAACACCCAGCAGAGGCCACTGACAGCTGTCAGTGCCCAGAACCACACCTTTAGCTCTTCGCCTAAAAGGGAAGGGGCTAAGTTACAGGCTTCTTTGGGTTCAGGTTGCCTGTCTGCTGTATTAGAGTGGGGGGTTACCACATCTTGTAGTAAACACCCTTCTTCCACTCTTTCTTCTGTTAGCTGAGGAGCCACCCACTCAGGTTTAACAGTTGCCTGACTAGCCAGGACTTCTTGTGGGTCAGGTTGGACTTTATCAGGGCCATTTTTGGAGTTCTCCCCTACTGGGGCAGAATCTCCTTGGCTTGCTGTAACCTTGGCTAAAGGTTGTCCACCCTTCCTACTCTGTTTTCTTTTCTTCTTCTTCTGGGGTCTGCTTGCATTTACTGCAGAGGCAGGACTTCCAGAATCCTTGGGAGAGGACTGGCACTGGACCAGTTCCTCTCTTGGGCTCTGACTAACCTCTGGGTAGTCATTTCCAAGGAGACAATCAAGGGGGAGGTCTGTACTGACTACTACCCTTCTCCAGCTAAGAGTGCCACCCACTTCTATGGGCACTAAAGCCACAGGCCTCTTAGTGACCCTGTCTAGGCTAACTCTTACCCTGGCAGTCTCACCTGGGATGTACTGGTTTGAGAGCACCAGCCTGTCATGCACAATAGTGTGACTGGCACAAGTGTCTCTCAGGGCAGTGGTTGGGATTCCATTCACCAGTAGGTGGTGGAAGTGTCTACTTCCCTCTGGAATCTCCAACTCACCTGTTGGGCCCTGTTTCCAGTTGAAGGCTATGAAGACCTCCTCATCTGAGGAGTCATCTCCCATGGCTACACTGGTTACCCCTGGAATCTTGTTCTGGGGTTTGTTTTTGGGACAAGAAGTGTCCTTGGTGTGGTGCCCAGACTGTTTACAGTTGTGGCACCATGCCTTAGTGGCATCCCAGTTCTTACCCTGGTACCCACCTTTGTTTTGGGTTGTGTCTTGGGGCCCACCCACCTGTTCTGGTTTTTGGGGGCCTACAGAGGACTCTTTTTCTTTGTTTCTAGTGTCACCCACTTTCTCCTGGGGAGTTTTTGTAACCCCTTTCTTTTGGTCACCCCCAGTGGAAGTTTTGGTTACCCTAGTCTTGACCCAGTGGTCTGCCTTCTTTCCCAATTCTTGGGGAGAAATTGGACCTAGGTCTACCAGATACTGATGCAACTTTTCATTGAAGCAGTTACTTAAAATGTGTTCTTTCATAAACAAATTATAAAGCCCAACATAGTCACACACTTCATTTCCAGTTAACCAACCATCTAGTGTTTTTACTGAGTAGTCTACAAAATCAACCCAGGTCTGGCTCGAGGATTTTTGAGCCCCCCTGAACCTAATTCTATACTCCTCAGTGGAGAATCCAAAGCCCTCAATCAGGGTACCCTTCATGAGGTCATAAGATTCTGCATCTTTTCCAGAGAGTGTGAGGAGTCTATCCCTACACTTTCCAGTGAACATTTCCCAAAGGAGAGCACCCCAGTGAGATCTGTTTACTTTTCTGGTTACACAAGCCCTCTCAAAAGCTGTGAACCATTTGGTGATGTCATCACCATCTTCATATTTTGTTACAATCCCTTTGGGGATTTTTAGGATGTCAGGAGAATCTCTGACCCTATTTAAGTTGCTGCCACCATTGATGGGACCTAGGCCCATCTCTTTTCTTTCCCTTTCTATGGCTAGGAGCTGCTTTTCCAAAGCCAATCTTTTGGCCATCCTGGCTAACTGGATGTCCTCTTCACTGGGGTTATCCTCAGTGATTTCAGAGGTGTTGGTCTCTCCTGTGAGGGAACCAGCATCTCTGACTATTATTTTTGGAGTCAGGGTTTGAGGGACCCTGTTCTCCCTAGATAGGACTGGTAGGGGGGAATTGTCCTCCAAGTCACTATCCTCTTCCTCTGAGTTGCCACCCTCAGAGGGGTTGGCCTTTTCAAACTCTGCCAAAAGCTCCTGGCGCTGTATTTTGGTAGGTTTGGGGCCCATTGTTATTTTCTTTATTTTACAGAGTGACCTTAGCTCCCTCATCTTAAGATGGAGGTAAGGTGTGGTGTCGAGTTCCACCACATTCACATCTGTGCTAGACATTATGCTTCTAAAAGTTGGAATACTTTTTAAGAAACTAAAACTGGTTCTAGAATCTAATTCAAACTTTTACAAACTTTTAAACTCTAAAAGAAATGCTAAACAGGATCTAACACACGGCCCTAGCAGGTCTTTTAAGAATTTAGAAAACTTTTCAAATTGCAAAAATCAATTTCTAATGACAATTTTGGAATTTGTCGTGTGATCAGGTATTGGCTGAGTAGTCCAGCAAATGCAAAGTCTTGTACCCCACCGCTGATCCACCAATGTAGGAAGTTGGCTCTGTATGTGCTATTTCAAAGTAAGGAATAGCATGCACAGAGTCCAAGGGTTCCCCTTAGAGGTAAAATAGTGGTAAAAAGAGATAATACTAATGCTCTATTTTGTGGTAGTGTGGTCGAGCAGTAGGCTTATCCAAGGAGTAGTGTTAAGCATTTGTTGTACATACACCTAGACAATAAATGAGGTACACTCAGAGACAAATCCAGCCAATAGGTTTTTATATAGAAAAATATCTTTTCTTAGTTTATTTTAAGAACCACAGGTTCAAATTCTACATGTAATATCTCATTCGAAAGGTATTGCAGGTAAGTACTTTAGGAACTTCAAATCATCAAAATTGCATGTATACTTTTCAAGTTATTGACAAATAGCTGTTTTAAAAGTGGACACAGTGCAATTTTCACAGTTCCTAGGGGAGGTAAGTTTTGATTAGTTTTACCAGGTAAGTAAGACACTTACAGGGTTCAGTTCTTGGTCCAAGGTAGCCCACCGTTGGGGGTTCAGAGCAACCCCAAAGTCACCACACCAGCAGCTCAGGGCCGGTCAGGTGCAGAGTTCAAAGTGGTGCCCAAAACACATAGGCTAGAATGGAGAGAAGGGGGTGCCCCGGTTCCGGTCTGCTTGCAGGTAAGTACCCGCGTCTTCGGAGGGCAGACCAGGGGGGTTTTGTAGGGCACCGGGGGGGACACAAGTCCACACAGAAATTTCACCCTCAGCGGCGCGGGGGCGGCCGGGTGCAGTGTGGAAACAAGCGTCGGGTTCGCAATGTTAGTCTATGAGAGATCTCGGGATCTCTTCAGCGCTGCAGGCAGGCAAGGGGGGGGTTCCTCGGGGAAACCTCCACTTGGGCAAGGGAGAGGGACTCCTGGGGGTCACTTCTCCAGTGAAAGTCCGGTCCTTCAGGTCCTGGGGGCTGCGGGTGCAGGGTCTCTCCCAGGCGTCGGGACTTTAGATTCAAAGAGTCGCGGTCAGGGGAAGCCTCGGGATTCCCTCTGCAGGCGGCGCTGTGGGGGCTCAGGGGGGACAGGTTTTGGTACTCACAGTATCAGAGTAGTCCTGGGGTCCCTCCTGAGGTGTCGGGTCTCCACCAGCCGAGTCGGGGTCGCCGGGTGCAGTGTTGCAAGTCTCACGCTTCTTGCGGGGAGCTTGCAGGGTTCTTTAAAGCTGCTGGAAACAAAGTTGCAGCCTTTCTTGGAGCAGGTCCGCTGTCCTCGGGAGTTTCTTGTCTTTTCGAAGCAGGGGCAGTCCTCAGAGGATGTCGAGGTCGCTGGTCCCTTCGGAAGGCGTCGCTGGAGCAGGATCTTTGGAAGGCAGGAGACAGGCCGGTGAGTTTCTGGAGCCAAGGCAGTTGTCGTCTTCTGGTCTTCCTCTGCAGGGGTTTTCAGCTAGGCAGTCCTTCTTCTTGTAGTTGCAGGAATCTAATTTTCTAGGGTTCAGGGTAGCCCTTAAATACTAAATTTAAGGGCGTGTTTAGGTCTGGGGGGTTAGTAGCCAATGGCTACTAGCCCTGAGGGTGGGTACACCCTCTTTGTGCCTCCTCCCAAGGGGAGGGGGTCACAATCCTAACCCTATTGGGGGAATCCTCCATCTGCAAGATGGAGGATTTCTAAAAGTTAGAGTCACCTCAGCTCAGGACACCTTAGGGGCTGTCCTGACTGGCCAGTGACTCCTCCTTGTTATTCTCATTATTTTCTCCGGCCTTGCCGCCAAAAGTGGGGCCTGGCCGGAGGGGGCGGGCAACTCCACTAGCTGGAGTGTCCTGCTGGGTTGGCACAAAGGAGGTGAGCCTTTGAGGCTCACCGCCAGGTGTGACAATTCCTGCCTGGGAGAGGTGTTAGCATCTCCACCCAGTGCAGGCTTTGTTACTGGCCTCAGAGTGACAAAGGCACTCTCCCCATGGGGCCAGCAACATGTCTCGGTTTGTGGCAGGCTGCTAAAACTAGTCAGCCTACACAGATAGTCGGTTAAGTTTCAGGGGGCACCTCTAAGGTGCCCTCTGTGGTGTATTTTACAATAAAATGTACACTGGCATCAGTGTGCATTTATTGTGCTGAGAAGTTTGATACCAAACTTCCCAGTTTTCAGTGTAGCCATTATGGTGCTGTGGAGTTCGTGTTTGACAGACTCCCAGACCATATACTCTTATGGCTACCCTGCACTTACAATGTCTAAGGTTTTGTTTAGACACTGTAGGGGTACCATGCTCATGCACTGGTACCCTCACCTATGGTATAGTGCACCCTGCCTTAGGGCTGTAAGGCCTGCTAGAGGGGTGGCTTACCTATACTGCATAGGCAGTGAGAGGCTGGCATGGCACCCTGAGGGGAGTGCCATGTCGACTTACTCATTTTGTTCTCACTAGCACACACAAGCTGGCAAGCAGGGTGTCTGTGCTGAGTGAGAGGTCTCCAGGGTGGCATAAGACATGCTGCAGCCCTTAGAGACCTTCCTTGGCATCAGGGCCCTTGGTACTAGAAGTACCAGTTACAAGGGACTTATCTGAATGCCAGGGTGTGCCAATTGTGGATACAATGGTACATTTTAGGTGAAGGAACACTGGTGCTGGGGCCTGGTTAGCAGGGTCCCAGCACACTTCTCAGTCAAGTCAGCATCAGTATCAGGCAAAAAGTGGGGGGTAACTGCAACAGGGAGCCATTTCCTTACAATCAACGTTCTGGTTACTTGCCCGTCTTAAGACTCTTACACTGGGATTTGTTTGATTCTGGAACATGTTTACAGAGCTTTATTTTTCAGTTATTTCATAGGTGAAAACCCCCCTCCCCCATTCCATAATCTGTGCATGATGGCACAGAAATATGATGTGCATGTGAGAGGTGATTAGTACAAGTGATGTCCATGCAAGTAGTGATGAAATGTGTAAACCTGCAATTGCATTAATGTCCTAAAAAGTGGTATTTTGGCAAACACATCCATTAAATGTTAGCTGCACATTCTGTGTATGATTTTTTTACATCAAGTAATAGCTGTACTGTGGTCAGTAATTGAATCCAGGCAAATGGCCAGATACGAAATGAGAATAATCTAGTTGAAAACATTCCTGCTGCATAAAACATGGATCCCGCTTGCTCTCTTTCATGTACAGTATGTATTCACTTTAGAGATTAAACCATTTTAAATCTCACATTGTAAAACATTATAAGCCTTCAAAACTATTTAAAACATAATAACAGAAAAAATGTAACACATACAAACGAGATACATCCTGGACATTGATGCCTGACCATTTTGAAATAATGTAATTTTCCTCAAACCAATGCAGCTTGGCTTTGAAATACAAATGGGTTTTTATATAGGAAAAGGGTTAAGATATTTTAGACAGATAAGGTAAAATATTGCTTCTCATGTTTAAAACGAACTGCAATTACATTGACCTACGGTTATCGTGGTGTAATGCAAGGTACTCGATTTGAGGTTATTGTAAAACCCATTGTTATTGAGATCAGCTTGAATCCCACTGAATGTTCACTAAATAATAAAAGCTACGTAAAAAAGTATAAATAGATGTACCAAAGAGGGTCTATTCCAATGTAAGGCAATAGTAGCCTAGAGATGCCGGTCTGTCTCGAAACATAGCAAACGTCCATTTACCACCTGGAGGCACAGCAAAATGGTATTTCATGGAAGGGAGCAAATGTCCTTTCACGAGTCCCTGCAGTGGGAAAAATATCAGTGCACAAACACGCCAGGAGGTACATTACAGGAGGCCCTGAGGCACGGCTGGTGAAGATTAAGCTGTGGTAGTAGTTTCCTTTAGAATCAGTTTCTTTTAGAATCAAGAAGAAAGACTCCACTAAATCAACTACCGATCTCTAATTAGGTAACTGCAGTGGTGTTTTCACACACTGACATATAGGGCCTCATTCTGACCCTGGCGGTCTACGACCGCCAGGGTGGAGGCCGGCTGAAGCACCGCCAACAGGCTGGCGGTGCTTCATTTCGTATTCCGAGCCGCGGTCGCCCAGCCGGGTCCGGCGGTTTTCCACCGGATTTCCCACGGCTGGGGGAATCTCATGGGGATTCTGACCCCCTTCCCGCCAGCCTGTTTCTGGCGGTTTTCACCGCCAGAAACAGGATGGCGGGAACGGGTGTCGTGGGGCCCCTGGGGGCCCCTGCACTGCCCATGCCCCTGGCATGGGCAGTGCAGGGGCCCCCTAACAGGGCCCCATAAAGATTTTCACTGTCTGCATTGCAGACAGTGAAAATCGCAACGGGTGCAACTGCACCCGTCGCACCCCTGCAACTCCGCCGGCTCCATTCGGAGCCGGCTTCCTTGTTGCAGGGCCTTTCCCGCTGGGCCGGCGGGCGCTCTTTTGGCGGTCGCCCGCCGGCCCAGCGGGAAAGCCAGAATGGCCTCCGCGGTCTTCTGAACGCAGAGCGGCCATTTGGCGGTGCCCGCCGCAGTTAGAATGAGGGGCATAGTTTCTCTCATAAAATAACCCATTCCATACTCAACAGCTTTCATATGTGATAGAGTGAGACGGAGTGTCCCATAAGGCTTCCAGTGGCCCCTGCCTCCTATCACAATTACACTCTCAAACCATTTTGTCCTCATGCTACCTGGAGCCAAGGCCTCTTATGACAAAATGTTATTCGCCCTGAGAATTATTTCCCCAACATTCAACCTTTTGCCTCCCAAAAAGTGTATCCTTCACTGCTGTGAGAAGATTTTTTTATTCTGATTGTGTATAAATCCACTCTGTATTAAATCTGACGTGTAAGTACAAAGAGAAGTTCAACACCTCATCTCCAGGTGTCTGAATATTTAGTGTGAGTGTTAAAAACAGAGCATGTCTCCCAGCAACAAAAACAACATGATATACAGAGGATACACACGTGTTTTATTGTATTGAAAATGTCTTTGTAGATTGTTTATATCACTACCACCCCTGCCTATGTGCAACACAACAACCACCAAACTACTTGATCAATACAATTTAGAAAGTTTGACTCAAGCTATTGACAAAATAAATTAATGTAACACATCGAATCAGAGTAAAAAACCATCGCCGTGGTCAGGTATCCATTTAAAACGGAAACAACTAGATTTGGGGTATGTGCCAGATAGATGGCATAATATATATGAATTAGCACCCTCTGTTATACTGAGATTGTCTCACCCTCAATCAAGGTGCACAATGCATGTGTTGACTGCCATAGAAGTGTGACAAACGGAAATGAAACATAGAGAAGCAGCCAGTGTGTGTGTCTATGTATTGGGATGTGATGGGTAAATGGTTGTTAATAGTCTTGGTGTCCACATGCTGACCGACATTAATGGCCGAAAAAATACCCAGTCTCCCCATTATGCACTCAAACTTTGGGCATGACTGCTTAGTTGTTTGATGAAAACGCATAGTAGATACTAAAACTGTTATCGTATAAGATTTTACTCTTACATTCAGGATGTTCCAAGAGGCTGTGCTCCATCATGATACAGGAAAAGAAGACAAACGGCTGATATTCAATAAATGATTACTCACAACCATTCTGATCTCTATGAAATAGTATAAAGGTTCTTTCTCTGGTAACATAATACCAATGCAGTTTTTAGGCTCTTGCAGGTAACCCTCATTCCCAGGAGGCTATTACTCCCTCCCTGGTGGAAGACTGCACCCTATATTTAGAGATTCCCACCAGGAAGGGCAGCTCCAGTGGTATTGCTTTCCAAGGTACTGAACTTTGCTGAGTAGGTCAAGTGGTTGTTGCATTTGCTTAGCAAAGGATATCTTTCAAGAACAACCCTCCACTTTTTTAAAACAATAAAATCAATAGGAGTGAAGTGCAACAAGCTTTCTACTCGAGTGTGGGGGTGGCTGTGTTTTTTCCCTGCCTGAGACCGCCATACGTAACATGGCAACCCTGGGCAAGAAAAACTAGTGATGGTCACCTAGACTACTACTATGACCTGATGGTCCTGTGGCAGATGCTCCATCAGTTCAGAGGGTCCCAACAATGTAGCCTGCTGCAGCACCACCTTTAGGAACCATGGGGTTTGTCCACTCAACCACTTGATTTGTTGAGCGGGTTTTCCACTCTACCAAACTCTAAGTGAACCCCTCTGTCTCTTTGAGAATTAAATGCTACCTAAGAGACACCTACGTCTTGTCTTTTTCCTCTCTCTTTCTGAAGAAGTTCAATAACCTTTTCCGTGCTAACCTTGAAATGAGTGCAATTAAAATCCCAGTTTTGGTGATGGTTTTAATGAACCCTGGATGTAAGCTCAATAAACAAATGTGCAATAATGGTAGTTATGATCCAAAAAATATATTTTGAATTGAATTTTAAAGTTTTTTTTCCATATACTCTATTAAACAAGTGTATAAAGCAAATATGAAATATCACAGTTGAGAACCCTTAATGTAAAACAAAATACCATGTTTTACAGACTTTTGAAGGCAACACCAACTACGATACACCAGAGCTACGAACATTTGCTCCTTTATCTACACGTTTCATCCGGGTAATCCCAGAGAGAGCCACTCCTTCAGGACTCGGACTGAGAATTGAGTTGCTTGGCTGTGAAATTGAAGGTAACCTCAATTCTATACATTGATTGCCATTTTTGCCTTAGATATAGCTTACACGGTTTATTTTTATTGGTTAGGGTTTCGGGTATTTGTCCCAAGAAGTGAGTAGAGCATGCTTCTACTGCTTTTGAGTATTTCTAAAGTCCAGGTTAACCACCACACACTCATATTGTTAAGAATGTGACACAGTTCCCCCTCACAGGATTTGGAGATAAATTATAAAATAGAAGCTGTAGTCAACGTGGGGAATGTCTGCAGACAATTAGTGGTGATTATGTTGTACTGCATAATTAAATTATTATGGCAAAACAAGCTCATTGAAATTATGCTTCACAGTTAATGATTGAAAGAAATAGATCGCTGTTGTATACAGCCTAACATTGCTTAATATAAGAAAAGTATAAAAGTATCATGCTTTTGTTGCTTACAGCATGAAACGTGTTTATTGCTTTACCGTGGCTATATTCCCAGGCCTTCTGTTTCACAATATAATCTATTATTATGATATATGGTATCAGTGATGCATTATTTTTGTCATTTGGCTCACTGAATAATATTTATATTGATATAGAGTTGCATGGATTTTGATTTTTCCTTGTAAATATTTAGCTGTTCAAACCAGTCACCTCCACATAGAAACCCCTCTGCTTAGGATTTATTTTAGTAAAATGATAGCCCTCCTGGATTTAGAGCTTTGTCTCTGCCCATGGCCAGGGGAGTAGCTTGGGGGGGGGGGGGTTACACCCCCTTAATAAATGTATTTGATTATGGTAAGTTGTCTCTCAGATCTGTCTATGACTTTTTACTCAGACAAAAACGCACACACACTCTCTCCCTCTCAGTTTGGCAGGAGTTAAAAAATGTTGGTTATTTCACACAATAATATTGTTTCTCTCACCTACTACACATACCAATCTGCATTCCTTTCCCTTTCCACTGCCTCTTAAGCCCCGTCTTGTGTGCCTTGCTTGTCATATAATGCATTTTAACATCATGTGCCAGTGTGATTGTCGGGAAATCTAAAGCTTACACCCCACAATCATATTGACCAGGCTACACCCCTGCCTATGGCTAAATTTACTTTTTCACAATTGTCCTTGTCCTCATAAAAAAGGGAAGTGCAAGCCATACGCTACCTTCTGCAAACCCAAATATGTCCTAGTTTAACATCCTTCAGGAGAAATCCACCCATAAAAATTGTTCCCCCTCTCAACACAGTCAAAGACCCACCACCACTAAATCTGTCCTCTTCTTTCCTACACCCCTGCTTTATATTTCTTCCACTCCTCATACCTGCTGAGAGGGTTGTGCTGGAAGACACCATCAATCAGTGAGTAGTAGGATTTTCTTACATAGGATGTCCCACCCCCACAGGACATCCTTTGGCATGAACTCATGCCTTACTTCGGCTGGGATAAATTTAGCTTGATTTGGGTGTAGTAAGAAACGTCACCTAAGTTTCTGAAGGGTGAGGTCCTCGACTTCTCCCAAGTTTGTGGATTAAGCTAAACTTCACCACTCCTAGTAATTTTATATCCTTAATCCACTCAACTCAGGCTAAGGGCCAAAAGTCAATGTATTTTTGTGGAGGCAAAGGGAAGGAACAGTGAAAGAAGTTACTTTTTGTTGCATATTTGGAACGTGTACCCCATTTACATATGCACAAATGGTTTTGCATATGAGTACTCCACACGATTTTTGCAAAAGTCACAGAATTACAAAAATCCACTACTATTGTTAACGTACAGAAGAAAAGCTGTGACTGTCTTCCACAGATTTTTCTGAATTAAGCATGTATGACAATATCGAACAACCTCTCCTTTTGTTTTTGACATGTTTACTCATTGGAACAAATTATATGGCGCAAGCTCTGATACACACCTTTAGCTTGGAGAATGCTGCGCTTTTAAAACATCCCTACTATAAATACATGGCAGCTAGCATAGAATGTTGATCTTCTGTTGATTTTTTCAGAAACGAATTGTTCCCTGTTAGTATTGTTTGTTGAAAAGCTGCCTTATTGATTTAGATCATTACTTTATGAGGCCGCATAATTGTGGCTACCGTTAATAAGAAGCGTAGGCTATTAAATCAATAAGGCTGATCAACCATGGGCTGTAGAGAAAGGATAAACACACTGTTCACATTGTGTCTCAATTACGGTCTCAGTGCAGGACACTGAGTGACAGGAGGCATCTCAGGAAAAGAAAGAGACATTTTCAAGCACAGTATGCCTGCCAGAGCTATTCCACAGTGACAGCAGGAAGCAGGTGTAAGCACTAACTCCTGCACCTGCACATCAGCTAATGGGAAACGCGGGCCATATCCGTATAAATTCAAGTTCTGACTGCTGGCCTCTGAGTATTCAACGTTATACCTAAAACATTTTAAAATGTATTAGATCATGCTCATGAAACATTTTACAGGGCTGGAGCAAAATGCATGTACCTAAAATGATATTCCTTGTGACAAGAGTGAAACTGTACACTGTATCCGAAAAGATGAACTTTCTTCTTCTTTCTTTCAGCCCCAACATCGATACCCACTGTACCCGATATCAAGAACTTTGATGAATGTGATGACGACCTGTCATTGCATGACGACTGTCATAGTGGCACAGGTGATGACAACCAACCTGCAGGTGCTAAATTCATCCTCATTCCATTCAGCCTTCTTGTTGATTCAAGCCAACACCATTTGCAAACAGATTGCCAGTCCACCCTCACTTTCTTGCACTCGGCGCACATGTGTGAATGATATGCTACTGCAGTGGCTGTACATCTCTATCAAATCTCTGTGCTCAATCAGCATCATAGTTAAGCGTCATTTTAAAGTCTATGGGCCTGATGTACAAAGGAAAATGTTCACTTTATTGTAAGTTTACTATTTTTTTGCTATTCAGAAACCATGAGTTAATAGTAAGTTTACATCTGCAGAAGATCCAGTTAAGGAGGAGAAATCCGTACATAAAAAGATAGGACAGGTCTATTTTATTATGTGCGGAGTTCTCCGCCCAGCTGCGGGTACTCTGCAGTTGTAAACATATTATTAACTCATGGTTTGTAAATAGCAAAAACATAATAAACTTGCACAAAAAGTAAGTTTACCATTATGAATTAAGCCTTATGTTTCTGCAAACATCACCAAACAGTGATAAAATATCCTGAGATGTGAAGATGCAGGACAACAGTAGTATCTCTGAGGCATATGGTGCGTTGAATAAGCAGCAGTAGATTGTACTGAGGAATCACAATGAAATTCCATGTTATTTGCTTGATGAACCGAGCGCCAATATGTCTTCTGGAACACAATGAATTGGTGCACTCAACAGGAATAATGTTAAGATCCAAAATGTAATGAGAAAAAGGGGGAACTAGACAGCCGTATGTGTATTTTGAATTGCAATTTGGTTGAACATCCAGAGAAAGAAGAGCAGTGTTCCTTAGCGCAGAATGTGTGACTGACTAAGGTTTTTTTACAGGTGGCACATCATGCCACACGCCCTCCAAGCCATCAGGGACGGATAGAAAATCTTTATCTATCTTAGTGTCCATTCTGCGCTGGGGATGTAAGAGGGAGGGTCACAAAAAGTAAACATAAAGACAGGGTTTCTTAAATAAAAAGGTTTATTGCATAAAAGGAAAACAGTAAATTCGTTTATGGTCCAAACAATTACTGTGCTTTCAGGCAGTGAGTGATTGTTAAACTGACTGGAAATTTTATTTATGTTTGTGTTTTTTATTATGCAAATGTTGTACTTCTGTGGATTTCTGGGAGCCTGATAATTAGCAGTGAAAATTATCACGATGGAACATAACATGCAGCAAGAGTTGAGGAGAGAAGCAATATTTGTCGCAGAATAAAAGTGGTAGAGAATGTAATTACTCATCTAGAGAGACTAACTATGTAGAGAGACTTGAAAGCATATCTGAGTCAAGCACATTTTTAGTTGCCTGCAATAAAAAATAAATAACCTGCTTTACAACCCTTGGTCTGAATTGTTCTCTCTCTCTCTCTCTCTCTCTCTCTCTCTCTCTCTCTCTCTCTCTCTTCTTTCTCTTTCTCCTTCGTTAC
Source organism: Pleurodeles waltl (assembly GCF_031143425.1). Classification (NCBI taxonomy): domain Eukaryota; kingdom Metazoa; phylum Chordata; class Amphibia; order Caudata; family Salamandridae; genus Pleurodeles; species Pleurodeles waltl. The sequence goes on from NC_090449.1 coordinate 723,580,775, forward strand.
CCCTCCATCTCTTACTCTCCCAGAAATGTCTATCTGGTGCTTTTTAACCTTTACTCTTCAATTTCTCAGTTTCAATCTTATCTTCTTTTTCTTTATCTTTTTGACTTTCCTTTTCACATCATCTCTAACGTTCTCTGCCCCTATCAATTATTATTTATATTCTCTTTCTCATGGTTTTTCTCTCACACTCCTCCCTATTTTAATTTCCCTATCTGTCTCCTGCTCTGTCTCTTTTTATCACTTGCTTACTATGTTTCTAATATACCTATGTCTGTGTACCTCTCATTTTTCTTTGTCTGCTCAGTTTATTCAGATCTAGATTGCATGATTTGTTACAAATGATTTGCAAACTCTGTAGTTGTAGGAAGCTGGCTCTGTATATACTATATCTAAGTGAGATATAGTGTCAACAGAACCCAGGGGTTCCCCAGAGGCTAAAGTACATAATACTAATGCTCTCTTTCGTGGTAGTGTGGTCAAGCAGTTAGGCTTATCAGAGGGTAGTGCAAAGCATTTGCTGTACACACACAAACAGTAGAAGAAGCACACACTCAATGACTGAACTCCAGACCAATGGTTTTTCTATAGCAAAAATATATTTTCTTAATTTATTTTTAGAACCACAAGATTCAAGTAGCAGGTAAGTACCTTAAAATATTTGTATTTCACACAGGTATCAACAGTGCTTTGTTTGAAATAGGTAAGTAATTCAGTTTTTGAATTATTTGCAATAATCTGTTTTAAAAATGGAAACTGCAATTTTCAGACTCAGTTCCTGGGGGGAAGAAATGTTAGATTGTTTTACAGGTAAGTACAACACTTACAGTTTCAGTCTCCGGGTTTTAGGAAGTCCACTGGTTGGGGTTCAAGTTAACCCCAAACACCCACCACCAGTAACAAGGGCCGGCCGGTTGTAGAGGTCAAAGTTGAGCAATTTTAACGTGGGCTCCTATGGAGACAGGAGGTACTCAGAATTAGGCCTGCCTGCAGGTAAGTACCAGCGGCTCTGAGGGTAGACCAGGGGGGATTGAAAGAGCACTGGAGGGGCAACAAGTAGGCACTAAACACACACCCTCAGTGGCACAGGGGAGGCCCGGTACAGGGTGCAAACAGGACGTCGGGTTTCCAATGCTGGTCTATGAGGAGACCCTGGGGGTCACTCAGAGGCTACAGACGAGGTCCAGTGGGGTGTCTCGGGCACTCCACCAGTCGGACAGAGAGGTGGGCTGCCTGCTGAACGTAGCTGCACCGGGTGTTGGTTTCTCCATGGCCTGGGGGTTGCGAGTGCAGTGTGTCCTTGGGCGTCGGATAACTTCGTCCGGAGGTTCGCGGTCAGGGGGGTCCTCGGGATTCCCTCTGCAGGCGTCATCATGGAGTGGTGGAGAGGTCAACCCAGGGTGGGCACTTGCTTGCAATCGCCTGGGAACCATCTCTTGCTGGGTGGACCACCTGGACACAGGCCGTGGGTGTCGGGTGCACAGAGGTCAGGACTCACGCACTGGAGGGAGGTGTGGGTCCTTGGTTGTAGGTTTTTCTCACACAGAGCCACTGTTCTCTGGAGTTTGTGGTCCTTTTGGTCGCAAGGCAGTCCTCTGGAGTTAGGCAGAGGTGGCTGGTCCCACCAGACGCGTCGCTGGTCTTTTGCAAGTTCTTTGAAGCAGGAGACAGGCTGGTAGGGCTGGGGCCAAAGCAGTTGTCATCTTCCTTCTTCTCTGCTGGGGGTTTCAGCTTAGCAGTCCTTCTTCTTCTTGTAGGTCACCAGGAATCTGGTGAGCTGGGTTCAGAGAGACCCTTAAATCCTAAATTTAGGGGTGTTTTAGGGGTCAGAGAGCCAGTCGACAATGGCTACTGTCCCTGAGGGTGGCTACACACTCCTTGTGCCCACTCCCTTTGGAAGCACATTCCGATCCCTATTGGTCCCTGTCCTCCAAACCAAGATGGAGAATTCTGCAGGGAGGGGATCACCACAGATCTTGACACCTTAGGGGTGGTCCTGGCTGGGGTGGTCAGTCTTCCCTGTTTTCCCTAATTTTTCTACCGGACTTGCCACCAAAAGTGGGGCTTTGTCCAGGGGGCGGGCATCTCCACTAGCCGGAGTGCCGTGGGGCACTGTAATCTGAGGCTTGAGCCCTTGAGGCTCACTGCCAGGTGTTACAGTTCCTGTAGGGGGGAGGTGTGAAGCACCTCCTCCCAGGACAGGCTTTGTTTCTGACCACATAGTGCACAAAGGCACTCACTCCATCTGGTCAGAAACTTGTCTGAAAGTGGCAGGCTGGCATAGACCAGTTAGTCCTTGTAAGGAAATGCCTCCTTGGCATGGTTGCCCCCTGACTTTTTGCCTTTGCTGATGCTATGTTTACAATTGAAAGTGTGCTGAGGCCTGCTAACCAGGCCCCAGCACCAGTGTTCTTTCCCTAACCTGTACTTTTGTATCCACAATTGGCAGACCCTGGCATCCAGATAAGTCCCTTGTAACTGGTACTTCTAGTACCAAGGGCCCTGATGCCAAGGAAGGTCTCTAAGGGCTGCAGCATGTCTTATGCCACCCTGGAGACCTCTCACTCAGCACAGACACACTGCTTGCCAGCTTGTGTGTGCTAGTGAGGACAAAACGAGTAAGTCGACATGGCACTCCCCTCAGGGTGCCATGCCAGCCTCTCACTGCCTATGCAGTATAGGTAAGACACCCCTCTAGCAGGCCTTACAGCCCTAAGGCAGGGTGCACTATACCATAGGTGAGGGTACCAGTGCATGAGCATGGTACCCCTACAGTGTCTAAACAAAACCTTAGACATTGTAAGTGCAGGGTAGCCATAAGAGTATATGGTCTGGGAGTTTGTCAAACACGAACTCCACAGCACCATAATGGCTACACTGAAAACTGGGAAGTTTGGTATCAAACTTCTCCGCACAATAAATGCACACTGATGCCAGTGTACATTTTATTGTAAAATACACCCCAGAGGGCACCTTAGAGGTGCCCCCTGAAACTTAACCGACTGTCTGTGTAGGCTGACTAGTTTTAGCAGCCTGCCACAAACCGAGACATGTTGCTGGCCCCATGGGGAGAGTGCCTTTGTCACTCTGAGGCCAGTAACAAAGCCTGCACTGGGTGGAGATGCTAACACCTCCCCCAGGCAGGAATTGTCACACCTGGCGGTGAGCCTCAAAGGCTCACCTCCTTTGTGCCAACCCAGCAGGACACTCCAGCTAGTGGAGTTGCCCGCCCCCTCCGGCCAGGCCCCACTTTTGGCGGCAAGGCCGGAGAAAATAATGAGAAAAACAAGGAGGAGTCACTGGCCAGTCAGGACAGCCCCTAAGGTGTCCTGAGCTGAGGTGACTCTGACTTTTAGAAATCCTCCATCTTGCAGATGGAGGATTCCCCCAATAGGGTTAGGATTGTGACCCCCTCCCCTTGGGAGGAGGCACAAAGAGGGTGTACCCACCCTCAGGGCTAGTAGCCATTGGCTACTAAACCCCCAGACCTAAACACGCCCTTAAATTTAGTATTTAAGGGCTACCCTGAACCCTAGAAAATTAGATTCCTGCAACTACAAGAAGAAGGACTGCCCAGCTGAAAACCCCTGCAGCGGAAGACCAGAAGACGACAACTGCCTTGGCTCCAGAAACTCACCGGCCTGTCTCCTGCCTTCCAAAGATCCTGCTCCAGCGACGCCTTCCAAAGGGACCAGCGACCTCGACATCCTCTGAGGACTGCCCCTGCTTCGAAAAGACAAGAAACTCCCGAGGACAGCGGACCTGCTCCAAGAAAAGCTGCAACTTTGTTTCCAGCAACTTTAAAGAACCCTGCAAGCTCCCCGCAAGAAGCGTGAGACTTGCAACACTGCACCCGGCGACCCCGACTCGGCTGGTGGCGATCCAACACCTCAGGAGGGACCCCAGGACTACTCTGATACTGTGAGTACCAAAACCTGTCCCCCCTGAGCCCCCACAGCGCCGCCTGCAGAGGGAATCCCGAGGCTTCCCCTGACCGCGACTCTTTGAACCTAAAGTCCCGACGCCTGGGAGAGACCCTGCACCCGCAGCCCCCAGGACCTGAAGGACCGGACTTTCACTGGAGAAGTGACCCCCAGGAGTCCCTCTCCCTTGCCCAAGTGGAGGTTTCCCCGAGGAATCCCCCCCTTGCCTGCCTGCAGCGCTGAAGAGATCCCGAGATCTCTCATAGACTAACATTGCAAACCCGACGCTTGTGTCTACACTGCACCCGGCCGCCCCCGCGCCGCTGAGGGTGAAATTTCTGTGTGGGCTTGTGTCCCCCCCGGTGCCCTACAAAACCCCCCTGGTCTGCCCTCCGAAGACGCGGGTACTTACCTGCAAGCAGACCGGGACCGGGGCACCCCCTTCTCTCCATTCTAGCCTATGCGTTTTGGGCACCACTTTGAACTCTGCACCTGACCGGCCCTGAGCTGCTGGTGTGGTGACTTTGGGGTTGCTCTGAACCCCCAACGGTGGGCTACCTTGGACCAAGAACTAAGCCCTGTAAGTGTCTTACTTACCTGGTTAACCTAACAAATACTTACCTCCCCTAGGAACTGTGAAAATTGCACTGTGTCCACTTTTAAAACAGCTATTTGTGAATAACTTGAAAAGTATACATGCAATTTTGATGATTTGAAGTTCCTAAAGTACTTACCCGCAATACCTTTCGAATGAGATATTACATGTAGAATTTGAACCTGTGGTTCTTAAAATAAACTAAGAAAAGATATTTTTCTATACAAAAACCTATTGGCTGGATTTGTCTCTGAGTGTGTGTACCTCATTTATTGTCTATGTGTATGTACAACAAATGCTTAACACTACTCCTTGGATAAGCCTACTGCTCGACCACACTACCACAAAATAGAGCATTAGTATTATCTCTTTTTGCCACTATCTTACCTCTAAGGGGAACCCTTGGACTCTGTGCATGCTATTCCTTACTTTGAAATAGCACATACAGAGCCAACTTCCTACAGTCCTACACTAGCAGGTTGGCTAACATACAGGGGGCATCTCTAAGATGTCCCCTGTGTGCATTTTTCAATAAATACCCCACTGGCATCGGTGTGGGTTTATTGTGCTGTGCAGTTTGATACCAAACTTCCCAGTATTCAGTAAAGCCATTATGGAGCTGTGGAGTTCGTAATGACAAACTCCCAGAGCATATACTCAATATGGCTACACTGCACTTACAATGTCTAAGAATGGACTTAGACACTGTAGGGGCATATTGCTCATGCAGCTATGCCCTCACCTGTGGTATAGTGCACACTGCCTTAGGGCTGTAAGGCCTGCTAGAGGGGTGACTCACCTATGGCACAAGCAGTATTTTGTGGGCATGGCACCCTGAGAGGGGTGCCATGTCGACTTGGTCTTTTTCGCCTCACCAGCACACACAAGCTGCAAGGCAGCGTGTATGTGCTTGGTGAGAGGTCCTCTAGAGTGGCATAATAAATGCTACAGCCCTTAGAGATCTTCCCTGGCCACAGGGCCCTTGGTACCCTGGGTACCTTTTACAAGGGACTTAACTGTGTGCCAGGGTTGTGCCAATTGTGGAAACAAAGGTACAGTTTTAGGGTAAGAACACTGAGGCTGGGGCCTGGTTAGCAGGATCCCAGCCCACATTTAATCAAAGTTGGCATCAACACTAGGCAAAACGTGGGGGGGGGTGTAACCATACCAAAAGTGGCACTGTCCTACAGTAGTTAAATGTATTTTTAGTTTAAAGTTCAACCTTATATGCCTGGTGTATGTAACTTGTGCTAAGGGATTTGTTTTTAGTTTGGATAGGAGCACAGCTATTGAACCACGGAACGTTTGGATTGCACCCTAACTAGCAATACATTTGTAGCTTTTGTACCCAATTATGTTAATCTCGGGACTTGAATCACAGATAGTACTGCAATATGTCCCATCCCATGCATGCACTCATTCATTCGTTTCCATGAGGAAAATCACAGTTTTGCTCTCTGCTCTTTCATTGTTTTTTATATTAATACTAATTACTGTTGTTGTGGAACCATGGTGTTAAGTTCAGAGAAACCAACCATAATAGGCGGCCGAGCATCTCATCCAGGTAAGCATAATACCATGCCACTTCAAACGCTACAGCAGCTTCAGTGGCAGGCTTGAGCACAGACACACAAATAAATCCTATTTTTTTCACTTTGATGCACTGAACACCTCTCCCAGTTAAGTCTTTATTCCATCTCCCTATAAATATTCCTCTTTGATGCACATCTAAATTCTCTGCAGAGAAAGGACTTGGAGCAGCTCTAATTAAGAGATGATAATAGCCAAGCAGGGGTGATACTAAGTATAGACCAGCCAAATAGCTGCCTTTGTTTTAATTGTGTCTTCCTGATATATGTTAATCAGTCGTAGCTGAGCTGCAGCCTGCCCCTGATAGCGCAGTTTAATTAAATGTTGGTTGTTTACACTGTGCAGCAAATAGCACCTATACTTTATTTATTAACATACCTGATAGCAGATTTGATGGATGTGTAGATGCAGCTGCACATTTTAGCACATGGGGCACAATGTTCGCACTTTTTTTGTGGCGATTTCAAGCCATGAGCTTAGTATCGCTCTTTTGTTTGCCGCAGGATTGCCACTTTCACATGAATGTTTTTTGTCGGCGTTCACACAATTGGGCTGCAGACAGTTTCTCTAAAATATGCACTGTGGGGAAGAGGAAGAGGAAGGCGTGCAGAGCGTTTCATACAACAATGCCTCCTTTCTTAACCCTTGAAGCCATTGAAATAGCGCACAGCATCAAAACTATGCAAGGAGAACAGCCCCACTGTCCAGAACAGTACTTCTGGCATCTGTAATAGTGAGACTCAAACAATACGCATTTAGTAATTATTTTTCTGATTCACTAAGTAATTTAATGCTTAAAGCCCTAAAAGGAGCTAGGTGATTACAAGATTATGGTGGTCATTCTGACCCTGGCGGTCTTTGACCGCCAGGGCGGAGGACCGCGGGAGCACCGCCGACAGGCCGGCGGTGCTCCAATGGGGATTCCGACCGCGGCGGTAAAGCCGCGGTCGGACCGGCACCACTGGCGGGGTCCCGCCAGTGTACCGCGGCCCCATTGAATCCTCCGCGGCGGCGCAGCTTGCTGCACCGCCGCGGGGATTCCGACCCCCCCTACCGCCATCCAGATCCCGGCGGTCGGACCGCCGAGATCCGGATGGCGGTAGGGGGGGTCGCGGGGCCCCTGGGGGCCCCTGCAGTGCCCATGCCACTGGCATGGGCATTGCAGGGGCCCCCGTAAGAGGGCCCCTACATGTATTTCACTGTCTGCTGCGCAGACAGTGAAATACGCGACGGGTGCAACTGCACCCGTCGCACAGCTTCCACTCCGCCGGCTCGATTCCGAGCCGGCTTCCTCGTGGAAGCCTCTTTCCCGCTGGGCTGGCTGGCGGTCTGAAGGCGACCGCCCGCCAGCCCAGCGGGAAAGTCAGAATTACCGCCGCGGTCTTTCGACCGCGGAACGGTAACCTGACGGCGGGACTTTGGCGGGCGGCCTCCGCCGCCCGCCAAGGTCAGAATGAGGGCCTATGTGTATGAAGCAATATCTGTACCACCTTTTTAATAACGCTCATCAAATGGTAATATATTTAATGGTAACTATGAGTGAGTGAGTGTGTGAGGGGTTGAGTAGGTTGAGAAAGTCACTGACAGTGCATGTGTGCAAGTCCATTATTGAGTGCTTGAGTGAGTGATAAATAGTTGGGTGACCAAGTGAATGAGTGGGTTAATGACAGATAAAGTGAGTGAGCGATCTTGTATGGCACAAAGGGGTGAAAGATACTTCCTCTACTGTGCTGGCCTTTTGGAAGTCGCAAAATGATGGTAGTGGCAGAAAATAATGCAGGGTTGCAGTCAGAATGTAGTTTTCTGGCACAGTGTGATGAAGAGAAAAGAAAAGAACAGGACAGCACTTCGAGGAACCGATAGAATAATATCTGTCTCTGCTGGAAAGCCAATGGCCTTTTGGAGATTTCAGTGCATCACTGCGCCCATCTAACATTTACGAATGCACATTGAAAGACTCAAGGATGCTATTAGAGCTGCTGATATAAAAGGGATAGGCATGTCTGTGTCAGACCAGAAGATGGTTTACTGTAAACTGGGTAGCAAAAAAGGGAGACGAAACAATGCTAAAATGTTGAAAAGAATGCCTTCAACCTTGCACGAGCAGGAGGTTCAGGAGGGCTTGGGTGCTAATTAGTGGTAGCCAGGGTTAGTGCATTTGGCACCGCAGCTGCAGCACCTCCATTGGTCCTTGAAGGCGACAGCAACACTCCTGGCCTTTCACTTCACCTATCAATGATAAAGAAGAATTTGAGGGTCTAAAATTGAGACAAGGCCAGGATCAACCGTATGACACTATTTAGTGTAAACGTTTGCCTATCTTATACTGGGGTGAATCAATGTCAGTGCTGTAGCCCAAACAGAATATCACGGCTGCATAAGCAGTGGGAAAGAGAGGACAAAACATGCTTTATACACCTGTGATATCATTCATGAAGTTGGTGAAAGTGCTAAATGAAAACAAACAAAATCATCAGCTTTATATGAGAATAGCACTAAATATAACACACAGCAAAGTCTACCCAGGCTGAAAACAGAAAGTACACAGCATGCCTCTCGAAAGAAATAAGGGGCATATTTACAAGAAGGTGGGGCATCGGCATTGATGTGCCACTTTTCTTGCACCCTCTGTTCCCCCTAACAACACCATGGATGCAGTGTTTTTACAATATGGCGCACCATGGTGCACAACAGACTCAACATTTTTGGCGCTATTGAGACGTTTTGCTGCACTAGCATAAAAAATGTTGACGCAAGCCCAGCAAAGCACACGGAAGCCCATGGAAGACTACTGGTGTGTCATTTTAACACCTTCCCTGAGCAGGCGTTAAAAATGAGCAAAAAATGGCGCACTGAAATCTAGTAAATTTCACCTGACCATTGTTTTGGGCCTCCATGCATGGGAACGCCCCCTTGGATACATTATGCCTGGCACAGGCATTGGCGCATAGGTTTACAAATACGTCACAGGGAAATTGCCTCCTTAATCCCACATTAAAAAAATGACGGTAATATGACCCAAGGAGCCATAAGGGGCTTGTATATGAGCCCCCAAATGCCTGTTGACTCACAAAGCACTCAGCTTTCTGGCGTTTGGGTTTGCAACAGCAAACCTCTTGTAGCAAAGTAAGCTTTTTTCTGTTTACCTTTTTATTTAACGTGGATATACACTGCAGACGACAGCGCTCGCCAAGCAAGGGCATTTTATGGTAAGGGAGACAGTGCAGAGGGTACTAATACTACTTGCTATAAATATGTTGTCCTTTGGCTTCGGTAGGCCCATAAACATATCACTTGAGGATGGATTTCTTCCGCCTAAATCCTCGCGTGCCTTCGTGCCCCCCCGGTGCAGAAGTTCACAGGCTTAGACTCATTGTCTGCTTGGTGTTGCCGTCGCCTGAGGTGGGGCCTACTTCCTGACTAGGCCCTGATGGAAGCATGGTTGCCACGAACGGCCATGAAATTGTTTTCTTTCGCCACAAGACGGTGCAACATGTCCTTGGTGTAAAACTGGCAGTTCCTATCGAAGATCCTTTGAAAACGAGTGTGCGACGTTGTGATGCAGTTAAGGAAAGCAGAAAAGCGTAAAAAACAAGCGCATTCTAACCACAATAAACTGCTTCATAGCAGACTTCCCTTGCTTTATATGGGGATTGTTAAGAAAACCACTAAAAAAGGAGGTAGCGACGTTTAACACATTTTCTCTCAAATGTCTATACGTTTTATCTGTTGTAACACTGCCACCTAGTGGGTTATCTATGAAGTAGGCGAATTGGAGGAACCATTAAATATCGCCTGTATTATGCAGAATTTCAGACCAAGGGCCTGATTTACAGCGAAGTCGGTTACGCCATCACAAACAAGGGATATCTGCCTGCCTATTATGACCCCAGTATAGCCTATGGCATAGCTGCCAAGTGTTCAGTTTGCTTGTGTGTGACATTCCCATATGTGTGGGGCATTTATGTGTAACTTTTCAAGCCCTATGAGTGACGCCTTATTGTGAGTGAAATAAGACAATTGCATCCATGTCAAGAGATCGGTTTTCAAAATGATGGTCTTTTCTCATATGTGAGGGTCCTTAATGCGCACATGAGAATCAGATCCATCTTTATTCAGCAGGGCTAAGTTAGATAGTTTGCTCAGAATCACAGAATGTTATGCAGAAGCCAGAATTCAAGTTATCTTCTACGGTTCCAAAGGAGACAGTTGTGGTCCTGGGGTCACATCTCGTCCCGCCTCTTCATCCTCCTTATCCCTGTGCAGTTCTCCAATTAGGCCTTTCTTTCACTGCAGTGTAGACTAACCCAGTTTTTGGCATATATTTAGAAGCTTTGTTTCAGGAAATGACATCCACATCTGTTTGATACTATGCTTGGAGCAGGGGGTGCTTTTGTATATTAATTAGGTGGGTGTGTGGTTTGTGTTTCAGTCTTCAAATCTCTGTAGTTCGCTTGGTCTGGATATGAGTTTCTGTGATAGTGCGATAGTTCCAAGCCGGAATATATGGAGAATCCTACACCTCCCGTTGTACACCATTGCCACCATGTGGCCATTGGTTAACAGTACTCGGAGTGCAGCTTTTATGCGTCCCAGCAAACTGAGAAAATTGAATTTCACTGGTTTAGCCCACGTTTTAGTTCTATTTGATAATTAATGGGGTCACAGACTTCCCCATGACAAACAACGTTTTCAAATACATTCTGTGTAGCTTTTTGCTTGCCAGCCACTATTGTAGAGCTGAATAACATTGAAAGTACTTTACTCACACCCTCATTCTGACGGCGTGAATACAAGGCTGTGCCCAAGAACATCAGTTTTAATCAGTTAAACAAATGGCTACCTGCCCATGAAAGAAGCTAGAGTGATTGATTAAAATGACGCAAAAGTCTTAAATTACTTTCACATTTGTTGATTCCCTCTTTTCTGTGCCCCTACAGATATAATGGTTGATAACTTCGCGTGTGAGTTCGGCTTCGGATCGGACAAGACTCTGTGCCAGTGGGAACACGACACCCAAGTGGACCTCAGGTGGGCCATCCTGACTAGCAAAATGGGGCCCGTCCCAGATCACAAAGGTAACATAAACTTCCCGGATAGTGCTATTTTACACTAATGTTGCCACTTACTATGTCACATTCTGTAAAGGTGTAGTATTTTGCTCTGTTTGTATTTGGGGTGGTCAGTGTTGTACAACTGCAGCCAAAATCAATGTTCATTTTATGCCTTTGTAGACAAAAACATAAACATTAATGCAGACAGCTGCACAGGGTAATGAAGAAAATATGCTTTAAGTTTCCATTTCGCACCCTTTTACTCTGATGTCATAGACAGGAGGGCGTGACTGAAAATCAAAATCAGTTGCAAGAGGCTGTAGCTAGCATGGGGCTTTGTGGTTCAGTTAATTGTTTGGCTTACATGGATGGTCCATGGTCGTCATTCCAGCTGTGAAAGAAGTCCCCTCACCTTCAGACCACTGGGAAAATGCCACAGTGGAAGGATGGCAGGTTGGTTCCTGATCGACAGAGAACGCTACATCATAGCAATATGGCCTTCACTGACTATTATTTCAAAAGAGTTCAGTGGACAGCAAAAGTCCACACATTTTCAGAACTCCTGGCAAAATAGCATTTTGCTACTTGGAGCACTCTCTATGCACTGGAAAAAGTACATTTTGTAGGTCTATTGCACAGATTTGGTGACACCCTAAGGCCACCGCCCACTATTGCCTTATGGAAATACTGAGCCTATCTTTGGAATAAAAAAATTAACAAGTCACAGAGTACTCTGTGTAGGAAGCTGGGCCAAGTGTGTGGTGGACACATATGGTGCTACACCTTATACTGAGTTCAGGCAAATGCCAATTAATTAGAGTTACAATGTCTAGTCAGCCAGGGCTCTCTAGAGTAGCTGTGGTGAGCAGCCAAGACGTAACTAGAAGGCATGTGAAGCACTTGCAATAACACACTAGTCACACAGTAACTTATCACAAACGAAAGGAACCATACAGTGTTGCAAAAATAAAGGTACTTTATTATAGGCACACCAAACTAGACTACCATTAGTATACCTCCCTCTGGAGGTATGAACACACAAAACATACATTGGTAAGTACTCAGGAAAAACATAAATGAGCAAGGGCCCTATGGGGGGGCAAACATATACTAAAAAAATTGAATGGGAAAGGGTGTCCCCCACCAGAGTGCCTGCAGTAGTTAGGAAAGTGCTGAGGAAGAGTGGAACCCCTCAAGGTAAGTACCTAGAAGATCCCCAGTGACCGGGTGCAGAGAGGTAAGTTACTCTGGTTACCCATTGGCTAACATTGGGATGTCGTGGTTGGAGAATGCAGAAACAGGACTGGACCAGTGGAACTCAAGGTCAGGTTCTGGGAATTGAGGACATGCAAAAGAAGAGGACAGAGTCCAGTCAACCCAGGAGTGTCCAGGTGGGGCAGGAGCCAATGCCCACCCTTCTGTAGCTGAATATCCGGATCAACGGTGATGGATGAAGTCCAGCTGCAGGATCCGGGAGCTGCAGAGGAATCCCTGAAGTCTCCTACAAGCTGTCTCTTGATGGTGGCCAGATTGCAGATGGGTCAATGGTCAGGAGGACCACCAACAAGCACAAGCAAATGCAAGAGGAGCTGTATGAGGTGTGCAGAGCTGTGGAGGACCAGCAAGGTCCTGGGGACTCGACCCTTGGAGGGGAGTCTGGGCAGACCCGCAGGATGCAGGGCAGCCACAAGAAGCAGTCAGAGCTCCCATAAGCAACCCACTGGCAGCAGGCACAGTAAGTTGCAGTGAGGCCTAGTCAGCACACCTGAAGAGGAGTCCCAAGTCACTGGAGTTTCAGAGAGGACACTGTCCTTGCAGTGGTAGAGTGCTGGGGTCTGGGGCTACCTGGAGTCTGAAGATCTCTCGGAGCACAGGTCAACAAGTCTTGGTTGGTGAAACAGTCATGGGGCGCACGGATTCTTTCCCAGTGGCAGAGAAAAGGGCTCACCATCTCCCACTTTGGATAGAAGGCAAAGAGGACCCAAAGGATCCATCAGAACCACCAACTGTGTTGGAGAACCTTTGCAGATCCATAGAACAGAAGATCCCACCAGACGGACGTCGTTGCTTTAGGTGCCTGGGGATGCAGGAGAGTGACTCCTTCACTCCAAGGGAGATTCCTTCTTGGTGCAGCTGAAGCCTTGCCGACCCCAGAGGATGCACAGCTGTGGAGATGTTGCAGAATGTTGACAGACACCGCAGAAACAATGTTGCAAGGAGAGGTCTTCTCAAGCGGTGCAATCTTGTTGGGTTCCTGTGTAGCCCAACAGAGGTTCCAGAGGCCAAGAGCAGAAGATGTCTTTGCAGAGAGTTCCTTGTGGGGTCTTGCTTGATGAATCTGGGGACCTGCCCATAAGCGAGTCCCAAAATAGCCCAAAAAGGGGGTTTGGCCACTCTCTGGAGTGACCACCTACCTGAAGGGGTCACTGATGTCAGTTACCTGGTCTGGCAAGTCAGATTCTCCCAGAGGCCTCTGCCCACCTTTGTTCCAAGATGGCAGAACCAAGTGACCACCTGGAGGAGCTCTGGGTACCACCCTAAGGTTGGAGCTGGACAGGGGAGTGGACACTCCCCTTCCCTTTGTGTGTTTTGTGCCAGAGCAGAGACCAGTGGTCCCTGGAATGGGTCAAACCGATTATGCAAGGAGGGCACCAAATGTGCCCTTCAAAGCAGTCCGGTGGAACAGGGAGGCTACCCCTCCCCAGCCTAGTAACACTTATTTCCAAATGAGAGGAAATCCTTTGTTCTGTTGTCCCCTGCTCAAGCTGATCAAGCAGCAAGAGGGCAAAATCGTATCTTTGGTGGGGGCGATTGCAGCAGTGCAGACTGCCCGCAGACCCTGGAAGCCTGGCAGGAGCAGCCCTGGGGGATCCCCTAAGGAACCCCCAGAGTGCATGGGATCATGCCACCAATACTGTATTTGGGTATGATTCCGACATGTTTGATACCAAACATGCCCAGGTTCGCAGTTACCATTATGTAGCTGGACCACAGGTAGTGAGTGACCAGTGGCCAGCACATAGACAAAATGGCTTCTCCATACTTACGAAGTCCAGAGAATTGGGACTGGAGTTTGAAGGGGCACCTCTGCTCATAAAGGGGTGCCCACAAACCCAGGGACCTGCACCCTACACTTTAGGCTAAAAGGCCTGCATAGGGGTAACTTATATTGACCTGCTGTAGTGACCAGCAGTGAAAGGGTGCATGCACCATTTCACACAGGCTGCATTGGCAGGCCTGCAGACATAGTTTGCATTGGCTCTCATGGGTGGCATAATACACGCTGTAGCCCATGGGAGATTCCTGACGTACCAATGCCCTGGGTACCATCTACCAGGGACTTACAAGGGTACACCAGTATGCCAATTATGGGGTATAAGAAGTACCAAGACAACCACATTTGTAGGAGAGAGCACAATCACTGTGGTCCTGATCAGGAGGATCCCTGTGAAAACAGTGTAAGAACACTGACATCAGACAAAAAGTGGGGGTAACCATGTCTGAAAGAGTGGACATTCCTACACTCTGTAAAAGTTGATTAGTCAGAAAGCTGTGTGGGAAGAAATGTACATTAACAAACAATGTGCAAAGGCACAATATGAGAATTAGATGCAGGCTGAATGGTGGTAATTTAAGCGGTGATATTTTGCGGGCCAGAGGTTTCACTTACAAGTGAAAAGTATTAACCCCAATCTTTCCTTGAGATGGTAGTCCATTGAGCATCCTTAAAAGAATGACCCACCCAATGTACTGATTCACTTGTATAATTAACGGTTCTATTGCAGCTTTCAATAGAAATGAAAATAAAAAGAATCAGGAATTTAGAAACCCACTGCTGCATCTAAAATGTGGCACACAATTTAATTGCCTTTTATCATTGAGGTAATTTCATTCTCTGGGTTGTGCACGTTTTTTAATAATTTATTCAGATATTTTAAGTGGTTCTGTCTGCTCAAATACTCAACTCCTGCCAGCACTGTTAGTGAAGTTATTGTTGCTTCTACATGTAAAACAAACACATAGACCCTGGCTACAAATGGGCCAAGGGAAGGCATTTGCTAAGGTAAACATCTCTTTCGCCACGTTTTCCACTGGGAAATGAGGCATAACATAAAGAATCAGTACTTACACCACATCTGCATGTTTTGTATTTTTTATATGCCTTTTTCCACCAATAAAGTTCAGCTTTTTTGATCTGCCGAAATCTGTCAGGGCAAAACAGTGGAGTTGTGATGTAGGCCACACAACTTGGAATTCTTATTTGCACAGGGATTTGGAATTTAACACACAGCTTACGTTGATGGTATGTTAGATATGGAGACTTTCTAATACTATAGTAGCGGTCACTTTAAAATTCTTTTCAGATATCGCTTTCTGTAATATCCTAACAGGTTAATAGTCTACACCCTGTAATGCATGCAGTGTCACCAATTAATAAGGAGCACAGAATGTCAGTTCCAGTGAACTCCACACAAGATGGCATCTGTTGCCTTTATGAACCCTCTTGAAACGTCTTTGGTATCGCAAGAGGCAGCTGATGTTTGTATCCTCTTAAGCAGAATCTCTTGGGATAACCACGGTTTGTAAGTGTTGAAAGGCTGCTGGCAGCCGAGTCCCTCCCACATCGGCCCTACCAGCACTCATTTGCCAGAACCACATTGAATGTCCTATTACAGAGTACGGCCTGATACTTGGCCACAATTAATTTAAGATCTAATTGGAAACGTTTCCCACCTTGTCCCCATGAACCTCTTTACCACAATCACACTCTACTCTGAATGTATTTCCTATGACAAAGTGTAGGGATCATTGTTTACACAAATCTTTGTATTCAGTAATACACATACTAGGGTTCCAGTATATGTTAGCAGTCACATTGTTGCTTCAGCGGTTTTTCTACACCATTAGGTGCTGTTGTATGTTTTCTGTATGTCTTAAGAGTAGAAAGTTTGGTCAAATGCGCTGCATTGCAAATTCTAAAGAAGCTCGAACTGTTCTAGTAGTACACGATGCGGGAAGTTTTGGTGGTATCTATGCCTAGACTACAGCATATAGCCCCACTGTAAGGGCTATATTTATCAAGACCCTATGTGGGTGCAGAGACACAAAAAGGGACACAAACTGGTGCTAAACCTTTTATTTTGATAGCCTTGGAATGTTTCCCAAAAAGTAATGCATATAACGCCTTACACTCCTTTGCGTTACTTTGTGTGAAGGGGCATCCTGTGGGTGCTACAGCAGCATTTTCGTGCTGTCGCCCATGATTTTTGACACAGAGATATGTCTACTAACAATGGCAGCATGCATCCAACGTGGGAAAAGTTTTAAAGTATGTCCAAATATGGTATTTTCCACAGGAAAGTTAAGCTTCCTGTATAAAACGTATGTTATACTTCACACACACACACCTCTGGGGTTTGGTGCAAAGGTGTGTGTGTGACGTTAGACAGGCCCAAAGAGAGCCAGCATGGGAAAGAGAGGAGGAGCATCATATCTTAAGAGATCTGATGCTGCCTTTCTCTTTCCTCCTACTGCAGTGCAGCAAATTTGACTGCTGTGATACATTTCACTAGAATATAGTAAATCTCCCCCAATAGTTTTAGGCATAAATGTTACTTGACAACTGGGTGTGGCAGAGAATTATTCTGATGTTGCTCTCAAATTTGGTTTTAGTAGCTTGCAAACAACTCTCATGACCTCACACATAACATCACAGATTACATCATGGACTAAATCGTTGACATACCAATACATTTGACCTTACATGGAGAAGAAAGGCTGCTGCAGTTTCACTCTCAAGGAATGTATATTCTGACAGATGCTAAATTAGGTTGTGAGCAGGGTTTGATTAGAAAGGTGGGCGGTCGGGCATTGGGCCAGTGTCTCAAGATTATCTGTGTGCCATTTTTTTAGGGCCACAGTAAACCTTCCCACAGAACCTTACTGTCTTCCAGGTCCCGCCAGGTCACTGTAATGTGGGCAACATCATAGGCAGACAGGCCCTCAGAGGGCAGGGGCTTACAGTGGTGCTAGGCCGGTATTGTTCTGGCCCTAGCAGACTTCATCTTGCACCCCGTGGGAATGGCACAGATCTCCAGAAGTAGTTTCCTACTCCCCTGCCATGCTGTCAAACTGAGAAGGGGGAGAGTATAGCAGTCTACTGGGAGGATGTTGATGAGCCCGTTGGGCCATCTTCATGTCACTCACACCCTCCTCCCATCTGAACCAGACTGGGGGCCAGTTGCTGCCCTGGACCTTGGGCCATTCACTCCTCGACCCCCAGGTGTCAGACGTGGTCCAGCAGCAGTGTTTTTCCCCTGACCCCTCGTGGCCAGGTCATCATATTCAAGCCATGGTGGGCGGGGGATGAGAGAGTATGCAGGGGCCTCGCTGGGGGCAAAGTGTTGTCAGCTCGGCCATTGTGTCTTTTAGGCCTTGGTGGATGGATGTGTGCTTCTGCATAGGTCTTGCAGTGAGGCCACCTTTCCCAGAGAGAAAATAGAGAGGATGTAAACAACAGAGTCACAGCGTCTGCTCAGCATCCCATGACCCTGGACAAATTGCTTAATCTCCCAAAGCCTAAAATAAGAATCAGTTTGATCTTATGTAATGTAAATGTTGCACATGTAAATCGCTCCAATGCCTTTGGGCCGAGTTCACGTTGTATAAAACTGCACAAACACAAAATATCTGGCAAGATTCCTCAATCGAGCATGATAATTAAAGAGGACTCTTATACAGCCATATTCATTGTTACCAATGCTTTTCTGTCTGTGTCTGAGCTAACTATCAGTCACAGATCAAGTCAAACCTTTAGTACACATTTTCATACCAGCCTAGACATTAAAATACTGGTCACCTGGTAAAAAATATGGCCAGGTGGCAATCCTAGACAGATCAGTGTTGTAGCCTTTGGGCCATTTTATTTCACCCCACCAGTACAGCCAAACTGCAGTGCTTCTAGTTTTCACCAATGTTATTGGCTTTATAAGCTCTAAAATACTTAATTTAATAAACATTTCTCCAAAAATGAGTCCAGTGAGACTACTCAAATGGCGATCCATGAAAAGGACGATCCGGGAATGTTGGCCACTTTTTGGGGCGAATGCCCGGGCCTAATTCTCATCCCAGTCTAACCCTGGTTGTGAGGCTTCCGCCCCACTGTTGCCAGCTAGATATGTTCTCAGATGCTAAAGATTGGGTAGAAAAGATTGTGCAGTTGCACTCACAATCCATCCATATCTTGGCTGACATCTGAAACAGTTGTTTTGCTGCAGAACGACAGTCAACATCTAGATGCTCGCACATTAAATACTTATGGAGAAGAGAGGCTATTACAGTTGTTGCGCTCATATTTCAGAGATATCTAAACAGGCATGAAATACAAAGATCATTCTCGTCAGGCATTGTGGATCTTTGGGAGTGGACACAAGTGTGTATTGTGCGCACACACACGTGTGTATTTCTGTCTGCATGCGTGCCTGCTATGTTTGTTTATAATAATGTATTCAGGTGTCATGTGCCTTACTGTCCCACTGCTTAATGAGGAACATGGGAATCATAAAGTACAGACAATATTTAAATGGAAATTATTGAACATAAAACATTTTCACTTTATATGGAATTAAAATAACTCGCCCTAATTATCTCGAATGAGGGAAATAGCACTGGATTGAGTGAGACTAAAGAAAGTTGATTGCCTCAGTGAGATCTAAAGAGAGAGTCAATAGCTGTGAAGCACAGAGGAGTTAGGCGCAATTAAGACAGAAATGCGCGAGCCGCTATCATTCTAATTACCATCCAGAAGAAATGTCCACACTTTACTTTCACAGTATCCATTAGAATTAAATACTAACATTGTTCCTAATTTGGGAATCTCTGTCACTAAAGATAGTAATGTCGAGCTGGGTCAACAGGTTGTGGTACTCAATAGCTAAGTCCTCCACTCTTGGTATGAGATCTAGGCATGTTCTCATCAAAATGTCATCCCTTGACTGTTGTTCACAGGAGGCGAGAAGGAGCCTTGCAGGGCTGTGATGGAAACCTCTCTACCTCGGTTAATTCAAACAGGGGTCTCTGTAAAAATGATTGTGGCACTGATCAGGTTATTCGAGAAGACTAGACAAAGCTGTTTTTTCAGCACAACTCACATAAATATATTTATGAGTTATTCTGGAATGTTTGTATAATATGTAATATAGAATTGATTTAAACGTTCTACAAATATTTAAGCTTGATGCCGACCCTGCCTCGAAAACGTTTGGCTATTTTCATGCTTGCCATTCCATTCCTTGCACATTGCTTGTGGCCAGAATTTGTTTTTTTTTACTAAACAAAATGCCAACCACCACGTCAATAATAATTGCATTGTGTTCATTGTGTGAAACAAGTCACAAATAACAGCCCTATAATGCTATATATAACTATATCTATGTTGACGACTGACAGTTATGTTGGCTTGCCATTACTTTATGAGAACTGACATTGCCACATTTAAAAGTTCAACATTATTACATGGAACCGTAAATCGTTATGAACATCATTATCAAAGAAGTGTCCATGATGCTAATTATTTTGTATCTGTGTAGTTGGAGCCCTGAATTATTTGTCAGCCTGCTTTTAAATCAATTGATTTGTGTTTTAGATTTTTCAGAGGTGTCACACCTCTCCTCTGCTTAATGTACCAGAAAATATTACTGTTCATTATGACTTAAATTCAGGTTTACAAAGCTGTTCTGGCAAACTGCGTTTCAAAATTTTAACCATACATTCTTTGATTCAGGGCAACAGTGATAACCTTAGTGCATCTTAGAGGCAGACTAAGGGCAATTTTTACATAAAATAGGGATTCAGGATATTGTATAGTTTGGCATCCTGTGAACAATGCACATCCCTAGGAAATTTGCCCAGCAACTGACTGCTGTTCATTCTACATGCCGTGGAAAGAGACAGAGCTTAACACAGCTTCTAAATATTACTCTGCCAAGAGTTAAGTCAGTGGCACACAGTTCATCTGGACGGTTGTATTTAACTTACAAAGGTCTACGTCTGACAGCAGGCCCCTCTCTCTTGCCCTACAGGACAATGAGCTAAATATTGTGACTTAGCATCTTTACAAGTTCAAGAGTCACAATGTGCACTCTGGGTCTCTTTTTCCTGATTATGGATGAGGGAAGCTAGAAAGATGTTAAGGGATCACACAACAAAGCTATCGCCCCTCTTTCAGGATGTCCACTGCCACAGGGATGTCCACTGCATTCCGCAGTAGTTCATCACAAATGTCTTCCACATATGGAACCGTTACTCTCATGAATCCTTACTGTGGGCCTGCAGAAACCTTTCAGACAACTGGCCCACGCTTAGAAGGAATGTACTAAGATTTCATGAGGGACATCTTTGAGGACTGCCTACATAATCTCAAAGATGTCACATGGACCAATTTTAACTTCATCAAATTTCCAAACTGTTATAGATATTTTTTTTTGCACACCGTATTTGCCCTGTTGGCCTTTAAGTTGTGTTCCATCTATTTCCAACTGTATTGATAGAATTATTTTCTAAAATAGTTTACATGTAAATAAAGGATTTTTAAAGAAGGGACATATTGTCGAAGCGGGTAAGGGAATGATCTCCCAACAGGTTTAAAAATACGTGTTATGAAGAATAATTTCCTTCCTATTGAGTTGTATTTATTATAAAATCAGGCACAAAACTGACGCTAACTGTCGTGAGTCAATTTCTCCTGCTATTGTAAATCTCACTCTCCTCCATGGTTTCAGATAAAGCGTGTCTGAAGCACAGTCTCATTTTAGCTCTCATCTCCTTTATTCTATTACAACTTCCTTGGCTGTAGCCTTTAATTTTCCTGCTACTTGTGGGCAATGAGCTGTACATGATCATGGTGTTTCTGAATTCCTGACGGAAGGCATTGAAGTTTTTCTGAACAGCCTAGTGATATCCATCTGTTCGAACTGCGAGTGATACCAGGGTGGCAGGGCACAGCTCACCACAATGAGCTATAGCCATCTGTTGAGCACAGATAAGTAAAAACAATATCAGCAGTAAAGGTTAGAAAAGCTACAAAGTCACAGTGCCTGTAGATGAAACAGATCCGAGTGGCACATAATCACAAAGCTTGCTTTGTGAATCGTCAATGTATCATACACTGCATGGAGTTCAGCACAATCCAGTTGAAGCTAAAAAGTTGGAATATTAAATGTATAAAATGTCTCAATTATCACTTCTGACAGGAGGAAAATATTCCCCTTTTCTTATTCATTGTTTTTGTTTTGGCAGGAGATGGAAATTTCATTTACTCTGCGGCTGATGAGAAGCAAAGGGGTAAATTTGCACGGTTGGTGAGCCCCATGGTATCCTCTGAGAATTCAGCACATTGCATGACATTCTGGTATCTCATGTACGGAAGCCACGTGGGTACCCTCAGAGTCAAACTGAGGTACCAAAAACAGGAAGAATTTGACCAGGTTCTGTGGACAATGACGGGTAATCAAGGGGACCACTGGAAGGAGGGACGTGTCCTGCTTCACAAGACTTTGAAACATTACCAGGTAAGGTGGTTAGATCCCTGATTGATATGCACGAGGATGTTATTGATTGAAATAAGTTAGAGATGATAACTGTTCACACTGGCATTGTAGCATTCGTCCATGAATGGTGTTTTCTTGCAGTGTTTTTTTATCTTGTCCCATTGATTGCAGGTCATAGTATGCATGCATGGTTGGGAGAATGTACAATTGAAGAGAGCCTTAAGTGGCAAGTATTTCATATTGTTCGAGGATTCTAGGACTGCCAAGAGACTTGCACATAAGTATGGTTGTTTTGAGAAGTCTGTTATCTTGGTCAGAGGGAAAGGTTGTGGTTAAAGTGGATGATTCTCTTGCTAGAACACTCAGCAGAATTCATAGGACCTTTGATGAGATAGGGTAAGTTACACTCTTCGGGGCTTCATGTTATAGTAAGTATCATTGACTTAAAATAAATAAGGTGGTGGTGGTAATCTAAAATATCCCACATGTCTAGGTCTATATGTTCATATACAAAGATTGGTGCTCAAAACTAGACGTACTGAGAAGGCGGGCATTGACTGATGAGAGATGAGGGATGCCTGGGGTCAAACCTGTACACAGAAATGGAATAACTTATATATAAGGATATGAGTAATGGTCAGTAGGCTTTGATAACAAAGCTGGGACACAATGCCATCACAAGTGTTGTGTACAGGTTGAGGTAGAGTTAACATCAACAGATGGTGGGAAAACTAGCTATGTTGTTCTAGGTTGTAACCCTGTATTATAGCTGATAGAGGTTTAATCCCTTGTGAAGAACAGATGTTCGCAAAAAGTGTTATTTGCTAAGGGCTAAGCCAATTATTGTGTGGTACTGTACAATTTCATCCTGTGCTAACAGGCTCTTATAATGGTATGTAATGGTTTCTGATAGGTCAAGATATAAATTTATTTGCATTTCCGATTAGGATATATGGCTCCTGGGCATTGTGGGCTTGTATACTTGCAATCTGTATTGCTGAAAGTAGGGCGTATGCCATCTTTAGCCGTCAGAGTGGTGCAAAGAATTTGAAAAGATAGCCACCCTGTTACCTAGAATAAGTGTATAGCTTATAATGCTGTCAAGGTGTGGTCCCTAGGAGGCACATGTATGCCTAGCCCTTTCTGGACTAAGCAGAAGGAATGAATGTTCCCAGGTTACCTTAATTCAGCCTAGAGAGCACAAGACTGGTAGCCAGCTGTATTCTTTGTGGGAATCCAAGAAAAAAGAAGATCCTTCTTAAATGGCCTAGCTTTCAGAAATACATTTGTTGTAATATATATATGATGAGATGCTAGAACATACCATTGTATCTCTTATACTAAAATTACCTTCATATCCTCAACTGTGAAATATGTCTTTATCAGTGAAAGACAATACATAGACACTCACGGACTATCAAAATGATGGTTTATTGAAAAGATTCCAGCCCCTGTGACGCATTTCGGCACAAAGCCTTGTTCACGCAACCTCAACTGTGTTAATCTATTAACCTTTCTCAAGTGTGGAAGCTCCAATCATAGGGCAAGCTTTGCAGTTTAAATACCCTTCTGATAGAACACAAGAGTGATCATTCAAACTAAAGTTAAATATAATCATAAAAAATAAAATCTGCCTTTTTTAGAATTCTGCCTGTGTCCCCCGATTAATCCAAACTGCAAAAATAAATTATGTGACCTCATAGAATCCTTTATTTTCCTACTGCAGCCTGTAATGTCACAGAGATTCATAAAGTATGTCACGTATTCCCAGAGGGAAAACATTGAGAGTTGGGCCTCAAGTGTCTCACAAATAGTTTTTCATTATGCTCTCTGTCAATATTATAGTATTTCTTCAATCTTTCATTCTAGTAAACCTGTTGCACATTGCATAACCATTTTTCCAAAATGTTACTTTCTTCTGTTTCCATAGGTGATTGTGGAAGGTGAAATTGGAAAGGGAAATACTGGAGGTATCGCAGTTGATGATATCAATATAGCCAACCACATTTCACCTAGCGATTGCAAAGGTAAGTGACTAGACCTCAGGGGAATTTCAATTATGTCAGAGTAATTGGAGTAATTTTGATCATTCCATGTTACTCTTTGATGCAGAAGTACCTATACTAATACAATTACGCCCACTCACATAATTAAGAGTAATTTGTGAGTGAACAAATCCTGCCGCCAGAGCAAATTTAGTGAACGTGAGCAGCTGCTCACACTGTTGTTTATGTTGAGTTGCATTAAGAGTTATTTCCTTAGCGCAAAATGCATCCTTGCACATATTTTAAACTCAAACGGACATTTTGCTTTAATAAGATAGCACTAAATGCAGAATTACTCTTCTGTCATAATTTTGCATAATCTAGCTGTATTTTTGGGTAATTGCACATGATTGCGCTACATGGAATAATGGGAGTTATGCTCACCCCTCCAAAAGCAGGCTTGGCTGTTCATTCCACTTCATTTAAATAGGTGCTTCATTACTTTTCAATATCGCAAAACACCCATGTTGCCAATTTAACAGCCTCTGTTCCCAGCAATCCCCATCCTGACCATGCTCTTCCATCTCAAATATTCCTGGTCACGAGCACAATTGACAAAAAGGTCGTGAACATAGTCCTGAAGCAAACTAGGTGAAAACCAGAAAAAAACTATTGACCACACATCACTTTGTCTCCTGACTATAAATATTGCATCCATTTTCAACGCCAACTTACCTTCAGGGGAACATCTTTCTAGCGTGCTTGTTGAAAACTACATCAAAGTGTGCACCTAGGAAGAGCTGGAACGTCTGTAAACTATGGGTAGGCCAATGCTCGGATTCTAAGCAAGACTTTGTTCCCATTAAAAAAAACTTGCACAGCCATATACAGATATCTGCTGCCTGTTCTGTACCCCAATCACCCGAAGGCTTGTTACAACCACCAAAGAACATATTATTTCTAAGCAATAAGTTACTTGCTTGCCCCACCTGTATTCGTTCAATTATTTTACAAAGACCACATTACACAAAAAACACAGGGTACGAGGCCTGTAAAGCCCTCCAAGAAATTCTCATTTCCGTAAGTTAAATCATAACCAGGCACGACCTCCATAGTGACATATTAACAAGCTGTTGATATCAGTATTTGCTCAATTAGAAGCCGAGCTGAACTTTGCTGACAGCAGCTTGGCGAATTCCCAGCCTTGGGATTAATTCCATCTCTACATGCATAAGCAAGAGATGTGTGACCACATTAATCGACTTAGTCAGGCGTTCAAGGTTTATTAAAGAAAGGCGCAGGAAAATATTGACACTCAAAAAATACACATTTCAGGCTAGCGCCAGTCATGAAAACGGGTTTACCCTCCATCAAAAACAGCAGTAAATATGTGTGTTTTAACTGGATATAACAAAGGATGTGTTTTCGCTGTTTTTACTCAAGATATATTTGAAATTATTGAACATGTGTCATATTAAGCATACCATATTTCACTAATCGGTATTTTTATAGGTTTCTCCACTTTTTTGGCTAGGCGAATAGCAATGACACATCTTAATACAGACAGCAGACAGATTCAGACATTCTTTTGCAACTAAATTCAATCTCAGTATGCAAAAAGGCATCTTTATGTGTTTTTTCATAAACACTAGCAGGGATAGGTTATCTTCAAAAAATGTGTGCAACGCCCCAAACCTGTAAGATGGTGGCTATTCACAACTATTCTATAATGCATTCACACCCAGGCATACTTTTAAATGTAATCTGAAACAGATTTGTTATATTATATTTTTGAGTTAGATCCAATATGTGATGTGAATGGCCGGTAAGGGGTTTATCAACAAATAATTGTTTCCCTTATAATAAAAACTGGAGAAAGTGATAGGTGCTAAGTGTAGGAAGTTGGCTCTGTATGTGCTATTTCAAAGTAAGGAATAGCATGCACAGAGTCCAAGGGTTCCCCTTAGAGGTAAGATAGTGGCAAAAAGAGATAATACTAATGCTCTATTTTGTGGTAGTGTGGTCGAGCAGTAGGCTTATCCAAGGAGTAGTGTTAAGCATTTGTTGTACATACACATAGACAATAAATGAGGTACACACACTCAGAGACAAATCCAGCCAATAGGTTTTTATATAGAAAAATATCTTTTCTTAGTTTATTTTAAGAACCACAGGTTCAAATTCTACATGTAATATCTCATTCGAAAGGTATTGCAGGTAAGTACTTTAGGAACTTCAAATCATCAAAATTGCATGTATACTTTTCAAGTTATTCACAAATAGCTGTTTTAAAAGTGGACACAGTGCAATTTTCACAGTTCCTAGGGGAGGTAAGTATTTGTTAGGTTAACCAGGTAAGTAAGACACTTACAGGGCTTAGTTCTTGGTCCAAGGTAGCCCACCGTTGGGGGTTCAGAGCAACCCCAAAGTCACCACACCAGCAGCTCAGGGCCGGTCAGGTGCAGAGTTCAAAGTGGTGCCCAAAACACATAGGCTAGAATGGAGAGAAGGGGGGTGCCCCGGTTCCGGTCTGCTTGCAGGTAAGTACCCGCGTCTTCGGAGGGCAGACCAGGGGGGTTTTGTAGGGCACCGGGGGGGACACAAGTCCACACAGAAATTTCACCCTCAGCAGCGCGGGGGCGGCCGGGTGCGGTGTCGAAACAAGCGTCGGGTTCGCAATGTTAGTCTATGAGAGATCTCGGGATCTCTTCAGCGCTGCAGGCAGGCAAGGGGGGGGTTCCTCGGGGAAACCTCCACTTGGGCAAGGGAGAGGGACTCCTGGGGGTCACTTCTCCAGTGAAAGTCCGGTCCTTCAGGTCCTGGGGGCTGCGGGTGCAGGGTCTCTCCCAGGCGTCGGGACTTTGGATTCAAAGAGTCGCGGTCAGGGGAAGCCTCGGGATTCCCTCTGCAGGCGGCGCTGTGGGGGCTCAGGGGGGACAGGTTTTGGTACTCACAGTATCAGAGTAGTCCTGGGGTCCCTCCTGAGGTGTCGGGTCTCCACCAGCCGAGTCGGGGTCGCCGGGTGCAGTGTTGCAAGTCTCACGCTTCTTGCGGGGAGCTTGCAGGGTTCTTTAAAGCTGCTGGAAACAAAGTTGCAGCCTTTCTTGGAGCAGGTCCGCTGTCCTCGGGAGTTTCTTGTCTTTTCGAAGCAGGGGCAGTCCTCAGAGGATGTCGAGGTCGCTGGTCCCTTCGGAAGGCGTCGCTGGAGCAGGATCTTTGGAAGGCAGGAGACAGGCCGGTGAGTTTCTGGAGCCAAGGCAGTTGTCGTCTTCTGGTCTTCCGCTGCAGGGGTTTTCAGCTGGGCAGTCCTTCTTCTTGTAGTTGCAGGAATCTAATTTTTCTAGGGTTCAAGGTAGCCCTTAAATACTAAATTTAAGGGCGTGTTTAGGTCTGGGGGGTTAGTAGCCAATGGCTACTAGCCCTGAGGGTGGGTACACCCTCTTTGTGCCTCCTCCCAAGGGGAGGGGGTCACACTCCTAACCCTATTGGGGGAATCCTCCATCTGCAAGATGGAGGATCTCTAAAAGTCAGAGTCACCTCAGCTCAGGACACCTTAGGGGCTGTCCTGACTGGCCAGTGACTCCTCCTTGTTTTTCTCATTATTTTCTCCGGCCTTGCCGCCAAAAGTGGGGCCTGGCCGGAGGGGGCGGGCAACTCCACTAGCTGGAGTGTCCTGCTGGGTTGGCACAAAGGAGGTGAGCCTTTGAGGCTCACCGCCAGGTGTGACAATTCCTGCCTGGGGGAGGTGTTAGCATCTCCACCCAGTGCAGGCTTTGTTACTGGCCTCAGAGTGACAAAGGCACTCTCCCCATGGGGCCAGCAACATGTCTCGGTTTGTGGCAGGCTGCTAAAACTAGTCAGCCTACACAGATAGTCGGTTAAGTTTCAGGGGGCACCTCTAAGGTGCCCTCTGGGGTGTATTTTACAATAAAATGTACACTGGCATCAGTGTGCATTTATTGTGCTGAGAAGTTTGATACCAAACTTCCCAGTTTTCAGTGTAGCCATTATGGTGCTGTGGAGTTCGTGTTTGACAAACTCCCAGACCATATACTCTTATGGCTATCCTGCACTTACAATGTCTAAGGTTTTGTTTAGACACTGTAGGGGTACCATGCTCATGCACTGGTACCCTCACCTATGGTATAGTGCACCCTGCCTTAGGGCTGTAAGGCCTGCTAGAGGGGTGTCTTACCTATACTGCATACCCAGTGAGAGGCTGGCATGGCACCCTGAGGGGAGTGCCATGTCGACTTACTCGTTTTGTCCTCATTAGCACACACAAGCTGGCAAGCAGGGTGTCTGTGCTGAGTGAGAGGTCTCCAGGGTGGCATAAGACATGCTGCAGCCCTTAGAGACCTTCCTTGGCATCAGGGCCCTTGGTACTAGAAGTACCAGTTACAAGGGACTTATCTGGATGCCAGGGTCTGCCAATTGTGGATACAAAAGTACAGGTTAGGGAAAGAACACTGGTGCTGGGGCCTGGTTAGCAGGCCTCAGCACACTTTCAATTGTAAACATAGCATCAGCAAAGGCAAAAAGTCAGGGGGCAACCATGCCAAGGAGGCATTTCCTTACACAACCCCCCCCCAAACGAAAGAGGATGAGACTAACCTTTCCCAAGAGAGTCTTCATTTTCTAAGTGGAAGAACCTGGAAAGGCCATCTGCATTGGCATGGGCAGTCCCAGGTCTGTGTTCCACTATAAAGTCCATTCCCTGTAGGGAGATGGACCACCTCAACAGTTTAGGATTTTCACCTTTCATTTGCATCAGCCATTTGAGAGGTCTGTGGTCAGTTTGAACTAGGAAGTGAGTCCCAAAGAGGTATGGTCTCAGCTTCTTCAGGGACCAAACCACAGCAAAGGCCTCCCTCTCAATGGCACTCCAACGCTGCTCCCTGGGGAGTAACCTCCTGCTAATGAAAGCAACAGGCTGGTCAAGGCCATCATCATTTGTTTGGGACAAAACTGCCCCTATCCCATGTTCAGAGGCATCAGTCTGCACAATGAACTGCTTAGAATAATCTGGAGCTTTTAGAACTGGTGCTGAGCACATTGCTTGTTTCAGGGTGTCAAAGGCCTGTTGGCATTCCACAGTCCAGTTCACTTTCTTGGGCATTTTCTTGGAGGTGAGTTCAGTGAGGGCTGTCACAATGGATCCATATCCCTTCACAAACCTCCTATAGTACCCAGTCAAGCCAAGGAATGCCCTGACTTGAGTCTAGGTTTTTGGAGCTACCCAGTCCAGAATAGTCTGGATCTTGGGTTGGAGTGGCTGAACTTGGCCTCCACCTACAAGGTGTCCCAAGTAAACCACAGTTCCCTGCCCTATCTGGCATTTGGATGCCTTGATAGAGAGGCCTGCAGATTGCAGAGCCTTCAAAACCTTCTTCAGGTGGACCAGGTGATCCTGCCAGGTGGAGCTAAAGACAGCAATATCATCAAGATAAGCTGTGCTAAAGGACTCCAAGCCAGCAAGGACTTGATTCACCAACCTTTGGAAGGTGGCAGGGGCATTCTTTAAACCAAAGGGCATAACAGTAAACTGATAATGCCCATCAGGTGTGGAGAATGCTGTCTTTTCTTTTGCTCCAGGTGCCATTTTTATTTGCCAGTACCCTGCTATCAAGTCAAAGGTACTTAGAAATTTGGCAGCACCTAATTTATCAATGAGCTCATCAGCTCTTGGAATTGGATGGGCATCTGTCTTGGTGACAGAATTGAGCCCTCTGTAGTCCACACAAAACCTCATCTCTTTCTTTCCATCTTTGGTGTGAGGTTTGGGGACTAAGACCACTGGGCTAGCCCAGGGGCTGTCAGAGCGCTCCATTACTCCCAATTCCAGCATCTTGTGGACTTCCACCTTGATGCTTTCCTTAACATGGTCAGACTGTCTAAAGATTTTGTTTTTGACAGGCATGCTGTCTCCTGTGTCCACATCATGGGTACACAGGTGTGTCTGACCAGGGGTTAAGGAGAAGAGTTCAGGAAACTGTTGTAGGACTCTCCTACAATCAGCTTGCTGTTGGCCAGAGAGGGTGTCTGAGTAGATCACTCCATCTACTGTGCCATCTTTTGGGTCTGATGACAGAAGATCAGGGAGAGGTTCACTCTCTGCCTCCTGATCCTCATCTGTTACCATCAACAGATTCACATCAGCCCTGTCATGGAAGAGCTTAAGGCGGTTCACATGGATCACCCTCTTGGGGCTCCTGCTTGTGCCCAGGTCCACCAGGTAGGTGACCTGACTCTTCCTTTCTAGCACTGGGTAAGGGCCACTCCATTTGTCCTGGAGTGCCCTGGGAGCCACAGGCTCCAGAACCCAGACTTTCTGCCCTGGTTGGAACTCAACCAGTGCAGCCTTTTGGTCATACCAAAACTTCTGGAGCTGTTGGCTGGCCTCAAGGTTTTTGGTTGCCTTTTCCATGTACTCTGCCATTCTAGAGCGAAGGCCAAGTACATAGTCCACTATGTCCTGTTTAGGCTCATGAAGAGGTCTCTCCCAGCCTTCTTTAACAAGGGCAAGTGGTCCCCTTACAGGATGACCAAACAGAAGTTCAAAGGGTGAGAATCCTACTCCCTTCTGTGGCACCTCTCTGTAAGCGAAAAGCAGACATGGCAAGAGGACATCCCATCTCCTTTTGAGCTTCTCTGGGAGCCCCATGATCATGCCTTTTAATGTCTTGTTGAATCTCTCAACCAAGCCATTAGTTTGTGGATGGTATGGTGTAGTGAATTTATAGGTCACTCCACACTCATTCCACATGTGCTTTAGGTATGCTGACATGAAGTTGGTACCTCTGTCAGACACCACCTCCTTAGGGAAACCCACTCTGGTAAAGATACCAATGAGGGCCTTGGCTACTGCAGGGGCAGTAGTCGACCTAAGGGGAATAGCTTCAGGATACCTGGTAGCATGATCCACTACTACCAGGATATACATATTTCCTGAGGCTGTGGGAGGTTCCAGTGGACCAACTATGTCCACACCCACTCTTTCAAAGGGAACCCCCACCACTGGAAGTGGAATGAGGGGGGCCTTTGGATGCCCACCTGTCTTACCACTGGCTTGACAGGTGGGGCAGGAGAGGCAAAACTCCTTAACCATGTTGGACATATTGGGCCAGTAGAAGTGGTTGACTAACCTCTCCCACGTCTTGGTTTGTCCCAAATGTCCAGCAAGGGGAATGTCATGGGCCAATGTTAGGATGAACTTCCTGAACAGCTGAGGCACTACCACTCTCCTAGTGGCACCAGGTTTGGGGTCTCTGGCCTCAGTGTACAGGAGTCCATCTTCCCAATAGACCCTATGCGTTCCATTTTTCTTGCCTTTGGACTCTTCAGCAGCTTGCTGCCTAAGGCCTTCAAGAGAGGGACAGGTTTCTTGTCCCTTACACAGCTCCTCCCTTGAGGGTCCCCCTGGGCCTAAGAGCTCAACCTGATAAGGTTCAAGCTCCAAAGGCTCAGTTCCCTCAGAGGGCAGAACTTCTTCCTGAGAAGAGAGGTTCCCTTTCTTTTGCTGTGTTGCAGTTGGTTTCCCAACTGACTTTCCTTTCCTCTTGGTAGGCTGGGCCATTCTTCCAGACTCCAGCTCTACTTGTTCACCCTGTGCCTTGCATTGTGCTCTGGTTTTCACACACACCAGTTCAGGGATACCCAGCATTGCTGCATGGGTTTTTAGTTCTACCTCAGCCCATGCTGAGGACTCCAGGTCATTTCCAAGCAGACAGTCCACTGGGATATTTGAGGAGACCACCACCTGTTTCAGGCCATTGACCCCTCCCCATTCTAAAGTAACCATTGCCATGGGATGTACTTTTCTCTGATTGTCAGCGTTGGTGACTGTGTAAGTTTTTCCAGTCAGGTATTGGCCAGGGGAAACCAGTTTCTCTTTCACCATGGTGACACTGGCACCTGTATCCCTCAGGCCCTCTATTCTAGTCCCATTAATTAAGAGTTGCTGTCTGTATTTTTGCATGTTAGGCGGCCAGACAGCTAGTGTGGCTAAATCCACCCCACCCTCAGAAACTAGAATAGCTTCAGTGTGGACCCTGATTTGCTCTGGGCACACTGTTGATCCCACTTGGAGACTAGCCATACCAGTGTTACCTGGATGGGAGTTTGGAGTGGAACCTTTCTTGGGACAGGCCTTGTCTCCAGTTTGGTGTCCATGCTGTTTACAGCTATGACACCAGGCCTTTTTGGGATCAAAGTTTTTACCCTTGTACCCATTGTTTTGTGAAGAGGCTCTGGGCCCACCCTCCTGTGCAGGTTTTTGGGGGCCTGTAGAAGACTCTTTACTATTTTTAGTTTTGGCTGTCTCATCACCCTTCCCCTGGGGAGTCTTTGTGACCCCTTTCTTTTGGTCACCCCCTGTTGAAGTCTTGGACACCCTTGTCTTGACCCAATGGTCCGCCTTCTTTCCCAATTCTTGGGGAGAAATTGGTCCTAGGTCTACCAGATGCTGATGCAGTTTATCATTGAAACAATTACTTAACAGATGTTCTTTCACAAATAAATTGTACAGCCCATCATAATTACTTACACCACTGCCTTGAATCCAACCATCTAGTGTTTTCACTGAGTAGTCAACAAAGTCAACCCAGGTCTGGCTCGAGGATTTTTGAGCCCCCCTGAACCTAATCCTGTACTCCTCAGTGGAGAATCCAAAGCCCTCAATCAGGGTACCCTTCATGAGGTCATAAGATTCTGCATCTTTTCCAGAGAGTGTGAGGAGTCTATCCCTACACTTTCCAGTGAACATTTCCCAAAGGAGAGCACCCCAGTGAGATCTGTTCACTTTTCTGGTTACACAAGCCCTCTCAAAAGCTGTGAACCATTTGGTGATGTCATCACCATCTTCATATTTTGTCACAATCCCTTTGGGGATTTTTAACATGTCAGGAGAATCTCTGACCCTATTTATATTGCTGCCACCATTGATGGGTCCTAGGCCCATCTCTTGTCTTTCCCTTTCTATGGCTAGGAGCTGTCTCTCTAAAGCCAATCTTTTGGCCATCCTGGCTAACAGGAGGTCATCTTCACTGAGAGCATCCTCAGTGATTTCAGAAATGTGGGACCCTCCTGTGAGGGACTCACTATTTCTGACTAACACAGTTGGAGACAGGACTTGAGGGGTCCTGTTCTCCCTATTTAGGACTGGAGGAGGGACATTGGCCTCCAAGTCACTAATTTCTTCCTCTGTGAGGTCATCATCAGAGGGGTTGGCTTTTTCAAACTCTGCCAACAGCTCCTGGAGCTGAATTTTGGTAGGTCTGGAGCCAATGGTTATTTTTTTGATATTACAGAGAGACCTTAGCTCCCTCATCTTAAGATGGAGGTAAGGTGTGGTGTCGAGTTCCACCACATTCATCTCTGTATCAGACATTATTTTGCTAAGAGTTGGAAGACTTTTTAAAGAATCTAAAACTGTTTCTAGAATCTAATTTCAAACTTTTAACAAACTTTTAAACTCTAAAAGACAAAGCTAAACAGGGACTTAACACACAAGGCCCTAGCAGGACTTTTAAGAATTTAGAAAAATTTCAAATTGCAAAAATGAATTTCTAATGACAATTTTGGAATTTGTCGTGTGATCAGGTATTGGCTGAGTAGTCCAGCAAATGCAAAGTCTTGTACCCCACCGCTGATCCACCAATGTAGGAAGTTGGCTCTGTATGTGCTATTTCAAAGTAAGGAATAGCATGCACAGAGTCCAAGGGTTCCCCTTAGAGGTAAGATAGTGGCAAAAAGAGATAATACTAATGCTCTATTTTGTGGTAGTGTGGTCGAGCAGTAGGCTTATCCAAGGAGTAGTGTTAAGCATTTGTTGTACATACACATAGACAATAAATGAGGTACACACACTCAGAGACAAATCCAGCCAATAGGTTTTTATATAGAAAAATATCTTTTCTTAGTTTATTTTAAGAACCACAGGTTCAAATTCTACATGTAATATCTCATTCGAAAGGTATTGCAGGTAAGTACTTTAGGAACTTCAAATCATCAAAATTGCATGTATACTTTTCAAGTTATTCACAAATAGCTGTTTTAAAAGTGGACACAGTGCAATTTTCACAGTTCCTAGGGGAGGTAAGTATTTGTTAGGTTAACCAGGTAAGTAAGACACTTACAGGGCTTAGTTCTTGGTCCAAGGTAGCCCACCGTTGGGGGTTCAGAGCAACCCCAAAGTCACCACACCAGCAGCTCAGGGCCGGTCAGGTGCAGAGTTCAAAGTGGTGCCCAAAACACATAGGCTAGAATGGAGAGAAGGGGGTGCCCCGGTTCCGGTCTGCTTGCAGGTAAGTACCCGCGTCTTCGGAGGGCAGACCAGGGGGGTTTTGTAGGGCACCGGGGGGGACACAAGTCCACACAGAAATTTCACCCTCAGCAGCGCGGGGGCGGCCGGGTGCGGTGTCGAAACAAGCGTCGGGTTCGCAATGTTAGTCTATGAGAGATCTCGGGATCTCTTCAGCGCTGCAGGCAGGCAAGGGGGGGGTTCCTCGGGGAAACCTCCAC
Source organism: Pleurodeles waltl (assembly GCF_031143425.1). Taxonomy (NCBI): domain Eukaryota; kingdom Metazoa; phylum Chordata; class Amphibia; order Caudata; family Salamandridae; genus Pleurodeles; species Pleurodeles waltl. Next base: position 723,614,987 of record NC_090449.1, read on the forward strand.
TTGGGCAAGGGAGAGGGACTCCTGGGGGTCACTTCTCCAGTGAAAGTCCGGTCCTTCAGGTCCTGGGGGCTGCGGGTGCAGGGTCTCTCCCAGGCGTCGGGACTTTGGATTCAAAGAGTCGCGGTCAGGGGAAGCCTCGGGATTCCCTCTGCAGGCGGCGCTGTGGGGGCTCAGGGGGGACAGGTTTTGGTACTCACAGTATCAGAGTAGTCCTGGGGTCCCTCCTGAGGTGTCGGGTCTCCACCAGCCGAGTCGGGGTCGCCGGGTGCAGTGTTGCAAGTCTCACGCTTCTTGCGGGGAGCTTGCAGGGTTCTTTAAAGCTGCTGGAAACAAAGTTGCAGCCTTTCTTGGAGCAGGTCCGCTGTCCTCGGGAGTTTCTTGTCTTTTCGAAGCAGGGGCAGTCCTCAGAGGATGTCGAGGTCGCTGGTCCCTTCGGAAGGCGTCGCTGGAGCAGGATCTTTGGAAGGCAGGAGACAGGCCGGTGAGTTTCTGGAGCCAAGGCAGTTGTCGTCTTCTGGTCTTCCGCTGCAGGGGTTTTCAGCTGGGCAGTCCTTCTTCTTGTAGTTGCAGGAATCTAATTTTTCTAGGGTTCAAGGTAGCCCTTAAATACTAAATTTAAGGGCGTGTTTAGGTCTGGGGGGTTAGTAGCCAATGGCTACTAGCCCTGAGGGTGGGTACACCCTCTTTGTGCCTCCTCCCAAGGGGAGGGGGTCACACTCCTAACCCTATTGGGGGAATCCTCCATCTGCAAGATGGAGGATCTCTAAAAGTCAGAGTCACCTCAGCTCAGGACACCTTAGGGGCTGTCCTGACTGGCCAGTGACTCCTCCTTGTTTTTCTCATTATTTTCTCCGGCCTTGCCGCCAAAAGTGGGACCTGGCCGGATGGGGCGGGCAACTCCACTAGCTGGAGTGTCCTGCTGGGTTGGCACAAAGGAGGTGAGCCTTTGAGGCTCACCGCCAGGTGTGACAATTCCTGCCTGGGGGAGGTGTTAGCATCTCCACCCAGTGCAGGCTTTGTTACTGGCCTCAGAGTGACAAAGGCACTCTCCCCATGGGGCCAGCAACATGTCTCGGTTTGTGGCAGGCTGCTAAAACTAGTCAGCCTACACAGATAGTCGGTTAAGTTTCAGGGGGCACCTCTAAGGTGCCCTCTGGGGTGTATTTTACAATAAAATGTACACTGGCATCAGTGTGCATTTATTGTGCTGAGAAGTTTGATACCAAACTTCCCAGTTTTCAGTGTAGCCATTATGGTGCTGTGGAGTTCGTGTTTGACAAACTCCCAGACCATATACTCTTATGGCTATCCTGCACTTACAATGTCTAAGGTTTTGTTTAGACACTGTAGGGGTACCATGCTCATGCACTGGTACCCTCACCTATGGTATAGTGCACCCTGCCTTAGGGCTGTAAGGCCTGCTAGAGGGGTGTCTTACCTATACTGCATACCCAGTGAGAGGCTGGCATGGCACCCTGAGGGGAGTGCCATGTCGACTTACTCGTTTTGTCCTCATTAGCACACACAAGCTGGCAAGCAGGGTGTCTGTGCTGAGTGAGAGGTCTCCAGGGTGGCATAAGACATGCTGCAGCCCTTAGAGACCTTCCTTGGCATCAGGGCCCTTGGTACTAGAAGTACCAGTTACAAGGGACTTATCTGGATGCCAGGGTCTGCCAATTGTGGATACAAAAGTACAGGTTAGGGAAAGAACACTGGTGCTGGGGCCTGGTTAGCAGGCCTCAGCACACTTTCAATTGTAAACATAGCATCAGCAAAGGCAAAAAGTCAGGGGGCAACCATGCCAAGGAGGCATTTCCTTACACTAAGGCACAAATTCTCCATGTTTTCTCATGCGGTTTCAGCTATTCTAAATGAGAACAAGCCACATGAGAAGGCCTGGAAGGGGTACTCTATATGTGGAGATATGTAACTTGATTAGATTTCCAAGGCTACTGGTGGAGATTTTGTAAACTCAACAAAATGTTGGATACCCTACTCAAATCATATGGGTAAACCCACATCGGCTAGATTGTAGCCAATGTGGGTTTACTCATATGATTTGAGTAGCTTTTCCTAAAAGGTGTAAATCAGCCCCAGGCACAATAACAGCTAGACACAAGACATGCTTCCCCAGCTCCATACATTAATTGTTTTCTCAGGTTCTCACAGGAAATGTCCATTGTAACTCAGCATGCCACAGGAAGGGTTGTTTAAAACAAGGAAACACAAATACCCAGCAAGTCTAGTAAAGGTTTATGAATGCCAGTGAATACATGAGCAAGGCATTTGTAGCAATGGCTGGAATTATTGCAAGATGTCCCTTTTAGTGGAACTGTGTGTGTGTGTGTTCTTGCAACGAGATCCCTTTTCTAAGTTATACCCCCTCGAGAAAGGCAGCGTGCAGCATATGTGACGGTTCAACGAGGCAGAAGAGGGAATTAGAAGAAAGGTAAAGAATGTTAACTGGAGTTAATACTCCTTTATATTACCCTCCCATGAACCTCTGTGAAATAAAGAACTCTCATGAAATAGTTTGTGAGATGCCATTCCTCCATCCAAGGGGAGCATCTACGAGAAACTATTAATAAATGGAATGTAGACAAATGCTATAATGCCCCGGATACAAAATTTGAAGGGTTAAAATACACATCCCATTGCAAGAAACCGAGAACGTGAATGTTAAATTGAGATGCCTCCAGCTAAATACAATTTAAAATGTTTAAGTTCTCTTCTGTTTTTGCCCCTTCTCCTAATGGAAAAAATGATGTTATCTTAATTAATCAGGATTCATGCATGCCTTTGTCTTTGAAACCAAAGACTTTGATAGGAAATTGATGTTTTCTGTTTAATGGTACTCTTTGCATAATAGTAACAAAATCAATGTAAAGCTTTGCATCACTTTGCCTCATTCACGCAAATCACTGGTAAATAACCCCTTGGACATTTTTAAAACAGCTCATGATCTTGTTGCATAAAGATTATACTTACTTTTTTGACGGGTCGAAATTGAACACTTGTTTAGTGGGATAAGTTAATAATTTGCTAACATCTATTTATTTTCGCATATCTAGGCCGTGTGCACTACATTAATTGGGTTTGTTGCTCAGTGTGGCTTTTTCTCCTATAATAGCTATAACTTGCCGCTTCGCACTGCAAGCACAATTCATTATGAAGTGGGGCTCTCATGGATGTTCTATAAACATGTTAGCTTAATATCATTGTAGACTGGAATCGCTATGGCGTCTTTATACGTTGTCAGTGCTGTGTAGTTCAGGGAAACTCAATTGTAGGCAAACCAAAAAACACTACCAGCCACCACCGATGGAGAGCACGGAAAATGGGTTCCACGCGCACTTTTCTATATGTCAATGTCTGTGTGGGCGTAGCTATTTTTTGTTCAGAACAATCAGAGTATCCAGAAGGCCCACATGAAAACCTAATTGACTTGTGTTTTTAAAACGTGACATGAGATCTTCGTTCTTGGTAATGGGTGTGATAAAGTCTGTTTGATAAACAGTCAATATATTCTATATAAACAATCCATGAGCTTTGGGTGGCCACTCCTTTAAAGGCACAGCGAGTGCTCAGCGGGACTAATAGCCATTTTTGCTCCTCATGGCCAAGGCATGAGGGTATAACTTGCAACTGAAAACGTTAGCATGCTTTTCTCCAAGTCCTTTACCAAATTCAGAGTTGCCCTTTCCATAAAAAGTCTCGATTAAGAAACATGTTTAAAAAAAATGTTAATTTAAATATATTTAACAGTATTAATGCAGAAAGTTGTTTGAGAAAAAGTTGGTCTCGATGTGCCCAATATATTTGGCTGGCATTGACTTTTTAGTGCAAAATAACAGCCTCTGTGAAGATGCCCCCATCACCCCACCTCCCTGAATACCCCACTACCCGAAGCAGCTCCACCTTTCTTTCCTAAGCAGTGTGCTCTGTGGCAGGCAGAGATACGATCACTCTAAGAATGAAGATTACATTTCTGTGCTTCCAGTAGGGGGTCACTTGCATACTCCAAACATGAAGCTGTGCTCACCTGGTAAACATGTGGAAGGAGGCGAACAAGGTTGGGTGGGTATCAAGGAGAAGTGGGATGTGTTATTTGCTTGCAGAAACTGGAAAAGGGTATTTCACCACATCTTAAGTGACAAAACTCCTAGCACCGGCTCTGCATGGGGATGAAGGCAGAGACCAAACGCGAAAAGAGGCAGGCTAGATATCAGTTGTACCTGTGCCTGGGAAGACAGAGATCGGAAGAGCGGAGGCAGATTTCTGACACAGGGATCTTAGAAAACAGTGACAAGGGATAGGAGTAGAAGAAACTATTTCATTACTGAAGAATAGCAGAGAGCATACGAAGTCCACCTAGCTGCTTTGTGGCAAACTGTGCTTTTCATCCATTTCACAATGCAACCAAATCCAACCAAGAGGTATTGATGTAATGTGGTAATGAGATTGTGAAATTATACAACTTCGATTTATATCTACCTCCGTTAGTTTTACTATGAGTTGCTTTAGGTATATGATCTTATGTGACTTGGCAATTACCTTAGGCCCAACAATTATTCACGACCGAACGCATTGTTTGAAACCATTCATTATTATCTCATAGCAACAAATTATGTATCAATTCTGAGAAATGAAGGAAAAAATATTAGTGTCAGTGCTGAAGTTAATCTGCTACTTAGAGGCATAATTATACTGTTATAAAGGTAAGAAAGGCAACAATTCAAAGGATCACAAAATAAACAAACTCAGCCGCGGCTTTCTGCAGTCAAAAGTCAGTGAGGAAATGATTTGCTTGAAGGACATTGCCGGTTAATCTGTTTCTAAGATTGAAATCTTTGCTTATTTATGTTTGGAGGCTAAGATCTGAATCTCTTCAGAGCAGATATTCCCTGCTCTAACACGTCTGTGAAATCGTTTCATGCCCTCCATGCACCGTGTCTGAATGCAGTTCCAGAATAGAGTGTTTGTCCTCTTTTTCCTCCAACTTACCATATTGATCTCATTGCTTGATGTTTTTTTCAGGTGGCACGGTGGTGGTGAGTTCAGAAAGGCCATCTGTAGACGGTGCGGTGCCACCAGGTAAAAGACTTTTGCTGTTGCTTCAAGAGTGATAGACTGACACACTTGTCTTACAGCGAAATTTTTATTTGGATTGCTCCACAAAATTTAGAGCTGCAAAATGTTGTCTATCAAATCACGTGTAAGAATTGATGCATGCTTATAACAACAGCCTTCTGTCTGTAATGGGGCCAGGTCCAGCCGGTACCGAATCCGATTGGGGCAGAATAAATCCTGTATAAATATATATAACATAATTCACGGTCATTAGGAACCATAACCGTGTGTATACTCCAGCACTTCCAGTGTACGGCCCCTCTCCTCACCATTGTGGCCTGAGCCGCCGATGAGGCCAGTGTGTAAATGTCCGCCTCTATCAGTCAACTCACTCTGGGAGGAGCACCCTGTGTTTGCAGCGTCCACTACTTCAATGTCGGCTTCATCGGCTGGGGCACAGGGACACTGGATATAGCGGTTTTGCTAAAGAGTACATACTGGCTACATTTTGATTGGGGAAGGGATAGTGGTCCCTAGCTCTTTAAGTGGGCCTGGTCCTGCAGGTGCTCAGCACCGGCTAAAAATCAGGTGCATCTGCGTTGGCAAACTCTGGACTCCTCTTGCACGGTTGCAGTCAGAATGTAGTTTTCTGGCACAGTGTGATGAAGAGACAGCACTTCGAGGAACCGATAGAATAATATCTGTCTCTGCTGGAAAGCCAATGGGCTTTTGGAGATTTCAGTGCATCACAGCGCCCATCGAACATTTACGGATACACATTGAAAGTCTCAAGGATGCTATTAGAGCTGCTGATATAAAAGGGATAGGCATGTCTGTGTCAGACCAGAAGATGGTTTACTGTAAACTGGGTAGCAAAAAAGGGAGACGAAACAATGCTAAAATGTTGAAAAGAATGCCTTCAACCTTGCACGAGCAGGAGGTTCAGGAGGGCTTGGGTGCTAATTAGTGGTAGCCAGGGTTAGTGCATTTGGCACCGCAGCTGCAGCACCTCCATTGGTCCTTGAAGGCGACAGCAACACTCCTGGCCTTTCACTTCACCTATCAATGCTAAAGAAGAATTTGAGGGTCTAAAATTGAGACAAGGCCAGGATCAACCGTATGACACTATTTAGTGTAAACGTTTGCCTATCTTATACTGGGGTGAATCAATGTCAGTGCTGTAGCCCAAATAGAATATCACGGCTGCATAAGCAGTGGGAAAGAGAGGACAAAACATGCTTTATACACCTGTGATATCATTCATGAAGTTGGTGAAAGTGCTAAATGAAAACAAACAAAATCATCAGCTTTATAAGAGAATGCCACATTAAAAAAATGACGGTAATATGACCCAACGAGCCATAAGGGGCTTGTATATGAGCCCCCAAATGCCTGTTGACTCACAAAGCACTCAGCTTTCTGGCGTTTGGGTTTGCAACAGCAAACCTCTTGTAGCAAAGTAAGCTTTTTTCCGTTTACCTTTTTATTTAACGTGGATATACATTGCAGACGACAGCGCTCGCCAAGCAAGGGCATTTTATGGTAAGGGAGACAGTGCAGAGGGTACTAATACTACTTGCTATAAATATGTTGTCCTTTGGCTTCGTAGGCCCATAGATTGACACAATTGACAAAAAGGTCGTGAACATAGTCCTGAAGCAAACTAGGTGAAAACCAGAAAACCAGAAAACCAGAAAAAAAACTATTGACCACACATCACTTTGTCTCCTGACTATAAATATTGCATCCATTTTCAACGCCAACTTACCTTCAGGGGAACATCTTTCTAGCGTGCTTGTTGAAAACTACATCAAAGTGTGCACCTAGGAAGAGCTGGAATGTCTGTAAACTATGGGTAGGCCAATGCTCGGATTCTAAGCAAGACTTTGTTCGCATTAAAAAAAACTTGCACAGCCATATACAGATATCTGCTGCCTGTTCTGTACCCCAATCACCCGAAGGCTTGTTACAACCACCAAAGAACATATTATTTCTAAGCAATAAGTTACTTGCTTGCCCCACCTGTATTCGTTCAATTATTTTACAAAGATCACATTACACAAAAAACACAGGGTACGAGGCCTGTAAAGCCCGCCAAGAAATTCCCATTTCCGTAAGTTAAATCATAACCAGGCACGACCTCCATAGTGACATATTAACAAGCTGTTGATATCAGTATTAGCTCAATTAGGAGCCGAGCTGAACTTTGCTGACAGCAGCTGTCAGTTGGCGAATTCCCAGCCTTGGGATTAATTCCATCTCTACATGCATAAGCAAGAGATGTGTGACCACATTAATCGACTTAGTCAGGCGTTCAAGGTTTATTAAAGAAAGGCGCAGGAAAATATTGACACTCAAAAAATACACATTTCAGGCTAGCGCTAGTCATGAAAACGGGTTTACCCTCCATCAAAAACGGCAGTAAATATGTGTGTTTTAACTGGATATAACAAAGGATGTGTTTTCGCTGTTTTTACTCAAGATATATTTGAAATTATTGAACATGTGTCATATTAAGCATACCATATTTCACTAATCGGTCTTTTTATAGGTTTCTCCACTTTTTTGGCTAGGCGAATAGCAATGACACATCTTAATACAGACAGCAGACAGATTCAGACATTCTTTTGCAACTAAATTCAATCTCAGTATGCAAAAAGGCATCTTTATGTGTCTTTTCATAAACACTAACAGGGATAGGTTATCTTCAAAAAATGTGTGCAACACCCCAAACCTGTAAGATGGTGGCTATTCACAACTATTCTATAATGCATTCACACCCAGGCATACTTGTAAATGTAATCTGAAACAGATTTGTTATATTAGATTTTTGAGTGAGATCCAATATGTGATGTGAATGGCCGGTAAGGGGTTTATCAACAAATAATTGTTTCCCTTATAATAAAAACTGGAGAAAGTGATAGGTGCTAAGGCACAAATTCTCCATGTTTTCTCATGCGGTTTCAGCTATTCTAAATGAGAACAAGCCACATGAGAAGGCCTGGAAGGGGTACTCTATATGTGGAGATATGTAACTTGATTAGATTTCCAAGGCTACTGGTGGAGATTTTGTAAACTCAACAAAATGTTGGATACCCTACTCAAATCATATGGGTAAACCCACATCGGCTAGATTGTAGCCAATGTGGGTTTACTCATATGATTTGAGTAGCTTTTCCTAAAAGGTGTAAATCAGCCCCAGGCACAATAACAGCTAGACACAAGACATGCTTCCCCAGCTCCATACATTAATTGTTTTCTCAGGTTCTCACAGGAAATGTCCATTGTAACTCAGCATGCCACAGGAAGGGTTGTTTAAAACAAGGAAACACAAATACCCAGCAAGTCTAGTAAAGGTTTATGAATGCCAGTGAATACATGAGCAAGGCATTTGTAGCAATGGCTGGAATTATTGCAAGATGTCCCTTTTAGTGGAACTGTGTGTGTGTGTGTTCTTGCAACGAGATCCCTTTTCTAAGTTATACCCCCTCGAGAAAGGCAGCGTGCAGCATATGTGACGGTTCAACGAGGCAGAAGAGGGAATTAGAAGAAAGGTAAAGAATGTTAACTGGAGTTAATACTCCTTTATATTACCCTCCCATGAACCTCTGTGAAATAAAGAACTCTCATGAAATAGTTTGTGAGATGCCATTCCTCCATCCAAGGGGAGCATCTACGAGAAACTATTAATAAATGGAATGTAGACAAATGCTATAATGCCCCGGATACAAAATTTGAAGGGTTAAAATACACATCCCATTGCAAGAAACCGAGAACGTGAATGTTAAATTGAGATGCCTCCAGCTAAATACAATTTAAAATGTTTAAGTTCTCTTCTGTTTTTGCCCCTTCCCCTAATGGAAAAAATGATCTTATCTTAATTAATCAGGATTCATGCATGCCTTTGTCTTTGAAACCAAAGACTTTGATAGGAAATTGATGTTTTCTGTTTAATGGTACTCTTTGCATAATAGTAACAAAATCAATGTAAAGCTTTGCATCACTTTGCCTCATTCACGCAAATCACTGGTAAATAACCCCTTGGACATTTTTAAAACAGCTCATGATCTTGTTGCATAAAGATTATACTTACTTTTTTGACGGGTCGAAATTGAACACTTGTTTAGTGGGATAAGTTAATAATTTGCTAACATCTATTTATTTTCGCATATCTAGGCCGTGTGCACTACATTAATTGGGTTTGTTGCTCAGTGTGGCTTTTTCTCCTATAATAGCTATAACTTGCCGCTTCGCACTGCAAGCACAATTCATTATGAAGTGGGGCTCTCATGGATGTTCTATAAACATGTTAGCTTAATATCATTGTAGACTGGAATCGCTATGGCGTCTTTATACGTTGTCAGTGCTGTGTAGTTCAGGGAAACTCAATTGTAGGCAAACCAAAAAACACTACCAGCCACCACCGATGGAGAGCACGGAAAATGGGTTCCACGCGCACTTTTCTATATGTCAATGTCTGTGTGGGCGTAGCTATTTTTTGTTCAGAACAATCAGAGTATCCAGAAGGCCCACATGAAAACCTAATTGACTTGTGTTTTTAAAACGTGACATGAGATCTTCGTTCTTGGTAATGGGTGTGATAAAGTCTGTTTGATAAACAGTCAATATATTCTATATAAACAATCCATGAGCTTTGGGTGGCCACTCCTTTAAAGGCACAGCGAGTGCTCAGCGGGACTAATAGCCATTTTTGCTCCTCATGGCCAAGGCATGAGGGTATAACTTGCAACTGAAAACGTTAGCATGCTTTTCTCCAAGTCCTTTACCAAATTCAGAGATGCCCTTTCCATAAAAAGTCTCGATTAAGAAACATGTTTAAAAAAAATGTTAATTTAAATATATTTAACAGTATTAATGCAGAAAGTTGTTAGAGAAAAAGTTGGTCTCGATGTGCCCAATATATTTGGCTGGCATTGACTTTTTAGTGCAAAATAACAGCCTCTTGTGAAGATGCCCCCATCACCCCACCTCCCTGAATACCCCACTACCCGAAGCAGCTCCACCTTTCTTTCCTAAAGCAGTGTGCTCTGTGGCAGGCAGAGATACGATCACTCTAAGAATGAAGATTACATTTCTGTGCTTCCAGTAGGGGGTCACTTGCATACTCCAAACATGAAGCTGTGCTCACCTGGTAAACATGTGGAAGGAGGCGAACAAGGTTGGGTGGGTATCAAGGAGAAGTGGGATGTGTTATTTGCTTGCAGAAACTGGAAAAGGGTATTTCACCACATCTTAAGTGACAAAACTCCTAGCACCGGCTCTGCATGGGGATGAAGGCAGAGACCAAACGCGAAGAGAGGCAGGCTAGATATCAGTTGTACCTGTGCCTGGGAAGACAGAGATCGGAAGAGCGGAGGCAGATTTCTGACACAGGGATCTTAGAAAACAGTGACAAGGGATAGGGATAGGAGTAGAAGAAACTATTTCATTACTGAAGAATAGCAGAGAGCATACGAAGTCCACCTAGCTGCTTTGTGGCAAACTGTGCTTTTCATCCATTTCACAATGCAACCAAATCCAACCAAGAGGTATTGATGTAATGTGGTAATGAGATAGTGAAATTATACAACTTCGATTTATATCTACCTCCGTTAGTTTTACTATAAGTCGCTTTAGGTATATGATCTTATGTGACTTGGCAATTACCTTAGGCCTAACAATTATTCACGACCGAACGCATTGTTTGAAACCATTCATTATTATCTCATAGCAACAAATTATGTATCAATTCTGAGAAATGAAGGAAAAAATATTATTGTCAGTGCTGAAGTTAATCTGCTACTTAGACGCATAATTATACTGTTATAAATGTAAGAAAGGCAACAATTCAAAGGATCACAAAATAAACAAACACAGCCGCGGCTTTCTGCAGTCAAAAGTCAGTGAGGAAATGATTTGCTTGAAGGACATTGCCGGTTAATCTGTTTCTAAGATTGAAATCTTTGCTTATTTATGTTTTTGAGGCTAAGATCTGAATCTCTTCAGAGCAGATATTCCCTGCTCTAACACGTCTCTGAAATCGTTTCATGCCCTCCATGCACCGTGTCTGAATGCAGTTCCAGAATAGATTGTTTGTCCTCTTTTTCCTCCAATTTACCATATTGATCTCATTGCTTGATGTTTTGTTCAGGTGGCACGGTGGTGGTGAGTTCAGAAAGGCCATCTGTAGACGGTGCGGTGACACCAGGTAAAAGACTTTTGCTGTTGCTTCAAGAGTGATAGACTGACAAACTTGTCTTACAGCGAAATTTTTATTTGGATTGATCCACAAAATTTAGAGCTGCAAAATGTTGTCTATCAAATCACGTGTAAAAATTGATGCATGCTTATAACAACAGCCTTCTGTCTGTAATGGGGCCAGGTCCAGCCGGTACCGAATCCGATTGGGGCAGAATAAATCCTGTATAAATACATATAACATCATTCACGGTCATTAGGAACCATAACCGTGTGTATACTCCAGCACTTCCAGTGTACGGCCCCTCTACTCACCATTGTGGCCTGAGCCGCCGATGAGGCCAGTGTGTAAATGTCCGCCTCTATCAGTCAACTCACTCTGGGAGGAGCACCCTGTGTTTGCAGCGTCCACTACTTCAATGTCGGCTTCATCGGCTGGGGCACAGGGACACTGGATATAGCGGTTTTGCTAAAGAGTACATACTGGCTACATTTTGATTGGGGAAGGGATAGTGGTCCCTAGCTCTTTACGTGGGCCTGGTCCTGCAGGTGCTCAGCACCGGCTAAAAATCAGGTGCTGAGACGAGTCCCTATCGGTCTCTCCATTTTTGCCCTCACCCTGTGGAAAAAAATAACTCAGCAGTAGTACCACCCTTCACTGCCTTTGATGTAACTTCAAATATATTTGTTATAGTTATTGCACAGTATCATCGTTTCAGAATTCAATCATTTTCAGTATTATATACAACAAAGCCATTGTTGTACTTGTTTGTCTTATGCAACTAACAACTGTTGGCAAAGCCAATAGTCCAGGTTTGTTTTAGGTGTATTGTCAGTTGTAATATATATATGGATGCAATGACAGAAAGAAGCACTAAAATACCAGTCAGGTGGCACACTATGCTAAGCACAGATTTTTAGCTAGCATGTTTTAAAGCCTGCATAAGGAACCATTTAAAATACAGATTAATGGTTGTACTTGAGACAACATACTGTTAGAGAAACCATTTTTTTGAAAAAATGTTTTGCTACGTGACCTTTGCTTACTCAAAAATGGCTGAATCAGTTTTGCTCAAATTTGTCAACGATCACTAACTAATATGAAAGATTTGCTGATATTCTTTTTTTGCTAATTTGTGGGCATCTGAGAAAGACAACGTGTTTAGAGTCCCCTTAGGTAAAGCAAAATGGGCCCTTTCGCATGATCTTATTCATACTTCAGTATATAATATAGGACGTTTAGAAATCCAGGATACACTATACCTTAAATTCTGGTCTCACAATTCTGTTCAAAGGCTATACCCCAAAAATGCCTAGCAGTACTAGTATGACAGCATACGACCGGAGCTGCTTCAGGTGTCATCACATAAACCATTCTTTCATTTCCTTGGTTTAACATACCAAATCGAATGCAGGGAAGTAAGGACGTAGGGGATATGACAACAATTAGCAGAATAAGAGCAAACTAAAGAAAAGACAAAGAAAGAAGGGTAACAAAAGAATATTTTTTTTCAGGATGTTACAGGCAGGCCTGACCAATAATCAGGCACTGGGAACAGCAGTGGTGACATTGTTGAACCAGCAGCAATGTGGACATAATTTTGAGGTAGACAGGGGTAGCATTTGCTCCATTTGCCGGCGTTGTGAACCCTGGTTTCGGGATCATAAAGACAACAGCTTGACTAGAGAGTAAACACTGCTTTAGAAACAGTTTACTTTCTGTAGGTTCCTATCCTCGCCCCTCTCTAGCCACCTAGAAGCAAATAATTGGTTATTCATTGGCCAAGAGGAGATAACAAACAGCCCTAGAATACCATTAAGGTTGAAGGGTGCATGATGTCACACTGTGCTATCCCAGCATTTAGGTGAATCGATGATCGTGTCAACATAGTTCAACGTTTGGGCAAAACAAAACTCAGGCACCACTCCACCTGCTCTCAAGGAGCCCCTAGACCGTTACTCATTAATTAACCTTGAACATATAAAATCTCGAATTTCATACTTGAGCGAAATTCCTAGTTACAGTCCGGCCACTGCCTGGCTTATCTCTTGACACGTTTTTCCAGTAATCATCTGGAGCATCTGCGTTGGCAAACTCTGGACTCCTCTTGCACAGTTGCAGTCAGAATGTAGTTTTCCGGCACAGTGTGATGAAGAGAAAATAAAAGAACAGGACAGCACTTCGAGGAACCGATAGAATAATATCTGTCTCTGCTGGAAAGCCAATGGCCTTTTGGAGATTTCAGTGCATCACTGCACCCATCTAACATTTACGGATGCACATTGAAAGACTCAAGGATGCTATTAGAGCTGCTGATATAAAAGGGATAGGCATGTCTGTGTCAGACCAGAAGATGGTTTACTGTAAACTGGGTAGCAAAAAAGGGAGACGAAACAATGCTAAAATGTTGAAAAGAATGCCTTCAACCTTGCACGAGCAGGAGGTTCAGGAGGGCTTGGGTGCTAATTAGTGGTAGCCAGGGTTAGTGCATTTGGCACCGCATCTGCAGCACCTCCATTGGTCCTTGAAGGCGACAGCAACACTCCTGGCCTTTCACTTCACCTATCAATGATAAAGAAGAATTTGAGGGTCTAAAATTGAGACAAGGCCAGGATCAACCGTATGACACTATTTAGTGTAAACGTTTGCCCATCTTATACTGGGGTGAATCAATGTCAGTGCTGTAGCCCAAATAGAATATCACGGCTGCATAAGCAGTGGGAAAGAGGGGACAAAACATGCTTTATACACCTGTGATATCATTCATGAAGTTGGTGAAAGTGCTAAATGAAAACAAACAAAATCATCAGCTTTATAAGAGAATATCATTAAATATAACACACAGCAAAGTTTACCCTGGCTGAAAACAGAAAGTACACAGCATGCCTCTCGAAAGAAATAAGGGGCATATTTACAAGAAGGTGGGGCATCGGCATTGATGTGCCACTTTTCTTGCACCCTCTGTTCCCCCTAACAACACCATGGATGCGGCGTTTTTACAATATGGCGCACCATGGTGCACAATAGACTCAACATTTTTGGCGCTATTGAGGCACTTTGCTGCACTAGCATAAAAAATGTTGACGCTAGTCCAGCAAAGCACACGGAAGCCCATGGAAGACTACTGGTGTGTCATTTTAACACCTTCCCTGAGCAGGCATTAAAAATGAGCAAAAAATGGCGCACTGAAATCTAGTAAATTTCACTTGACCATTGTTTTGGGCCTCCATGCGTGGGAACGCCCCCTTGGATACATTATGCCTGGCACAGGCATTGGCGCAGGGGTTTACAAAGTGGCGCAATGCACGCATTGCGCTACTTTGTAAATACGGCACAGGGAAATTGCCTCCTTAATGCCACATTAAAAAAATGACGGTAATATGACCCAAGGAGCCATAAGGGGCTTGTATATGAGCCCCCAAATGCCTGTTGATTCACAAAGCACTCAGCTTTCTGCCGTTTGGGTTTGCAACAGCAAACCTCTTGTAGCAAAGTAAGCTTTTTTCTGTTTACCTTTTTATTTAATGTGGATATACATTGTAGACGACAGCGCTCGCCAAGCAAGGGCATTTTATGGTAAGGGAGACAGTGCAGAGGGTACTAATACTACTTGCTATTAATATGTTGTCCTTTGGCTTCGTAGGCCCATAAATTGACACAATTGACAAAAAGGTCGTGAACATAGTCCTGAAGCAAACTAGGTGAAAACCAGAAAACCAGAAAAAAAACTATTGACCACACATCACTTTGTCTCCTGACTATAAATATTGCATCCGTTTTCAACGCCAACTTACCTTCAGGGGAACATCTTTCTAGCGTGCTTGTTGAAAACTACATCAAAGTGTGCACCTAGGAAGAACTGGAATGTCTGTAAACTATGGGTAGGCCAATGCTCAGATTCTAAGCAAGACTTTGTTCGCATTAAAAAAAACTTGCACAGCCATATACAGATATCTGCTGCCTGTTCTGTACCCCAATCATCCGAAGGCTTGTTACAACCACCAAAGAACATATTATTTCTAAGCAATAAGTTACTTGCTTGCCCCACCTGTATTCGTTCAATTATTTTACAAAGATCACATTACACAAAAAACACAGGGTACGAGGCCTGTAAAGCCCTCCAAGAAATTCTCATTTCCGTAAGTTAAATCATAACCAGGCACGACCTCCATAGTGACATATTAACAAGCTGTTGATATCAGTATTTGCTCAATTAGGAGCCGAGTTGAACTTTGCTGACAGCAGCTGTCAGTTGGCGAATTCCCAGCCTTGGGATTAATTCCATCTCTACATGCATAAGCAAGAGATGTGTGACCACATTAATCGACTTAGTCAGGCGTTCAAGGTTTATTAAAGAAAGGCGCAGGAAAATATTGACACTCAAAAAATACACATTTCAGGCTAGCGCCAGTCATGAAAACGGGTTTACCCTCCATCAAAAACAGCAGTAAATATGTGTGTTTTAACTGGATATAACAAAGGATGTGTTTTCGCTGTTTTTACTCAAGATATATTTGAAAGTTCGATGGCATGTGTAGCTGCAGATACACATGCTGTGCACAGTCCGCCATCCGGTGTTGGGCTCGGAGTGTTACAAGTTGTTTTTCTTCGAAGAAGTCTTTTCGAGTCACGAGACCGAGGGACTCCTCCCATTTCGACTCCATTGCGCATGGGCGTTGACTCCATCTTAGATTGTTTTTTTTCCGCCATCGGGTTCGGACGTGTTCCTTTTCGCTCCGTGTTTTGGGTCGGAAAGTTAGTTAGAATCTCGGAAAAAAAACGTCGGTATTGTTTGCGTTCGGTATCAGGTTAGTTAGAACAAATCAACACCGAATTCTGAAGAGCTCCGGTGGCCCTTCGGGGTTTTTTCGATCCCCCGTCGGGGCCTGGTCGGCCCGGCCACACGTGACTACAAGGCTGATGGAACTGACCCCATTCCGCTTCTGCCCAAAATGCCATAACAAATATCCGTATACGGATCAGCATCTGGTCTGTAACTTGTGCTTGTCTCCCGAGCACAATGAAGATACTTGTGAAGCCTGTCGAGCGTTTGTTGATAAAGACATTAAGAGACCGAAGAGCCAGAAGACTGCAAATGGCGTCGACGCCGACAGGACAAGAGCGTTTCGAGGAGGAAGAAGAAGCTTTCTCCATCCATGAGTTGGACTCGGAAGAGCTCGAGGCCGAAGAAACGCCAAAAACCGTGAGTAAGACGTCGAAACATAAGACTCACGAGAAGTCAACAAAAGCCCAGGGGACGCCACCGCCAACAGGCCATGGCTTAACCCGGAAAATAGGTGACCGATCATCGGCACCGAAAAAGGGCACGCTTGTGGCGAAGTCATCCGACTCAGGTCGAGATACCGCCACACAGCAGCCTCGGACCCGAGACAGCGGCTCCGAAAAAATTCGGCACCGAGACAGCGGCACCGAAGACGTTCGGCACCGAGACACCACACCGAAAATAAAAAAGGTTTCTTCGGAGCCTAAAAAGACATCCGAAAATGTTTCGGTTCCGAAACATCCAGCCTCGGAGCCGAAAACAGGTTCCTACACAGAGGAACAAGGATTAACCTCCCAAATGCAAAAGCATAGATTCGGAGTGGAACTTGAAGCTGTAGAGCCAGATTATACACAAAGAAGGCTCCACATTCATGAGGACACAGGGAAGATAACCACTCTTCCCCCAATTAAAATAAAAAGAAAACTTGCCTTTCAAGAAAAGGACAAGCAGCCACAGGCAAAAGTGGCAAGGAAAACAACTCCACCACCGTCTCCACCACCATCAATACACGCATCACCAGTAACAACTCCACCACTGATGCACTCCCCAGCTCATACTACAATGAGTCAGGATGATCCCGATGCATGGGACCTTTACGACGCCCCAGTATCAGACAACAGCCCAGACTCGTACCCTGCAAGGCCGTCGCCACCTGAGGACAGTACATCTTACACACAGGTGGTCGCAAGGGCAGCTGCTTTTCACAACGTCACCTTGCATTCCGAACCAATTGAGGATGACTTTTTGTTTAACACCCTATCATCCACCCATAGCCAGTACCAAAGCCTACCTATGCTCCCAGGAATGCTAAAACATTCCAAACAAATCTTTCAAGATCCTGTTAAAGGCAGAGTCATAACTCCAAGGGTGGAGAAAAAATACAAGCCACCACCAACGGATCCCGTTTATATTACAACGCAATTGACACCGGACTCAGTAGTTGTCGGGGCAGCTCCTAAGAGAGCGAACTCTCATACCTCAGGGGACGCACCACCTCCAGACAAGGAGAGTCGTAAATTTGATGCTGCGGGTAAAAGGGTGGCAGCACAAGCAGCAAACCAATGGCGCATTGCCAATTCACAAGCACTTTTGGCAAGATATGATAGAGCTCATTGGGATGAGATGCAGCATTTCATAGAACACTTACCCAAAGAGTTCCAGAAAAGGGCGCAACAGGTGGTGGAAGAAGGACAAAGTATCTCAAATAATCAGATACGGTCTTCAATGGATGCAGCAGATATGGCTGCAAGGACAGTAAACACTGTAACAACAATAAGAAGGCACGCATGGCTGCGTACTTCGGGGTTCAAGCCGGAAATTCAACAAGCCGTGCTAAATATGCCCTTTAATGAACAGCAGTTGTTTGGGCCGGAAGTCGACACTGCTATTGAGAAACTCAAGAAAGACACTGATACAGCCAAAGCCATGGGCGCGCTCTACTCCCCGCAGAGCAGAGGCACTTTTCGCAAAACACCTTTTAGGGGAGGGTTTCGAGGTCAACCAACAGAAACCACAACATCACACGCAAGGCCCACTTACCAGAGCCAATATCAGCGGGGAGGTTTTCGGGGGCAATATAGAGGGGGACAATTCCAGAAGAATAGGGGAAAGTTCCAAAGCCCCAAAACTCCTCAAAATAAACAGTGACTTACAAGTCACACAGCCCCATCACATAACACCTGTGGGGGGGAGACTAAGCCAATTTTACAAACATTGGGAGGAAATAACAACAGACAATTGGGTCTTAGCAATTATCCATCATGGTTATTGCATAGAATTTCTCAAATTCCCTCCAAACATCCCACCGAAAACACACAGTATGTCAAAACAACATATAGACCTTCTAGGACTAGAAGTTCAAGCATTGCTACAAAAAGAAGCAATAGAATTAGTACCAAAACAACAAATAAACACAGGAGTTTACTCACTGTACTTTATAATACCCAAAAAGGACGGCAGTCTGAGACCAATATTAGATCTCAGAACACTAAATACCTACATCAAATCAGACCACTTTCACATGGTTACATTACAAGACGTAATCCCACTGCTCAAACAACAAGACTACATGACAACACTAGACCTAAAGGATGCGTATTTCCATATACCAATACATCCTTCACACAGAAAATACCTAAGGTTCGTATTCCAAGGAATACATTACCAATTCAAAGTGTTGCCATTCGGAATAACAACTGCGCCAAGAGTTTTTACAAAATGCCTGGCAGTAGTAGCTGCATATATCAGAAGGCAGCAAATATATGTGTTCCCGTACTTAGACGACTGGTTAATCAAAACCAACACGCTAAGACAGTGTTCACAGCACACAAAATATGTCATACAAATCCTCCACAAACTAGGTTTCTCGATCAACTACACAAAGTCACACCTTATGCCGTGTCAAACACAGCAATACTTAGGAGCGACAATCAACACAGTAAAAGGGATTGCCACTCCAAGTCCACAAAGGGTTCAAACATTTCACAATGTAATACAGGCCATGTATCCAAAACAAAGGATACAAGTCAAAATGGTAATGAAACTGCTAGGCATGATGTCTTCATGCATAGCCATTGTCCCAAACGCAAGGTTGCACATGCAGCCCTTACAAGAGTGCCTAGCATCACAATGGTCACAAGCACAGGGTCAGCTTCAAGATCTGGTGTTGATAGACCGCCAAACATACATCTCGCTTCTATGGTGGAACAGTATAAATTTAAACAAAGGGCGGCCTTTCCAAGACCCAGTGCCACAATACGTGATAACGACAGATGCTTCCATGACAGGGTGGGGAGCACACCTCAATCAACACAGCATCCAAGGACAATGGGACATACAGCAAAGACAGTTTCACATAAATCACTTAGAACTGTTAGCGGTATTTCTAGCGCTGAAAGCATTTCAACCCATAATAACCCACAAATACATTCTTGTCAAAACAGACAACATGACAACAATGTATTACCTAAACAAACAGGGAGGGACACACTCGACACAGTTGTGTCTCCTGACACTGAAAATATGGCATTGGGCGATTCACAACCACATTCGCCTAATAGCACAATTTATTCCAGGAATTCAGAATCAGTTAGCAGACAATCTCTCTCGGGATCACCAACAGATCCACGAATGGGAGATTCACCCCCAAATACTGAACACTTACTTCCAAATTTGGGGAACACCACAAATAGATCTATTTGCAACAAAGGAAAACTCAAAATGCCAAAACTTCGCATCCAGGTACCCACAGGATCAATCCCAAGGCAATGCTCTATGGATGAACTGGTCAGGGATATTTGCGTACGCTTTTCCCCCTCTCCCGCTCCTTCCATATCTAGTAAACAGGTTGAGTCAAAACAAACTCAAACTCATACTAATAGCACCAACATGGGCGAGGCAACCTTGGTACACAACACTACTAGACCTTTCAGTAGTACCTCATGTCAAACTACCCAACAGACCAGATCTGTTAACACAACACAAACAACAGATCAGACATCCAAATCCAGCATCTCTGAATCTAGCAATTTGGCTCCTGAAATCCTAGAATTCGGACACTTAGACCTCACACAAGAATGTATGGAGGTCATAAGACAAGCTAGGAAACCTACCACTAGACACTGCTATGCAAATAAGTGGAAAAGATTTGTTTATTACTGCCATAATAATCAAATCCAGCCATTACACGCATCTCCAAAAGATATAGTAGGATATTTACTACATTTACAAAAGTCAAATCTAGCTTTCTCTTCCATAAAGATACATCTTACCGCAATATCAGCTTACCTGCAAATTACTCATTCAACTTAATTATTTAGAATACCAGTCATAAAAGCGTTTATGGAAGGCCTAAAGAGAATTATACCACCAAGAACACCACCTGTTCCTTCATGGAACCTCAACATTGTCTTAACACGACTCATGGGTCCACCATTTGAACCCATGCATTCTTGTGAAATGCAATACTTAACCTGGAAAGTTGCGTTTTTAATTGCCATCACATCTCTAAGAAGAGTGAGTGAAATTCAAGCTTTTACCATACAAGAACCATTTATTCAAATACACAAAAATAAAATAGTCCTACGAACAAATCCAAAATTTTTACCAAAGGTAATTTCACCGTTCCACTTGAATCAAACGGTAGAATTACCAGTGTTCTTCCCACAGCCAGATTCTGTAGCTGAAAGAGCACTACATACATTAGACATCAAAAGAGCGCTAATGTACTACATTGACAGAACAAAACTAATTTGGAAAACAAAACAACTATTTATTGCTTTTCAAAAACCTCATACAGGAAATCCAATTTCTAAACAAGGCATTGCTAGATGGATAGTTAAATGCATTCAAACCTGCTATATTAAAGCAAAGAGAGAGCTGCCTATTACACCAAAGGCACACTCAACCAGAAAGAAAGGTGCTACCATGGCCTTTCTAGGAAATATTCCAATGAACGAAATATGTAAGGCAGCAACATGGTCTACGCCTCATACATTTACCAAGCACTACTGTGTGGATGTGTTAACTGCACAACAGGCCACAGTAGGTCAAGCTGTACTAAGAACATTATTTCAAACTACTTCAACTCCTACAGGCTTAACCACCGCTTTTGGGGAGATAACTGCTTACTAGTCTATGCACAGCATGTGTATCTGGAGCTACACATGCCATCGAACGTAAAATGTCACTTACCCAGTGTACATCTGTTCGTGGCATTAGTCGCTGCAGATTCACATGCGCCCACCCGTCTCCCCGGCAGCCTGTAGCCGTTTAGAAGTAGATCTTGAACATTTGTACATTTGTAAATATATTACTTTAAGCTTCATTATGTACAAACGTATTCACTCCATTGCATGGGCACTATTACTAGCATACACAACTCCTACCTCACCCTCTGCGGGGAAAACAATCTAAGATGGAGTCGACGCCCATGCGCAATGGAGTTGAAATGGGAGGAGTCCCTCGGTCTCGTGACTCGAAAAGACTTCTTCGAAGAAAAACAACTTGTAACACTCCGAGTCCAACACCAGATGGCGGACTGTGCACAGCATGTGAATCTGCAGCGACTAATGCCACGAACAGATGTACACTTGGTAAGTGACATTTTCCTTATTGAACATGTGTCATATTAAGCATACCATATTTCACTAATCGGTCTTTTTATAGGTTTCTCCACTTTTTTGGCTAGGCGAATAGCAATGACACATCTTAATACAGACAGCAGACAGATTCAGACATTCTTTTGCAACTAAATTCAAACTCTGTATGCAAAAAGGCATCTTTATGTGTTTTTTCATAAACACTAACAGGGATAGGTTATCTTCAAAAAATGTGTGCAACACCCCAAACCTGTAAGATGGTGGCTATTCACAACTATTCTATAATCCATTCACACCCAGGCATACTTGTAAATGTAATCTGAAACAGATTTGTTATATTAGATTTTTGAGTGAGATCCAATATGTGATGTGAATGGCCGGTAAGGGGTTTATCAACAAATAATTGTTTCCCTTATAATAAAAACTGGAGAAAGTGATAGGTGCTAAGGCACAAATTCTCCATGTTTTCTCATGCGGTTTCAGCTATTCTAAATGAGAACAAGCCACATGAGAAGGCCTGGAAGGGGTACTCTATATGTGGAGATATGTAACTTGATTAGATTTCCAAGGCTACTGGTGGAGATTTTGTAAACTCAACAAAATGTTGGATACCCTACTCAAATCATATGGGTAAACCCACATCGGCTAGATTGTAGCCAATGTGGGTTTACTCATATGATTTGAGTAGCTTTTCCTAAAAGGTGTAAATCAGCCCCAGGCACAATAACAGCTAGACACAAGACATGCTTCCCCAGCTCCATACATTAATTGTTTTCTCAGGTTCTCACAGGAAATGTCCATTGTAACTCAGCATGCCACAGGAAGGGTTGTTTAAAACAAGGAAACACAAATACCCAGCAAGTCTAGTAAAGGTTTATGAATGCCAGTGAATACATGAGCAAGGCATTTGTAGCAATGGCTGGAATTATTGCAAGATGTCCCTTTTAGTGGAACTGTGTGTGTGTGTGTTCTTGCAACGAGATCCCTTTTCTAAGTTATACCCCCTCGAGAAAGGCAGCGTGCAGCATATGTGACGGTTCAACGAGGCAGAAGAGGGAATTAGAAGAAAGGTAAAGAATGTTAACTGGAGTTAATACTCCTTTATATTACCCTCCCATGAACCTCTGTGAAATAAAGAACTCTCATGAAATAGTTTGTGAGATGCCATTCCTCCATCCAAGGGGAGCATCTACGAGAAACTATTAATAAATGGAATGTAGACAAATGCTATAATGCCCCGGATACAAAATTTGAAGGGTTAAAATACACATCCCATTGCAAGAAACCGAGAACGTGAATGTTAAATTGAGATGCCTCCAGCTAAATACAATTTAAAATGTTTAAGTTCTCTTCTGTTTTTGCCCCTTCTCCTAATGGAAAAAATGATGTTATCTTAATTAATCAGGATTCATGCATGCCTTTGTCTTTGAAACCAAAGACTTTGATAGGAAATTGATGTTTTCTGTTTAATGGTACTCTTTGCATAATAGTAACAAAATCAATGTAAAGCTTTGCATCACTTTGCCTCATTCACGCAAATCACTGGTAAATAACCCCTTGGACATTTTTAAAACAGCTCATGATCTTGTTGCATAAAGATTATACTTACTTTTTTGACGGGTCGAAATTGAACACTTGTTTAGTGGGATAAGTTAATAATTTGCTAACATCTATTTATTTTCGCATATCTAGGCCGTGTGCACTACATTAATTGGGTTTGTTGCTCAGTGTGGCTTTTTCTCCTATAATAGCTATAACTTGCCGCTTCGCACTGCAAGCACAATTCATTATGAAGTGGGGCTCTCATGGATGTTCTATAAACATGTTAGCTTAATATCATTGTAGACTGGAATCGCTATGGCGTCTTTATACGTTGTCAGTGCTGTGTAGTTCAGGGAAACTCAATTGTAGGCAAACCAAAAAACACTACCAGCCACCACCGATGGACAGCACGGAAAATGGGTTCCACGCACACTTTTCTATATGTCAATGTCTGTGTGGGCGTAGCTATTTTTTGTTCAGAACAATCAGAGTATCCAGAAGGCCCACATGAAAACCTAATTGACTTGTGTTTTTAAAACGTGACATGAGATCTTCGTTCTTGGTAATGGGTGTGATAAAGTCTGTTTGATAAACAGTCAATATATTCTATATAAACAATCCATGAGCTTTGGGTGGCCACTCCTTTAAAGGCACAGCGAGTGCTCAGCGGGACTAATAGCCATTTTTGCTCCTCATGGCCAAGGCATGAGGGTATAACTTGCAACTGAAAACGTTAGCATGCTTTTCTCCAAGTCCTTTACCAAATTCAGGGTTGCCCTTTCCATAAAAAGTCTCGATTAAGAAACATGTTTAAAAAAAATGTTAATTTAAATATATTTAACAGTATTAATGCAGAAAGTTGTTTGAGAAAAAGTTGGTCTCGATGTGCCCAATATATTTGGCTGGCATTGACTTTTTAGTGCAAAATAACAGCCTCTTGTGAAGATGCCCCCATCACCCCACCTCCCTGAATACCCCACTACCCGAAGCAGCTCCACCTTTCTTTCCTAAAGCAGTGTGCTCTGTGGCAGGCAGAGATACGATCACTCTAAGAATGAAGATTACATTTCTGTGCTTCCAGTAGGGGGTCACTTGCATACTCCAAACATGAAGCTGTGCTCACCTGGTAAACATGTGGAAGGAGGCGAACAAGGTTGGGTGGGTATCAAGGAGAAGTGGGATGTGTTATTTGCTTGCAGAAACTGGAAAAGGGTATTTCACCACATCTTAAGTGACAAAACTCCTAGCACCGGCTCTGCATGGGGATGAAGGCAGAGACCAAACGCGAAGAGAGGCAGGCTAGATATCAGTTGTACCTGTGCCTGGGAAGACAGAGATCGGAAGAGCGGAGGCAGATTTCTGACACAGGGATCTTAGAAAACAGTGACAAGGGATAGGGATAGGAGTAGAAGAAACTATTTCATTACTGAAGAATAGCAGAGAGCATACGAAGTCCACCTAGCTGCTTTGTGGCAAACTGTGCTTTTCATCCATTTCACAATGCAACCAAATCCAACCAAGAGGTATTGATGTAATGTGGTAATGAGATTGTGAAATTATACAACTTCGATTTATATCTACCTCCGTTAGTTTTACTATGAGTTGCTTTAGGTATATGATCTTATGTGACTTGGCAATTACCTTAGGCCTAACAATTATTCACGACAGAACGCATTGTTTGAATCCATTCATTATTATCTCATAGCAACAAATTATGTATCAATTCTGAGAAATGAAGAAAAAAATATTATTGTCAGTGCTGAAGTTAATCTGCTACTTAGAGGCATAATTATACTGTTATAAACGTAAGAAAGGCAACAATTCAAAGGATCACAAAATAAACAAACTCAGCCGCGGCTTTCTGCAGTCAAAAGTCAGTGAGGAAATGATTTGCTTGAAGGACTTTGCCGGTTAATCTGTTTCTAAGATTGAAATCTTTGCTTATTTATGTTTGGAGGCTAAAATCTGAATCTCTTCAGAGCAGATATTCCCTGCTCTAACACGTCTGTGAAATCGTTTCATGCCCTCCATGCACCGTGTCTGAATGCAGTTCCAAAATAGATTGTTTGTCCTCTTTTTCCTCCAACTTGCCATATTGATCTCATTGCTTGATGTTTTGTTCAGGTGGCACGGTGGTGGTGAGTTCAGAAAGGCCATCTGTAGACGGTGCGGTGCCACCAGGTAAAAGACTTTTGCTGTTGCTTCAAGAGTGATAGACTGACAAACTTGTCTTACAGCGAAATTTTTATTTGGATTGCTCCACAAAATTTAGAGCTGCAAAATGTTGTCTATCAAATCACGTGTAAGAATTGATGCATGCTTATAACAACAGCCTTCTGTCTGTAATGGGGCCAGGTCCAGCCGGTACCGAATCCGATTGGGGCAGAATAAATCCTGTATAAATACATATAACATAATTCACGGTCATTGGGAACCATAACCGTGTGTATACTCCAGCACTTCCAGTGTACGGCCCCTCTCCTCACCATTGTGGCCTGAGCCGCCGATGAGGCCAGTGTGTAAATGTCCACCTCTATCAGTCAACTCACTCTGGGAGGAGCACCCTGTGTTTGCAGCATCCACTTCTTCAATGTCGGCTTCATCGGCTGGGGCACAGGGACACTGGATATAGCGATTTTGCTAAAGAGTACATATTGGCTACATTTTGATTGAGGAAGGGATAGTGGTCCCTAGCTCTTTAAGTGGGCCTGGTCCTGCAGGTGCTCAGCACCTGCTAAAAATCAGGTGCTGAGACGAGTCCCTATCGGTCTCTCCATTTTTGCCCTCACCCTGTGGAAAAAAATAACTCAGCAGTAGTACCACCCTTCACTGCCTTTGATGTAACTTCAAAGATATTTGTTATAGTTATTGCACAGTATCATCGTTTCAGAATTCAATCATTTTCAGTATTATATACAACAAAGCCATTGTTGTACTTGTTTGTCTTATGCAACTAACAACTGTTGGCAAAGCCAATAGTCCAGGTTTGTTTTAGGTGTATTGTCAGTTGTAATATATATATGGATGCAATGACAGAAAGAAGCACTAAAATACCAGTCAGGTGGCACACTATGCTAAGCACAGATATTTAGCTAGCATGTTTTAAAGCCTGCATAAGGGACCATTTAAAATACAGATTAATGGTTGTACTTGAGACAACATACTGTGAGAGAAACCATTTTTTTGAAAAAATGTTTTGCTACGTGACCTTTGCTTACTCAAAAATGGCGGAATCAGTTTTGCTCAAATTTGTCAACGATCACTAACTAATATGAAAGATTTGCTGATATTCTTTTTTTGCTAATTTGTGGGCATCTGAGAAAGATAACGTGTTTAAAGTCCCCTTAGGTAAAGCAAAATGGGCCCTTTCGCATGATCTTATTCATACTTCAGTATATAATATAGGACGTTTAGAAATCCAGGATACACTATACCTTAAATTCTGGTCTCTCAATTCTGTTCAAAGGCTATACCCCAAAAATGCCTAGCAGTACTAGTATGACAGCATACGACCGGAGCTGCTTCAGGTGTCATCACATAAACCATTCTTTCATTTCCTTGGTTTAACATACCAAATCGAATGCAGGGAAGTAAGGACGTAGGGGATATGACAACAATTAGCAGAATAGGAGCAAACTAAAGAAAAGACAAAGAAAGAAGGGTAACAAAAGAATATTTTTTTTCAGGATGTTACAGGCAGGCCTGACCAATAATCAGGCACTGGGAACAGCAGTGGTGACATTGTTGAACCAGCAGCAATGTGGACATAATTTTGAGGTAGACAGGGGTCGCATTTGCTCCATTTGCCGGCGTTGTGAACCCTTGTTTCGGGATCATAAAGACAACAGCTTGACTAGAGAGTAAACACTGCTTTAGAAACAGTTTACTTTCTGTAGGTTCCTATCCTCGCCCCTCTCTAGCCACCTAGAAGCAAATAATTGGTTATTCATTGGCCAAGAGGAGATAACAAACAGCCCTAGAATACCATTAAGGTTGAAGGGTGCATGATGTCACACTGTGCTATCCCAGCATTTAGGTGAATCGATGATCGTGTCAACATAGTTCAACGTTTGGGCAAAAAAAAACTCAGGCACCACTCCACCTGCTCTCAAGGAGCCCCTAGACCGTTACTCATTAATTAACCTTGAACATATAAAATCTCGAATTTCAAACTTGAGCGAAATTCCTAGTTACAGTCCGGCCACTGCCTGGCTTATCTCTTGACACGTTTTTCCAGTAATCATCTGGAGCATCTGCGTTGGCAAACTCTGGACTCCTCTTGCACGGTTGCAGTCAGAATGTAGTTTTCTGGCACAGTGTGATGAAGAGAAAAGAAAAGGACAGGACAGCACTTCGAGGAACCGATAGAATAATATCTGTCTCTGCTGGAAAGCCAATGGCCTTTTGGAGATTTCAGTGCATCACTGCACCCATCTAACATTTACGGATGCACATTGAAAGACTCAAGGATGCTATTAGAGCTGCTGATATAAAAGGGATAGGCATGTCTGTGTCAGACCAGAAGATGGTTTACTGTAAACTGGGTAGCAAAAAAGGGAGACGAAACAATGCTAAAATGTTGAAAAGAATGCCTTCAACCTTGCACGAGCAGGAGGTTCAGGAGGGCTTGGGTGCTAATTAGTGGTAGCCAGGGTTAGTGCATTTGGCACCGCAGCTGCAGCACCTCCATTGGTCCTTGAAGGCGACAGCAACACTCCTGGCCTTTCACTTCACCTATCAATGATAAAGAAGAATTTGAGGGTCTAAAATTGAGACAAGGCCAGGATCAACCGTATGACACTATTTAGTGTAAACGTTTGCCTATCTTATACTGGGGTGAATCAATGTCTGTGCTGTAGCCCAAACAGAATATCACGGCTGCATAAGCAGTGGGAAAGAGAGGACAAAACATGCTTTATACACCTGTGATATCATTCATGAAGTTGGTGAAAGTGCTAAATGAAAACAAACAAAATCATCAGCTTTATATGAGAATAGCACTAAATATAACACACAGCAAAGTCTACCCAGGCTGAAAACAGAAAGTACACAGCATGCCTCTCGAAAGAAATAAGGGGCATATTTACAAGAAGGTGGGGCATCGGCATTGATGTGCCACTTTTCTTGCACCCTCTGTTCCCCCTAACAACACCATGGATGCAGTGTTTTTACAATATGGCGCACCATGGTGCACAACAGACTCAAAATTTTTGGCGCTATTGAGGCGCTTTGCTGCACTATCATAAAAAATGTTGACGCTAGTCCAGCAAAGCACACGGAAGCCCATGGAAGACTACTGGTGTGTCATTTTAACACCTTCTCTGAGCAGGTGTTAAAAATGAGCAAAAAATGGCGCACTGAAATCTAGTAAATTTCACTGGACCATTGTTTTGGGCCTCCATGCGTGGGAACGCCCCCTTGGATACATTATGCCTGGCACAGGCATTGGCGCAGGGGTTTACAAAGTGGCGCAATGCACGCATTGCGCCACTTTGTAAATACGGCACAGGGAAATTGCCTCCTTAATGCCACATTAAAAAAATGACGGTAATATGACCCAAGGAGCCATAAGGGGCTTGTATATGAGCCCCCAAATGCCTGTTGACTCACAAAGCACTCAGCTTT
Organism: Pleurodeles waltl; assembly: GCF_031143425.1. Lineage (NCBI taxonomy): Eukaryota > Metazoa > Chordata > Amphibia > Caudata > Salamandridae > Pleurodeles > Pleurodeles waltl. The sequence goes on from NC_090449.1 coordinate 723,643,806, forward strand.
CTGGCGTTTGGGTTTGCAACAGCAAACCTCTTGTAGCAAAGTAAGCTTTTTTCTGTTTACCTTTTTATTTAACGTGGATATACATTGCAGACGACAGCGCTCGCCAAGCAAGGGCATTTTATGGTAAGGGAGACAGTGCAGAGGGTACTAATACTACTTGCTATAAATATGTTGTCCCTTGGCTTCGTAGGCCCATAAACATATCACTTGAGGATGGATTTCTTCCTCCTAAATCCTCGCGTGCCTTCGTGCCCCCCGGTGCAGAAGTTCACAGGCTTAGACTCATTGTCTGCTTGGTGTTGCCGTCGCCTGAGGTGGGGCCTACTTCCTGACTAGGCCCTGATGGAAGCATGGCTGCCACGAACGGCCATGAAATTGTTTTCTTTCGCCACAAGACGGTGCAACATGTCCTTGGTGTAAAACTGGCAGTTCCTATCGAAGAACCTTTGAAAACGAGTGTGCGACGTTGTGATGCAGTTAAGGAAAGCAGAAAAGCGTAAAAAACAAGCGCATTCTAACCACAATAAACTGCGTCATAGCAGACTTCCCTTGCTTTATATGGGGATTGTTAGAAAACCACTAAAAAAGGAGGTAGCGACGTTTAACACATTTTCTCTCAAATGTCTATACGTTTTATCTGTTGTAACACTGCCACCTAGTGGGTTATCTATGAAGTAGGCGAATTGGAAGAACCATTAAATATCGCCTGTAGTATGCAGAATTTCAGACCAAGAGCCTGATTTACAGCGAAGTGGGTTACGCCATCACAAACGAGGGATATCTGCCTGCCTATTATGATCCCAGTATAGCCTATGGCATTGCTGCCAAGTGTTCAGTTTGCTTGTGTGTGACATTCCCATATATGTGGGGCATTTATGTGTCACTTTTCAAGCCCTATGAGTGACGCCTTATTGTGAGTGAAATAAGACAATTGCATCCATGTCAAGAGATCGGTTTTCAAAATGATGGTCTTTTCTCATATGTGACGGTCCTTAATGCGCACATGAGAATCAGATCCATCTTTATTCAGCAGGGCTAAGTTAGATAGTTTGCTCAGAATCACAGAATGTTATGCAGAAGCCAGGATTCAAGTTATCTTCTACGGTTCCAAAGGAGACAGTTGTGGTCCTGGGGTCACATCTCGTCCCGCCTCTTCATCCTCCTTATCCCTGTGCAGTTCTCCAATTAGGGCTTTCTTTCACTGCAGTGTAGACTAACCCATTTTTTGGCATATATTTAGAAGCTTTGTTTCAGGAAATTACATCCACATCTGTTTGATACTATGCTTGGAGCAGGGGGTGCTTTTGTATATAAATTAGGTGAGTGTGTGGTTTGTGTTTCAGTCTTCAAATCGCTGTAGTTCGCTTGGTCTGGATATGAGTTTCTGTGATAGTGCGATAGTTCCAAACCGGAATATATGGAGAATCCTACACCTCCCGTTGTACACCATTGCCACCATGTGGACATTGGTTAACAGTACTCGGAGCGCAGCTTTTATGCGTTCCAGCAAACTGAGAACATGGAAATTCACTGGTTTAGCCCACGTTTTAGTTCTATTTGATAATTAATGGGGTCACAGACTTCCCCATGACAAACAAAGTTTTCAAATACATTCTGTGTAGCTTATTGCTTGCCAGCCACTATTGTAGAGCTGATTAACATTTGAAAGTACTTTACTCACACCCTCATTCTGACGGTGTGACTACAAGGCTGTGCCCAGGAACATCAGTTTTAATCAGTTAAAAAAATGGCTACCTGCGAAAACCCATGAAAGAAGCTAGAGTAATAGATTAAAAATACGCAAAAGTCTTAAATTACTTTCACATTTGTTGATTCCCTCTTTTCCTGTGCCCCTACAGATATAATGGTTGATAACTTCACGTGTGAGTTTGGCTTCGGATCGGACAAGACTCTGTGCCAGTGGGAACACGACACCCAAGTGGACCTCAGGTGGGCCATCCTGACCAGCAAAATGGGGCCCGTCCCAGATCACAACGGTAACTTAAAATTCCCGGATAGTGCTATTTTACACTAATGTTGCCACTTACTATGTCACATTCTGTAAAGGTGTAGTATTTTTCTCTGTTTGTATTTGGGGTGGTCAGTGCTGTACAACTGCAGCCAAAATCAATGTTCATTTTATGCCTTTGTAGACAAAAACATAAACATTAATGCAGACAGCTGCACAGGGTAATGAAGAAAATATGCTTTAAGTTTCCATTTCGCACCCTTTTACTCTGATGTCATAGACAGGAGGGCCTGACTAAAAATCAAAATCAGTTGCAAGAGGCTATAGCTAGCATGGGGCTTTGTTGTTCAGTTAATTGTTTGGCTTACATGGATGGTCCATGGTCGTCATTCCAGCTGTGAAAGAAGTCCCCTCACCTTCAAACCACTGGGGAAATGCCACAGTGGAAGGATGGGAGGTTGGTTCCTGATCGACAGAGAATGCTACATCATAGCAATATGACCTTCACTGACTATTATTTCAAAAGAGTTCAGTGAACAGCAAAAGTCCACATATTTTCAGAACTCCTGGCAAAATAGAATTTTGCCACTTGGAGCACTCTCTATGCAATGGAAAAAGTACATTTTGTAGGCCTATTACACATGTTTGGTGCCACCTCCTTGGTGACACCCTAAGGCCACTGCCCACTCTTGCCTTATGGAAATACTGAGCCTATCTTTGGAATACAAAAATTAACAATTCACAGAGTACTCTGTGTAGGAAGCTGGGCCAGTGTGTGGTGGACACGTATAGTGCTACACCTTATACTGGGTTCAGGCAAATGCCAATTAATCAGTGTTACAATGTCTAGACAGCCAGGGCTCTCTAGAGTAGCTGTGGTGAGCAGCCAAGACTTATCTAGAAGGCATGTGAAGCACCTGCAATAACACACTAGTCACACAGTAACTTATCACAAATGAAAGGAACCATACAGTGTTGCAAAAATAAAGGTAATTTATTATAGGCACACCAACCTAAACTACCATTAGTATACCTCCCTCTGGAGGTATGAACACACAAAACATACATTGGTAAGTACTCAGGAAAAACATACATGAGCAAGGGCCTTATTGGGGGACAAACATATACTAAAAAAATGGAATGGGAAAGGGTGTCCCCCACCAGAGTGCCTGCACTAGTTAGAAAAGTGCTGGGGACGTGTGGAACTCCTCAAGGTAAGTACCTAGAAGATCCCCAGTGACTGGGTGCAGAGAGGTAAGTTACTCTGGTTACCCATAGGCTAACATCGGGATGTCGTGGTTGGAGAATGCAGAAACAGGACTGGACCAGTGGAACTCAAGGTCGGATTCTGGAAATTGAGGACGTTCAAAAGAAGAGGACAGAGTCCAGTCAACCCAGGAGTGTCCAGGTGGGGCAGGAGCCAATGCCCACCCTTCTGTAGCTGAAGATCCGGATCAACGGTGATGGATGAAGTCCAGCTGCAGGATCCGGGAGCTGCAGAGGAGTCCCTGAAGTCACCTACAAGCTGTCTCTCGATGGTTGCCAGATTGCAGATGGGTCAATGGTCAGGAGGACCACCAACAAACACAGGGAAATGCAAGAGGAGCTGTTTGAGGTGTTGCAGAGCTGTGGAGGGCCAGCAAGGTCCAGGGGACTCGATCCTTGGAGGGGAGTCTGGGCAGACCCGCAGGATGCAGGACAGCCAGAAGAAGCAGTCAGAGCCCCCATAAGCAACCCACTGGCAACAGGCACTGTAAGTTGCAGTGAGGCCTAGTCAGCACACCTGAAGAGGAGTCCCAAGTCACTGGAGTTTCTGAGAGGATACTGTCCTTGCAGTGGTAGAGTGCTGGGGTCTGGGGCTACCTGGAGTCTGAAGATCTCTCGGAGAACAGGTCAACAAGTCTTGGTTGGTGAAAGAGTCATGGGGCACACGGATTCTGTCCCAGTGGCAGAGACAAGGGCTCACCATCTCCCACTTTGGATAGACCCAAAGGATCCCTCAGAACCACCAACTGTGTTGGAGAACCTTTGCAGATCTGGAGAACAGAAGATCCCACCAGACGGACGTCGTTGCCTGGGGATGCAGGAGAGTGACTCCATCACTCCAAGGGAGATTCCTTCTTGCTTCTTGGTGCAGCTGAAGCCTTGCCGACCCCAGAGGATGCACAGCTGTGGAGATGTTGCAGAATGTTGACAGGCACCACAGAAACAATGTTGCAAGGAGAGGTCTTCTCAGGCGGTGCAATCTTGTTGGGTTCCTGTGTAGCCCAACGGAGGTTCCAGAGGCCAAGAGCAGAAGGTGTCTTTGCAGAAAGTTCCTTGTGGAGTCTTGCTAGATGAATCTGGGGAACTGCCCACAAGCGAGTCCCAAAATAGCCCAAAAAGGGGGTTTGGCCACTCTCTGGAGTGACCACCTACCTGAAGGGGTCACTGATGTCAGCTACCTGGTCTGGCCAGTCAGATTCTCCCAGAGGCCTCTGCCCACCTTTGTTCCAAGATGGCAGAACCAAGTGACCACCTGGAGGAGCTCTGGGCACCACCCTAAGGTTGGAGCTGGACAGGGGAGTGGACACTCCCCTTCCCTTTGTGTGTTTTGTGCCAGAGCAGAGACCAGTGGTCCCTGGAATGGGTCAAATCGATTATGCAAGGAGGGCACCAAATGTGCCCTTCAAAGCAGTCCCCCAGCCTAGTAACACTTATTTCCAAATGAGAGGAAGTTGCACCCCTCTCCTACAAGAAATCCTTTGTTCTGTTGTCCCCTGCTCAAGCTGGTCAAGCAGCAAGAGGGCAAAATCGTATCTTTGGTGGGGGGGATTGCAGCAGTGCAGACTGCCCGCAGACCCTTGAAGCCTGGCAGGAGCAGCACTGGGAGATCCCCTAAGGAACCCCCAGAGTGCATGGAATCATGCCACCAATACTGTATTTGGGTATGATTCCGACATGTTTGATACCAAACATGCCCAGGTTCGCAGTTACCATTATGTAGCTGGACCACAGGTAGTGAGTGACCAGTGGCCAGCACATATACAAAATGGCTTCTCCATACTTACGAAGTCCAGAGAATAGGGACTGGAGTTTGTAGGGGCACCTCTGCTCATGCAGGAGTGCCCACAAACCCAGGGACCTGCACCCTACACTTTAGGCTAAAAAGGCCTACACAGGGGTAACTTATAGTGAGTGACCTGGTGTAGTGACCAGCAGTGAAAGGGTGCATGCACCATTTCACACAGGCTGCATTGGCAGGCCTGCAGACATAGTTTGCATTGGCTCTCATGGGTGGCATAATACACGATGTAGCCCATGGGAGATCCCTGACGTACCAATGCCCTGGGTACCATCTACCAGGGACTTACAGGGGTACACCAGTATGCCAATTATGGGGTATAAGAAGTACCAAGACAACCACATTTGTAGGAGAGAGCACAATCACTGTGGTCCTGATTAGCAGGATTCCTGTGAAAACAGTGTAAGAATACTGACATCATACAAAAAGTGGGGGTAGCCATGTCTGAAAGAGTGGACATTCCTACACTCTGTAAAAGTTGATTAGTCAGAAAGCTGTGTGGGAAGAAATGTACATTAACAACCAATGTGCAAAGGCACAATATGAGAATTAGATGCAGGCTGAATGGTGGTGATTTAAGCGGTGATATTTTGGCGGGCCAGAGGTTTCACTTACAACAAGTGAAAAGTATTAACCCCAATCTTTCCTTGAGATGGTAGTCCATTGAGCATCCTTAAAGGAATGACCCACCCATTGTACTGCTTCACTTGTATAATTAACGGTTCTATTGCAGCTTTCAATAGAAATGAAAATAAAAAGAATCAGGAATTTAGAAACCCACTGCTGCATCTAAAATGTGGCACACAATTTAATTGCCTCTTATCATTGAGGTAATTTCATTCTCTGAGTTGTGCACGTTTTTTAATAATTTATTCAGATATTTTAAGTGGTTCTGTCTGCTCAAATACTCCACTCCTGTCAGCACTGTTAGTGAAGTTATTGTTGCTTCTACATGTAAAACAAACACATAGACCCTGGCTACAAATGGGCCAAGGGAAGGCATTTGCTAAGGTAAACATCTCTTTCGCCACGTTTTCCACTGGGAAATGAGGCATAACATAAAGAATCAGTACTTACACCACATCTGCATGTTTTGTATTTTTTATTTTTTATATACTTTTTTTCCACCAATCAAATTCATCTTTTTTGATCTGCCGAAATCTGTCAGGGCAAAACAGTGGAGTTGTGATGTAGGCCACACAACTTGGAATTCTTATTTGCACAGGGATTTGGAATTTAACACACAGCTTACGTTGATGGTATGTTAGATATGGAGACTTTCTAATACTATAGTAGCGGTCACTTTAAAATTCATTTCAGATATCGCTTTCTGTAATATCCTAACAGGTTAATAGTCTACACCCTGTAATGCATGCAGTGTCACCAATTAATAAGGAGCACAGAATGTCAGTTCCAGTGAACTCCACACAAGATGGCATCTGTTGCCTTTATGAACCCTCTTGAAACGTCTTTGGTATCGCAAGAGGCAGCTGATGTTTGTATCCTCTTAAGCAAAATCTCTTGGGATAACCACCGTTTGTAAGTGTTGAAAGGCTGCTGGCAGCCGAGTCCCTCCCAAATCGGCCCCTACCAGCACTCATTTGCCAGAACCACATTGAATGTCCTATTACAGTGTACGGCCTGATACTTGGCCACAATTAATTTAAGATCTAATTGGAAACGTTTCCCACCTTGTCCCCATGAACCTCTTTACCACAATCACACTCTACTCTGAATGTATTTCCTATGACAAAGTGTAGGGATCATTGTTTACACAAATCTTTGTATTCAGTAATACACATACTAGGGTTCCAGTATATGTTAGCAGTCACATTGTTGCTTCAGCGGTTTTTCTCCACCATTAGGTGCTGTTGTATGTTGTCTGTATGTCTTAAGAGTAGAAAGTTTGATCAAATGCGCTGCATTGCAAATTCTAAAGAAGCTCGAACTGTTCTAGTAGTACACGATGCGGGAAGTTTTGGTGGTATCTATGCCTAGACTACAGCATATAGCCCCACTGTAAGGGCTATATTTATCAAGACCCTATGTGGGTGCAGAGACACAAAAAGGGGCACAAACTGGTGCTAAACCTTTTATTTTGTTAGCCTTGGAATGTTTCCCAAAAAGTAATGCATATAACGCCTTACACTCCTTTGCGTTACTTTGTGTGAAGGGGCATCCTGTGGGTGCTACAGCAGCATTTTCGTGCTGTCGCCCATGATTTTTGACACAGAGATATGTCTACTAACAATGGCAGCATGCATCCAACGTGGGAAAAGTTTTAAAGTATGTCCAAATATGGTATTTTCCACAGGAAAGTTAAGCTTCCTGTATAAAACATATGTTATACTTCACACACACACTTCTGGGGTTTGGTGTAAAGGTGTGTGTGTGACGTTAGACAGGCCCAAAGAGAGCCAGCACTGGGAAAGAGAGGAGGAGCATCATATCTTAAGAGATCTGATGCTGCCTTTCTCTTTCCTCCTACTGCAGTGCAGCAAATTTGACTGCTGTGATGCATTTCACTAGAATATAGTAACTCTCCCCCAATAGTTTTAGGCATAAATGTTACTTGACAACTGGGTGTGGCAGAGAATTATTCTGATGTTGCTCTCAAGTTTGGTTTTAGTAGCTTGCAAACAACTCTCATGACCTCACACATAACATCACAGATTACATCATGGACTAAATCGTTGACATACCAATACATTTGACCTTACATGGAGAAGAAAGGCTGCTGCAGTTTCACTCTCAAGGAATGTATATTCTGACAGATGCTAAATTAGGTTGTGAGCAGGGTTTGATTAGAAAGGTGGGCGGTCGGGCATTGGGCCAGTGTCTCCAGATTATCTGTGTGCCATTTTTTTAGGGCCACAGTCAACCTTCCCACAGAACCTTACTGTCTTCCAGGCCCCGCCAGGTCACTTTAATGTGGGCAACATCATAGGCAGACAGGCTCTCAGAGGGCAGGGGCTTACAGTGGTGCTAGGCCGGTATTGTTCTGGCCCTAGCAGACTTCATCTTGCACCCCGTGGGAATGGCACAGATCTCCAGAAGTAGTTTCCTACTCCCCTGCCATGCTGTCAAACTGAGAAGGGGGAGAGTATAGCAGTCTACTGGGAGGATGTTGATGAGCCCGTTGGGCCATCTTCATGTCACTCACACCCTCCTCCCATCTGAACCAGACTGGGGGCCAGTTGCTGCCCTGGACCTTGGGCCATTCACTCCTCGACCCCCAGGTGTCAGACGTGGTCCAGCAGCAGTGTTTTTCCCCTGACCCCTCGTGGCCAGGTCATCATATTCAAGCCATGGTGGGCGGGGGATGAGAGAGTATGCAGGGGCCTCGCTGGGGGCAAAGTGTTGTCAGCTCGGCCATTGTGTCTTTTAGGCCTTGGTGGATGGATGTGTGCTTCTGCATAGGTCTTGCAGTGAGGCCACCTTTCCCAGAGAGAAAATAGAGAGGATGTAAACAACAGTCACAGCGTCTGCTCAGCATCCCATGACCCTGGACAAATCGCTTAATCTCCCAAAGCCTAAAATAAGAATCAGTTTGATCTTATGTAATGTAAATGTTGCACATGTAAATCGCTCCAATGCCTTTGGGCCGAGTTCACGTTGTATAAAACTGCACAAACACAAAATATCTGGCAAGATTCCTCAATCGAGCATGATAATTAAAGAGGACTCTTATACAGCCATATTCATTGTTACCAATGCTTTTCTGTCTGTGTCTGAGCTAACTATCAGTCACAGATCAAGTCAAACCTTTAGTACACATTTTCATAACAGCCTGGACATTAAAATACTGGTAAAAAAATATGGCCAGGTGGCAATCCTAGACAGATCAGTGTTGTAGCCTTTGGGCCATTTTATTTCACCCCACCAGTACAGCCAAACTGCAGTGCTTCTAGTTTTCACCAATATTATTGGCTTTATAAGCTCTAAAATACTTAATTTAATAAACATTTCTCCAAAAATGAGTCCAGTGAGACTACTCAAATGGCGATCCATGAAAAGGACGATCCGGGAATGTTGGCCACTTTTTGGGGCGAATGCCTGGGCCTAATTCTCATCCCAGTCTAACCCTGGTTGTGAGGCTTCCGCCCCACTGTTGCCAGCTAGATATGTTCTCAGATGCTAAAGATTGGGTAGAAAAGATTCTGCAGTTGCACTCACAGTCCATCCATATCTTGGCTGACATCTGAAACAGTTGTTTTGCTGCAGAACGACAGTCAACATCTAGATGCTCGCACATTAAATACTTATGGAGAAGAGAGGCTATTACAGTTGTTGCGCTCATATTTCAGAGATATCTAAACAGGCATGAAATACAAAGATCATTCTCGTCAGGCATTGTGGATCTTTGGGAGTGGACACAAGTGTGTATTTGTGCGCACACACACGTGTGTATTTCTGTCTGCATGCGTGCCTGCTATGTTTGTTTATAATAATGTATTCAGGTGTCATGTGCCTTACTGTCCCACTGCTTAATGAGGAACATGGGAATCATAAAGTACAGACAATATTTAAATGGAAATTATTGAACATAAAACATTTTCACTTTATATGGAATTAAAATAACTCGCCCTAATTATCTCGAATGAGGGAAATAGCACTGGATTGAGTGAGACTAAAGAAAGTTGATTGCCTCAGTGAGATCTAAAGAGAGAGTTAATAGCTGTGAAGCACAGAGGAGTTAGGCGCAATTAAGACAGAAATGCGCGAGCCGCTATCATTCTAATTACCATCCAGAAGAAATGTCCACACTTTACTTTCACAGTATCCATTAGAATTAAATACTAACATTGTTCCTAATTTGGGAATCTCTGTCACTAAAGATAGTAATGTCGAGCTGGGTCAACAGGTTGTGGTACTCAATAGCTAAGTCCTCCACTCTTGGTATGAGATCTAGGCATGTTCTCATCAAAATGTCATCCCTTGACTGTTGTTCACAGGAGGCGAGAAGGAGCCTTGCAGGGCTGTGATGGAAACCTCTCTACCTCGGTTAATTCAAACAGGGGTCTCTGTAAAAATGATTGTGGCACTGATCAGGTTATTCGAGAAGACTAGACAAAGCTGTTTTTTCAGCACAACTCACATAAATATATTTATGAGTTATTCTGGAATGTTTGTATAATATGTAATATAGAATTGATTTAAACGTTCTACAAATATTTAAGCTTGATGCCGACGCTGCCTCGAAAACGTTTGGCTATTTGCATGCTTGCCATTCCATTCCTTGCACATTGCTTGTGGCCAGAATTTGTTTTTTTTTACTAAACAAAATGCCAACCACCACGTCAATAATAATTGCATTGTGTTCATTGTGTGAAACAAGTCACAAATAACAGCCCTATAATGCTATATATAACTATATCTATGTTGACGACTGGCAGTTATGTTGGCTTGCCATTACTTTATGAGAACTGACATTGCCACATTTACAAGTTCAACATTATTACATGGAACCGTAACATCATTATCAAAGAAGTGTCCATGATGCTAATTATTTTGTATCTGTGTAGATGGAGCCCTGAATTATTTGTCAGCCTGCTTTTAAATCAATTGATTTGTGTTTTAGATTTTTCAGAGGTGTCACACCTCTCCTCTGCTTAATGTACCAGAAAATATTACTGTTCATTATGACTTAAATTCAGGTTTACAAAGCTGTTCTGGCAAACTGCCTTTCACAATTTCAACCATACATTCTTTGATTCAGGGCAACAGTGATAACCTTAGAGCATCTTAGAGGCAGACTAAGGGGAATTTTTACATAAAATAGGGATTCAGGATATTGTATAGTTTGGCATCCTGTGAACACTGCACATCCCTAGGAAATGTGCCCAGCAACTGACTGCTGTTCATTCTGCATGCCGTGGAAAGAGACAGATCTTAACACAGCTTCTAAATATTACTCTGCCAAGAGTTAAGTCAGTGGCGCACAGTTCATCTGGACGGTTGTATTTAACTTACAAAGGTCTACGTCTGACAGCAGGCCTCTCTCTCTTGCCCTACAGGACAATTAGCTAAATATTGTGACTTAGCATCCTTACAAGTTCAAGAGTCACAATGTGCACTCTGGGTCTCTTTTTCCTGATTATGGATGAGCGAAGCTAGAAAGATGTTAAGGGATCACACAACAAAGCTATCGCCCCTCTTTCAGGATGTCCACTGCCACAGGGATGTCCACTGCATTCCGCAGTAGTTCATCACAAATGTCTTCCACATATGGAACAGTTACTCTCATGAATCCTTATTGTGGGCCTGCAGAAACCTTTCAGACAACTGGCCCACGTTTAGAAGGAATGTACTAAGATTTCATGAGGGACATCTTTGAGGACTGCCTACATAATCTCAAAGATGTCACATGGACCAATTTTAACTTCATCAAATTTCCAAACTGGTATAGATATTTTTTTTTGCACACCGTATTTGCCCTGTTGTCCTTTAAGTTGTGTTCCATCTATTTCCAACTGTATTGATAGAAATATTTTCTAAAATAGTTTACATGTAAATAAAGGATTTTTAAAGAAGGGACATATTGTCGAAGCGGGTAAGGGAATGATCTCCCAACAGGTTTAAAAATACGTGTTATGAAGAATAATTTCCTTCCTATTGAGTTGTATTTATTATAAAATCAGGCACAAAACTGCCGCTAACTGTCGTGAGTCAATTTCTCCTGCTATTGTAAATCTCACTCTCCTCCATGGTTTCAGATAAAGCGTGTCTGAAGCACAGTCTCATTTTATCTCTCATCTCCTTTATTCTATTACAACTTCCTTGGCTGTAGCCTTTAATTTTCCTGCTACTTGTGGGTAATGAGCTGTACATGATCATGGTGTTTCTGAATTCCTGACGGAAGGCATTGGAGTTTTTCTGAACAGCCTAGTGATATCCATCTGTTCGAACTGCGAGTGATCCCAGGGTGGCAGGGTACAGCTCATCACAATGAGCTATAGCCATCTGTTGAGCACAGATAATTAAAAACAAGATCAGCAGTAAAGGTTAGAAAAGCTACAAAGTCACAGTGCCTGTAGATGAAACAGATCCGAGTGGCACATAATCACAAAGCTTGCTTTGTGAATCGTCAATGTATCATACACTGCATGGAGTTCAGCACAATCCAGTTGAAGCTAAAAAGTTGGAATATTAAATGTATAAAATGCCTCAATTATAACTTCTGACAAGAGGAAAATATTCCCCTTTTCTTATTCATTGTTTTTGTTTTGGCAGGAGATGGAAATTTCATTTACTCTGCGGCTGATGAGAAGCAAAGGGGTAAATTTGCACGGTTGGTGAGCCCCATGGTATCCTCTGCGAATTCAGCACATTGCATGACATTCTGGTATCTCATGTACGGAAGCCACGTGGGTACCCTCAGAGTCAAACTGAGGTACCAAAAACCGGAAGAATTTGACCAGGTTCTGTGGACAATGCCGGGTAATCAAGGGGACCACTGGAAGGAGGGACGTGTCCTGCTTCACAAGACTTTGAAACATTACCAGGTAAGGTGGTTAGATCCCTGATTGATATGCACGAGGATGTTATTGATTGAAATAAGTTAGAGATGATAACTGTTCACACTGGCATTGTAGCATTCGTCCATGAATGGTGTTTTCTTGCAGTGTTTTTTTATCTTGTCCCATTGATTGCAGGTCATAGTATGCATGCATGGTTGGGAGAATGTACAATTGAAGAGAGCCTTAAGTGGCAAGTATTTCATATTGTTCGAGGATTCTAGGACTGCCAAGAGACTTGCACATAAGTATGGTTGTTTTGAGAAGTCTGTTATCTTGGTCAGAGGGAAAGGTTGTGGTTAAAGTGGATGATTCTCTTGCTAGAACACTCAGCAGAATTCATAGGACCTTTGATGAGATAGGGTAAGTTACACTCTTCGGGGCTTCATGTTATAGTAAGTATCATTGACTTAAAATAAATAAGGTGGTGGTGGTAGTCTAAAATATCCCACATGTCTAGGTCTAGATGTTCATATACAAAGATTGGTGCTCAAAACTAGACATACTGAGAAGGCGGGCATTGACTGATGAGAGATGAGGGATGCCTGGGTCAAACCTGTACACAGAAATGGAATAACATATATAAGGATATGAGTAATGGTCAGTAGGCTTTGATAACAAAGCTGGGACACCTTGGCATCACAAGTGTTGTGTACAGGTTGAGGTAGAGTTAACATCAGCAGATGGTGGGAAAACTAGCTATGTTGTTCTAGGTTGTAACCCTGTATTATAGCTGATAGAGGTTTAATCCCTTGTGAAGAACAGATGTTCGCAAAAAGTGTTATTTGCTAAGGGCTAGGCCAATTATTGTGTGGTACTGTACAATTTCATCCTGTGCTAACAGGCTCTTATAATGGTATGTAATGGTTTCTGATAGGTCAAGATATAAATTTATTTGCATTTCCGATTAGGATATATGGCTCCTGGGCCTTGTGGGCTTGTATACTTGCAATCTGTATTGCTGAAAGTAGGGCGTATGCCATCTTTAGCCGTCAGAGTGGTGCAAAGAATTTGAAAAGATAGCCACCCTGTAACCTAGAATAAGTGTATAGCTTATAATGCTGTCAAGGTGTGGTCCCTAGGAGGCACATGTATGCCTAGCCCTTTCTGGACTAAGCAGAAGGAATGAATGTTCCCAGGTTAGCTTAATTCCGCCTAGAGAGCACAAGACTGGTAGCCAGCTGTATTCTTTGTGGGAATCCAAGAAAAAAGATGATCCTTCTTAAATGGCCTAGCTTTCAGAAATACATTTGTTGTAATATATATATGATGAGATGCTAGAACATACCATTGTATCTCTTATACTAAAATTACCTTCATATCCTCAACTGTGAAATATGTCTTTATCAGTGAAAGACAATACACAGACACTCACGGACTATCAAAATGGTGGTTTATTGAAAAGATTCCAGCCCCCGTGACGCGTTTCAGCACAAAGCCTTGTTCACACAACCTCAACTGTGTTCATCTATTAACCTTTCTCAAGTGTGGAAGCTCCAATCATAGGGCAAGCTTTGCAGTTTAAATACCCTTCTGACAGAACACAAGAGTGATCATTCAAACTAAAGTTAAATATAATCACAAAAAATAAAATCTGCCTTTTTTTAGAATTCTGCCTGTGTCCCCCGATTAATCCAAACTGCAAAAATAAATTATGTGACCTCATAGAATCCTTTATTTTCCTACTGCAGCCTGTAATGTCACAGAGATTCATAAAGTATGTCACGTATTCCCAGAGGGAAAACATTGAGAGTTGGGCCTCAAGTGTCTCACAAATAGTGTTTCATTATGCTCTCTGTCAATATTATAGTATTTCTTCAATCTTTCATTCTAGTAAACCTGTTGCACATTGCATAACCATTTTTCCAAAATGTTACTTTCTTCTGTTTCCATAGGTGATTGTGGAAGGTGAAATTGGAAAGGGAAATACTGGAGGTATCGCAGTTGATGACATCAATATAGCCAACCACATTTCACCTGGCGATTGCAAAGGTAAGTGACTAGACCTCAGGGGAATTTCAATTATGTCAGAGTAATTGGAGTAATTTTGATCATTCCATGTTACTCTTTGATGCAGAAGTACCTATACTAATACAATTACGCCCACTCACATAATTAAGAGTAATTTGTGAGTGAACAAATCCTGCCGCCAGAGCAAATTTAGTGAACGTGAGCAGCTGCTCACACTGTTGTTTATGTTGAGTTGCATTAAGAGTTATTTCCTTAGCGCAAAATGCATCTTTGCGCATATTTTAAACTCAAACGGGCATTTTGCTTTAATAAGATAGCACTAAATGCAGAATTACTCTTCTGTCATAATTTTGCATGATCTAGCTGCATTTTTGGGTAATTGCACATGATTGCGCTACATGGAATAATGGGAATTATGCCCACCCCTATAAGTGGCCTGTGCACTTACAGGAATCAATTGAGTTTCTTGAATTTTTAATATGCACTATGTCCCCTTGTCACTGAAGAACAGTGTACTGTAGAGCACTACATTATTAATTTGTGGATGCCATTAGATAAGAACAGCCTTTGTTTTACATGTTACTATCTACAGCGGATGTCTGTCGTAATCACTTATGTACATACAATAGCTGAGAACAGAAACGTCCTCGGCAGTTTAAGAGGGGACATGTAGTACATTCCGAGCTCAATCGATAGCTGAGCATTCCATTTTCATAGTCGACTATCTCAGTAAAGACAAGGGTTCGAGTTAAGATTTTGTGGTTCCATGGCATTCATATTTCAACAGCTCGATTTAAGGAAATGTATGGGTATTTTAAACAACTTAAAACAACAAAAAATGCCAGTTTTTAAAACACACTTTCTTGTACATCTTGTGTAAATACTGTCAATAGTGAGTCTACGCAGTTGTCACAGTTTGCCAAAGCCTAATCCTGAAATGTCTTTACCGTCTCAGTTAAAATAAGTCAAATATACCACTGTGGCTTGCATTTAAGGAGCAAAGATGTATCGTTAGATAAGCTATCTTACACAGAAGTAGATTCAAAAACATATTAACATCGTTAGCCTCAAGTGCCTAAACCAAAGCTAGATTTGTGATGTGTGTTTCCTAGTATATATAGATCATACACTATTCTTCCCACCTTCACTTAAGGTTCCTTAAAAAAAGGGCCTGGAACTAAGCATATGACATATTTGGTCATTACTTGATTTGCCTAAACGTAAACATATTTTTTTCGTATCTAGATGCAGAACACACTGATATGAACAATAAAACAAAGACAGACGACTCTGAAATTAATGAAACAGGTAGGTGCAGTAGCATGAGATTGTTTGCTGTTGGAACAGTACCAATCATTGTATAAGTAGTGACTTGTGTCGGAACATTTCTGGAGAAGCAACAGCTTCAAACTATTTTCTATTACTTCGGAATATCAGTTGAAGACTACTATAACAAAGTTCAGAAAATGTGAGTGCTCTTATAAATTTTGCAGCAAGTGCATTTTTACTGATTTCACTCATTTGTTATTCACTGGAAGTGTGTTCATTCTTCTTCACATGTTTGCACTTTCACTACTATGACTTTGTCATATTACTCTTAAGTTGCATGAATGTCCATACTATGTCCAACTTTCTTGATTGTATTTGTATTTTGTATTTAAAACTTTTAGAGCGCACTAAACCCTAAGATGTCAAAACGCTAGTGGAAGAGACCTGGTATAGGGCAAAAGCAAAACGTAAGGAAGGTGAAGGCTAAAGAGCCATGTTTTCAACAGTTTTGTTAAAAATGCCAGAGTCAATTTCTCTGACGTGGATCGGCAAGGTGTTCTAAAGCTTTGCAGCAGCCACCGAAAAGGCCTTACCTCCCGCGACCATGCGAAATCTGGTTACATGCACAAGTTTCTAAGGGTGGACCTAAGCCACCTGCCTGGGATGTGCCAGTGAAAAAAAGAGTTCAACTGAATCAAGCTTTTTTGATGTAAGGCAAGGAAGACCATACCAAGAGTCTTGAAAATAATCCTCTTTTTAACTGGGAGCCAATGAAGGGAACGTATACCTCCTCTGACCGATCCATGCCTTGAAATATTCAGAATGGGGTGAACAGCCACATTCTGAACAACCGTTTGTTGACACAAGACTTATTGATATTAAGATAAAGAGAATTGCAGTAATCCAAAAGTGATGTGATGAGTGCTATGATGAATGCCTGGAGCAGAATCTCAGGTATATAAGGAAAAATCTTCCCTAGGATTGGACAATCATTACACCATAAAGAACCTTCATTTGAGCAAATTGTTTATACAAAGAAAAAATATTTCCTCCAGAAGGAAGAAAAAATCTAATCATCAAATTCCCATTTTCACATGATTTACTCATGACAATTGTTCACCATGTGCAAAAAGTTATTGTATAAACTTTGATAAGCAATCATGCTGTGGTCATTGCCACAAGTGCTCCTAGCAGTAATGGTGGATTTTTGTGAAACTTCAAAACAGGTAGGAAACCTGTGGAAGCAGATTTCTGACATTTTGCTAGAGACTTTGTTGAATCATACACTAAGAGAGTAGTTCACTAACAGCAATTCCATGCATATTATATGTTAGCATATTTCTATAACTGTTGATACTCACCCTTCAATCTCTCTTTTTTTTCAGGGTTCACACCTAAATACGTGGATAATGAATTCACTGAAGACATCTCTAAAAAGCCTGGCAATGTACTCAAGACGTTGGATCCCATTCTCATAACAATCATAGCTATGAGCGCACTGGGGGTCCTTTTGGGAGCCATCTGTGGCGTCGTCCTTTACTGTGCCTGTTGGCATAATGGAATGTCGGAAAGAAATTTGTCTGCTCTGGAAAATTACAATTTTGAACTTGTGGATGGTGTTAAATTAAAAAAAGAAAAACTGAACACACAGAATACTTATTCAGAGGCATGAAGGTGTGAAATAGGCAATGAAGTTTCCACGTATCAGATTGGAAGGACACAATGTTTGTGCTGTGTGGACGGCTAATATTTTACTGTACAGGCTTAAAGGAGTGCGTTGATCGACGTTGAGCCAAGCTTTTCTCAGGAGCTTCAGTGAATATAATCGCTAAACATGGACACTATGTTATAATCCGAATCATGTACAGTCAGCTTCTTCAGTTGGTTTTGTTTCTGAATAATCTAACGCTGGTATTGAGACCAAGTATGATTGACTTATAGTTTGTAACCCCCCTACAACCCCTCTACCATTTACTGTTATGTTTTGTTTTGTTTTTCTTCTGTGGGTGCTTTTTTAGTGTTCAAATCCACTATAATGTCAAAAAGTGTATCTGATGGGCTCCTGTAGAGGGATACGCTGCCTTGTGGGTCAGTGCCCCGAAGTGACAGGAGTAGCAGCCAGCTCTCAGACTCCTCTACCTGTGTTTGTGCATAATTGCTGGTCTTGTGCATAGGCAATAAAGGGTTAGGGTGTCCTTGAAGTACTGTAGCATCAGTACCAATAGAATATGTTGGCTCTGTGAATCAAGCTGTATAAAGTTTATTGATGTTTTCTTTCAGTGTTGTTCTACCACACCGTGCTTGTCTATTCCATCCAGAACATATACAGCACCACCGACAGACACAACAGGCAATAGAGTGTACTGCCTGCCCTTGAGAAAATGTTCTTGGCACTGGCTAGTGTATGTCCTCTCAAGTGCCTTTTTGTGTTTGTACTGCATTCTATTGTGTTTATAATGGTTTCAGACGCTTTTATTCTGTAAAAGCCCTCCTTGTCTATAATTGTATTCTGGTGGCTAGAATGAAAATATACGTCTCGTATATAGGTAGCCTACAGAAGGCAAGGGCTACTCGAGATTTGGCAACCTCGCTCTAGAATCCTGCTCTCTGTGTTATGTTAGATGTCATTTTGTTACCTTTTTGTATAAAGCTGCAATATCTCCTTTTCATGTTCTTTCATATAGAATGTATTTTCAGATGTCTACTCACTCTGAGTAGATCACCTAAGTATTTGCCATAATCAAGAGGAGAGGACACTGCAGCTTCAAATCATTGAACGTAATGGCAATGGATCTAAATAACATTCCCCGTCCATGTTCAAATAAAAATAAGGGAAATTGAACTTAGTCCTCAAAAGTCTAACTTTTAGTCTCTTGTTAGCAGCTTAAAGTGACAGTATCATTTTTCCATAATGCAGGTCATGCTTGTTTCACTGCAAAACTGATCGATAAAATAACATTTACTGGGACACCAAGTGAGTTATTTAAGAGGTTTAAGTGGCCAAGTAATCCACACTTGTTTCAAAGCAGACATACATTTATTTTACAGCAAAATCAGAATGTAATAGAATGTAAAAGCTAAGCATTTATGAATCTCTACTATCAAGTAAACCAGTTGTTACCCAAAGACACTGGAACACAATTAGTCTTACAGAGCTAAACCTTTCTTTAACTGTTCATTGAAAGGACCACACATAAGTGGGATAGAGAGAGCACGCAGGCACTGGACATTAACCACTTTGTGGAGCCACTAAGGGATGCAGTAATATCACAAATGGGCATTCCTCCCTAAAGTCAGAATCATCTCAGAGTACTAAGAGCTGAGCACTTTGTCTGCTAAACTTCAAGTCTTGGGGATAATCACTGAGCCTGGGACAATTGTAGCCTCCTTGCAATGAGCATTATTAACGGCAATGGCAACCATCTGGAATCCAGTTCAGTCCCACAATGTTTGCTGGGGCAGATGTAAGTTGTGCTGCAAGTCTGAATCAAGTGTATTTGGATGATATATGATGAGTATACAGAGCTTTCACTTGTTGGGAGAATTATATTTTTAGTAATATTTAGTTAACATTTGAACAAGACTAGGTCACATTACTGTATTGTAATACCTATTTCTTAAATGCTTGCTTTTTGGATAGACTTCAATGGTTGTACGTCTTAAATTAAAAAAAGTAGTAAATCACAGTGACCACAGTCTCAGGTGGCCGCAGTGACTGTGGGACAAACATGCTTTTGTTCTTCACTTTCTACCATGCTTTTATTAGTTGTAAATTGTTTCTTTGTTAATTTATTCAATGTGTATACAGACAAATATAGGAAGTGTTTTAGAAAGGTAGGGAAAGACGTTACACCTATTGCAGATTCTGAAATGAAGCAGAAAGCCATTTCTAGTGGGCAAGAACAAATGTGTACATCATTCCAGCTGGTCTTAATATCCCTGTCCATGACAGAGAGCTCTCCGATTAAAAGAGTCAAAAATAATACAGGGAAACTTGGGAATGTCAGTATAAAACTGTAACATAAAGACTATATATTGTAATTCACATAGCAGTTAAACATAATGAGTTAATAATGTAACCGCTGTGAAATTCAAGGCGTCTTTTGATTATGTGGACTCATTTCCACCTAGAATACTGGTCTTTCATAGATTATTTATTTTGTATTCTTTAAACAGGCATAGGACGCTGAATGACCATACACACAACAAACTTGCATCTTTGCTTGGGAACTTTGAGACTGGTTTAGCAAAGATTTCCCATGGTTTAAGACATTGTTAAGACTCTTTTATGCTGGGAATACAGCCAAATTTGGAAACAGTTTTCCACTGTTTAAGACAATCTTAAATCTTTCTTATGCAGAAAATGAGCATCATAACTGTCTGAAAACCTAAAGGACATTCTTAATGATGTCTTAAGCCAAGACACATCCCTTGATAAATCAAGGCCTTGTTTCCTGGCTTGCTGTGGCTTAATATTCTTTTAACTCAACAAAAAAACCTTAGTAAATTTGGGCTTTTGGAATTTTAGGTTGTATATGCCACTATTTTCAGTCAGTACAAGTTTGCAATGGCATCCTGTGGCCCCTCTTCTTTTGAGATGTTGCAATATGATTATAGCACTATACATAAGAAATCGTTCTAAGGGGTCAACCAATCAGCAATGAAAAATGATACTGCAACTTCAAATCTAAAAAATCTTGCACTGATAATTATATTTAAAAATATTATATGTTTATAAAGTTAATAATTTGTAAAAGCAGTGTTACAAATCAGTTTGTTTATATTGTTTTAGATTGTTTCATAATTTTAAAAATGTAAAATAACATATTTTTTCTTTATTGATAAACTTAAAACTGTTTTGGAGTAAAATGAGTTCATTTTACTGGTATATTATTGCTTCATGTTTTGTACCATCATAAAATTTTGTGCAAATTTTTTTACAGAAATTTTTATTTTCTATGACAATGACACTTGTAAATTGTTGTTTCAAGATGAACAGCGAAGCCTTAACTTTAAATCACATTTGTATTCTCATTGAGTAGCATAAGATCACATAGAACCGAACTGTAATTTAATTCCAAACTATGACTACTACATTCCAAAGATACAGTTGAATAAAACATTTTCATAAAAATACCTTATTAGTTACACCATTTATTTGTCTTACATATATATTTTTTAACAGATTGGGGTTGTATTTACAACATTAAAAGTACACAAAGATTTAAGACTGGAATGAGGAAATCCAAACTATAGGAATAATATTCATCAAGAGATTAATTTCCTCTAATTTATGGATCAGCAACTTTTCACAAAGTAGTCTTGCTAAAGCTCCCAAATTTCATAAAAAATTTTAAGGTGACATTACCAACATGTGCAAGCAATGATCACAGATTTACAAAATATCGGAATGGATAATAAGACTAAATAAACAAATACATTAAAATCATACTTTTATCTAGTGGATGGCTTGAGCTTTTCGGACATATATTGTCAGCCAGGGATGTGCATAGTTTGTTTATTAAAGCTAACAGCACATCCTGTATCAGCAGCAGGATGTGCATTTTCCTGAGTCACCTGATCCTGGTCATTATATTGGTGGATTGGAATTGAACTTTGCTCAGTAATCCTTTGGGATCTTTTGATTGTGATAAAGCATTATATGTCCAGTGATTGGTCTGGTATGGTCAACGGCCTGGTATGGTATGGTCAATGGAAGTGAAAAGAATACCACTTTGAGGTGGAAGCAGAGTCTTTTATGCTTAACTCTTCCTTAGTTCTCTAGCACAAAATGGCCACAGGGCCTGTGCCTTTCCCCCCTGCTTCCATGAGCCTAAAGGCAATTGCTCTCCATAATGAATTTGTTGATGGACATATTCCCGTTAGGTTCACATTTGTCTACTCATCATCATTTTTTGAGCTCAGTTTCCACATCTGTATGTGAGTCTATCATTTAAAGCACCCATTGCCTTAGTTGTTGTATCTTCTTTTTTTTATTTGTTCTAGCATTTTATCAAGTAGTTTTCTGAATAGGTGTTCACCATCCAATGAGTTATTTATGAAATGAGCCAGAATTCTGGTTTAAATCCAGGAATGCAAAGTCATGTATGTCGCCTGACTACTGAACCTGTTATGATGACTGGCTGTGCCAATGGAACCTAGGGCTAACTTTAAACATTAGGTGGGGATGATTTTCCCCTCTTCAGTAAAGCAGCTCCTCTTGTTTCATAATCTTCTGGAGGGTATTGCATTAACTCTTCTACCTCTTCCGGTACTTGATGGTCCTCAAGCAGTGCTCCTCTAGAAGACATTGAGACTATGGGGGTTATTCTAACTTTGGAGGAGTGTTAATCCGTCCCAAAAGTGACGGTAAAGTGACGGATATACCACCAGCCGTATTACGAGTTCCATAGGATATAATGGACTCGTAATACGGCTGGTGGTAAATCCGTCACTTTTCCGTCACTTTTGGGACGGATTAACACCTCCTCCAAAGTTAGAATAACCCCCTATATGTTTTCCACATCTTCATAAGGAGCTGATGACACCTTCTAATAGAAAAATATTTATGAAATCAATCTCCCTGATCAGTTGCTCTTTTTTTCCATACTTTTTTGAAGTAACAGATTTCTTTGTGCCTCATGAAACCCTTCTTTTTATCTTCTAGTGTTTTACTCTATTTAACTTCAAATAATTGGGATCTTTGAGTCTGAAAGTTTTGTTGGCCTTTTCACAATCAACGACTTTAACAGTGTTGATTTTGTTGAGAATTGCTTTAGTTGGTTTCCTGACCTCAATCATTCAGCATGGACGTTGATCTCGATTTTTGATTACATATAATTTCTGTGTCTTTTGTATCCATTTGGTAGCTACTTCTGTCATTGATTTTGTTTTAAGCCCTTCCATTATGTTTGATTCTTTAGAGGTTGAAACTTCCTTTTGATGCTTCCATCTTCAACCCAGCCCAGATGCTCAGGACAAAGAAAGAAGAGTATCGTGTCATTGAGTTGCTTCATTTTCTGTAGCTAGTTTCAGGGTAAGGTTGCACTGTCCCCACCCCATTGATGCCCATAGGTTTTCTATGTCCCCCTTTTTGTTACCAGCAGATGGCCAAGAGCCAGTCAGTCATCCAATCCTTGGCACTGGGCTGAGTTCAGGTTCCTTGAGGAGGCCGCCCTGATCCTGGAACTGTTATAATCACCTTTCTTGCCCTTATTTTTCCAGAGACATCACCAGTTGTAGTTAGTCACTTTCTAACCATCAAACACCAGTTATTACATGGAATGATGACTCCACGGTAACTGATAGATGTCAGCACTCGTTTCAGTTGTGGAAAACAAAGAACATTTGACAAAAGAGAAAGGATAGTTCCCAAATACAGAAGCTTGTTGACTGATCTCAGAATGAGTACCTCTGTGTTTGCTCCATTGAGGTTGTCTACAGGTAATGGCTATTCCCCTTGCTTGCCAGAGCAAGCCATCTAGAAAGCCATAATGAGGTGCACATAAAACACAATTTTTCTAGTACTGCAAATCTCCACAGTATTACAAAGGATGCAACTAGGGAAGGTAGGGCTTCTTGTTTCTCTCCCAGTGGTGGCACCCCACCTTCCCTGTATTAAAAAACAGACATGATCTATCCCAACTCCAATTGCAGAAAAAACGGTAGGAGGATGGGCGGTCATTTTGTTCACCAGAGAAGTAGCATAATTTACAGCAAAGTGCTGAATCATTGTTTTTGATGTGCAGCCATATTCTCAGCAAAATTGATTTTGTTCAGGATAGGAATCTTGAGGTGACCATAATAGTGGAAAGAGGTTTACTGTAAATGTAACAGAAGTCCTGACATCAGTTAAGATTGAGAAAATCCCTTAGAACAGTAGAGTTTAGAAAAGTGTGTAATAAAGAAATGTGGCACCTCTAAGATTTCAGATATACATCAAATTCAAGGAACAACTCAAAAACAGCATGGATTCCAAAACACTACGATTGTGCACAACTTCCAATTGAGAAGCATCTTTAAAGCATTTTACATTGCTAATTAGTTAACATCAACAAACACATCTTGAATTGCAACTAAACCATGCATATTTGAAGTAACGTACACCCAAGAAATACCTTTCAATCTGGAAACTCATTTGATTTGAGAAATGGGCTATATTTTAGAATAATAAAAATCATCTGTGAACCAGAAAAACGGTTTATTACTGGAAAAGAGTTTCAAATCAATGGGCCTTTCAAGAACAATCTCAAACTTAAAATAAGCTTGGATCTGAGAAACAATTCAGAAACACCTAAAAACAGACTCACAGATGTCTTAACACCATTGTGGGACTATATGTGGATTGTGTGCCTTGTGGGGACTAACCTTTCCCAATGTTTTTAAATGATGTATAACAGAAAAAAAGTTGAGAAAACAATCATGATAGTGAATCCTGCTTCAAATTTGCAAATCTACGGTTATTTTAAAAATGTACTACCATCCTTGTGAGGACATAATTAACCTTTGTGATTGAATACAATCAAAGGCACATGGCTAAAAATGTATTTGATTAACAATATACAAACATAACATCATCATCTAGTCATATATGCTTTGCTGCACATGTCCTAAGTGAACTCAAAACATAGATTATGCTAATTTGTTAGAAAATATCATGTCATGATTACAAAAATGCACTTAAAAGTGTATTTAACCCCTTGTTTAGTGCTCAAAAGTTTAGGAGATAAGGGAACTAACACATAAAGAAATTAACAGTCGGAATCAAGCAATGTGGTCAAGTGATAACGAGAGTTTGATCACTTGTTTATATTTTTGTCAAAGTAGTTATTAGACCACATCTCCATAGAAATGCAGTTAATGTTACTGTCTCCATAGGGATGGTTGGTAAAGGTCCCCACAGAGGTGTGGTATTTGATCACTGGTTTGGGATTGTGTGTGATGATGCCCACAGAAGGGTTTTGTGGCCCAATAGTAGTAGTGGCCTCTGCAGAGATGTCTACAGGTGTGAGGAAAGTAACCACGGAAGTAAAGTGTGTATATGGATATATTAAAGTCTCCACAGATATAGTGTAAGATTATGGGAGTGTTCAAGTCGTCTCAGAAATGGTGTGCAAAGGTAATCATACCAAGTCTCCACAAAGATAGTGTATGAAGATGATTGTGCTCAAGTTCATTCTGAAATAGTGTGTAAAGTAAACGCTTGAGTCTCTATACAGAGAATTTGAAGATAATGATGTTCAAGTCCAAACAGAGATGATGTGTAATTATAAGAATGTTCAAGTCCCCACAGTGTCGATGTGTGAAAGTAATCATGTACATGTCCCCACAAAAGTAGTGTGTTATTACAATGATGTTCAAGTCCCCATAAAGAAAGTGTGTGGTTTTAAGGATGTTTACGTCCCCACAGAGATAGTGTAGGAAAATGACTGTGTTAAAGCCCCTACTGAGATAGTGTGTAAATATAGGGGGTCATTCTGACCCTGGCGGTCGGTGATAAAGCGGCGGCCAACCCGCCAACAGGCAGGCGGTCAAAAAAATTGAATTCTGACCCTGGCGGGAACCGCCAACACAGACCGCCACTTTAACACTCCGACCGCCACGGCGGGACAAACAAACAGCGCGGCGGTCACCGCCAACAGGCAGGCGGCAGACACTGTACCGCCCACCCTATCACGACTTACCAATCCGCCACCTTTTCCGGGGCGGGAGCCCCGCCGATAAAAACACGGCGGAAACAGACATTTCAAATGGAAAACGCTTACCCCGACACACTCCACGCGGAATTGGGACAGCATGGAACCGGAACTCCACATCCTCCCAGCCATTGCCTTTCTGCTCTTCTTCCAGGATCACGAACCTCGCCGCAGACGACAACGGTGAGTACTGCACCTACGACACAGGGAAGGGGGGAGGAGGAAAGGTTACGGGCACATACATACGCCACACACCCACCCCCACCGATATACCTACACACAAATGCAGATTAAAAAGTCAGAGTGACACCCCCAAACCCCCACAAAAAAAGCCAAGACAAAAGGCAATGATTGTAAAATTAGAACTATATTATTGCAACAATAAAGTATTGGGATCTTAGCAATATATAAAGAATTATTACACATCTAGAACCATATCCATACAAGTAGTAAAAGTCCGGCACAGTTTTGCAAAGTTCAAATGTCCGTGGGCCAATGTTCAGCAACACATGGGCAAAGCCCACACACGAGATCGAGTCCATTGGAGAGAACACTGCTGGGGCATTACAAAAAATGAAAAACAGGCACCTCAGGGGGAAGGGAAGGGGGGGCACCTCAGCCACATGAGTCCACGACGCCAGATCCACGAAGGGCCTCCATGCCCACTGTGCCATCCTGGGGAGTGCAAAGCCACAGTCTCTCAAGTCTCTACAGTGGGTGGGTTGCCCACTGTTGCATCCTGGGGAGTGCAAAGCCACAGTCCATCAGGTGGATTACAGAGTCCACTGGCATGGAGGAGGCATGGTGGGCAGAGTGCCTCGTAAAGCCCTGCCCGACATAGAACCGGGACTGCCAATGGGCCAGCGGTGCTTGACAGGAAGGGCCCAGCAGAGCGGTGCTTGAGACGGCGGTGCCCAGCGGAGCGGTGCTTGACAGGAAGGGCCCAGCGGAGCGGTGCTTGACACGAAGGGCCTAGCGGAGCGGTGCTTGAGATGAAGGGCCCAGCGGAGCGGTGCTTGACAGAAAGGGCCCAGCGGAGCGGTGCTTGAGACGGCGGTGCCCAGCGTAGCGGTGCTTGACAGGAAGGGCCCAGCGGAGCGGTGCTTGACAGGAAGGGCCCAGCGGAGCGATGCTTGACAGGAAGGGCCCAGCGGAGCGGTGCTTGACACGAAGGGCCCAGCGGAGCGGTGCTTGACAGGAAGGGCCCTGTTCAGCGGTGCTTCTCACGGCGGGGCCTGTTCAGCGGTGCTTCTCACGGCGGCCCCTGTTCAGCGGTGCCTGTCTTGTGTATCAAGTGAACCACACCTGGCCAATACTTGCCGCTCAGTCAGCATCAGACCTTTCCGTTGCGGGGCCCTCCTGTGATGGAGTCCTGGGGCCCTGGGTCCCTTCCGATACCCCCGGAATGGGGCTGGTGGGGCCCTCATGGCTAGGTCGGCTGCTCCCTGCCTTTTGTGTTTTGCTGCCCTTGGCCTCCTTGGCAGACTCTCCGTGGCCCTTGGCTCCCCTACCCGATGTGGCAGGTGACGGTGCAAGCCTACCCTCCTTGGGGGCACGTGTATCAGGCCTGTCGCGCCTGGCCTTCAGTTTTTTGCTCCTCTTCCCAGGGGGGGGGGCTGGCTGTGCCTTTGCTGTTGGACGATGTCCCAGCCCAAGGAAAGGGCGGACTCCAAAAACCAGACACGACGTTCTTGGGAGTTGCTGGGCTGGTGGTGGCTGAGGTGTTTGTGGAACTCTTACGGGATGGAGGGGGTGGGTCAGGTGAGGAAAAGAGGTCCACTTTAGAGAGGAAAAGTTTTTTAGGAGCCATGGGAAGGGTAGCAGGAGTGGGTATGGGAGTGGAGGAAGAGGATGTGGTTGTAGGAGAGTCAAGTGTGCTGTCTTTGGGTGCAGGTGCTTTGGCTGGAGGCTGACGTGAGGTGGATGGCTGTTGGTTGGGTGCCTGCCTGCGTTTGTGTGGTTTGGAAGCGGGGGTGACAGACACACTGGGAGAGGACACAGGGGACGTGTACATGGCAGTGGGGGTGGTGACTGCACGTGTGCGGACTGTACTGGAAGGTGTGCTGGTGATGGGTGTAATGGCTGATGGTGGTGTGCTTGCAGGTGTGAGTGGAGACGTCACAGGGAGGGAGGAGGGAGACGAGGAGGTGGGGGACACAGAGGAGGTAGTGGCTGTTGGCATGTCTGCATCTGTATGTTGCTTGGGTGAATGCTTGTGTGTTCTGTGGTGCTTATGTCTGGATGAGCTGCCCTTGGATGTTGAGGTGTGTGCAGGCTGGTCTGTAGGTGTGGATGGGATAGGCAGAGGAACAGGGGAGTGGGACTGGGTGGATGGAGTTAGAAGAGGGAGGCTGGAGACAGGGACAATTGCTGCCGTCAGTGCTGAGGCCAGAGCGTTGAACGATCGCTGCTGGGAAGCCTGACCCGAATGAAGGCCCTCCAGGTATGCATTGCTTTGATGCATCTCCCTCTCCACACCCTGGATGGCATTCAAAAGGGTAGACTGCCCAACAATGATGGTCCTCAGGAGGTCAATGACCTCCTCACTGAGGGCAGCAGGGGTGACTGGGGCAGGGCCTGAGGTGCCTGGGGCGAAGGAGATGGCTGGCTTCCTGGCCGTGCGGGCACGGGCCGAAGGCCGAGGGGCTGCTGGGAGGGCGGTGCTGGTGCGCTGGGTGGTGGCTGTACCTATAGTATCGGTGGGCACGGATGTTGCCGCCACCGCAAGGGAGCTCCCATCCGAGGACGTGTCGGTGTCACTGACATCTGCACGGGTCCCCGTGGTGGAGCCCCCCTCGCCCTCCGTCTCACTGGTCATGTCGGAGTCCGTTGCATGGCCCTCCGGGGCCATGTGAGATGCAGCTCCCTCTTGCGCCGATGCCACTTCTCCTCCGCCTGATGATGCTAATGCACACATTCACAGAAAAACAAAGAAAATGGGGGGGGGGGTGGAAAACATAAAGACAAGTTGAGTGCATGCATTGGGGACACCGTTGGCGGAGAGGACAGACACAGAAGCCCCGTGAACTACGCTGCGCACTTGGGGTACACTACTCATTCACTGGGACATGCCCTACAAGCCTATGGGCGACAACTGCCCACACAGAATACACAGGTCCATGAATCGCGTTCCTAGGCACCCTACAGAGGTGGGGGCGGGGGCACAGGACCATACCTCACGGAGGGGCCTATCCTACAGAAATTGCCCTGGCCTAGGGATACCCACAGCCCTCCTCCCCCACCCAGGCACCTCCACTGCGCGCAAAATAGCAGAATGTGCTGGTACTCACCCCCTTGTGTCTGCTGTGATGTCCTCAAACGCCCATCTAAATCGGGGTAGGCCACCGCCAGGATCCGGGACATCAGGGGGGTCAAGGTACGACTGGCACCCCTCCTAGGTTGGGAGGCCATCCCCAGCAGAGCCTCAGCGGTCTTCCTGCTCCCGCGGCGGATGTCCTCCCACCTCTTGCGGCAGTGGGTGCCCCGTCTGTTGTGGACCCCCAGGACCCGGACGTCCTTGGCGATGGCACGCCAAATGTCGATCCTCTGATGGGCGCTGACCTGTGTGACATGTACAGGGGGGGAAGAGAAACATCATCACTTTTCTGCATGCTCGATGTGAGTGGCCCCCCCTCCCCAAACTTGCCATGTGGCACATGCTCTCATCTGTCGTGCCATGCATTCGTCATTCGCTGCCCTCCCCTCCATCGTACATCCTCCCCACTCATCACAGGCATAGCCCACTATGCATTGGCCCCCGTGTACTCACCTGTTGGTCTGGAGGACCGTAGAGTAGCGCATACTGGGGGAGGACCCCGTCCACGAGCTTCTCCAACTCTTCGGAACTGAAGGCGGGGGCCCTTTCCCCAGTCGCAGCAGCCATTGTCACTTCCAGACCGAGGTCACAGCAGCCCTTGCAGTATAGGTCCTCTCCTGTGGATGCTCAGGTCTCGTGTGATTAAGCATAGAGAAAATGGCGGTTACGGCCGCCGGCGCTCATCGCCATTGGCTCCTGAAACCCATAGGGTTCAATGTTGTCCAATGCGGCTTTGCGCCGCGGACTGCGCCCGCCTACCGCCACGGTGTGCCACGCCAGCGCAATGACCTCACTTCACATTGTCACACTTCACAGGTCAGGCAGCCGCCATTTCAAGGGCCCACATGGCTTAATTCCTACTGCGTCACACATGACTAGGCCTTGCACCGACAATCATACTAGCCATTCAAACCCGAGAGATTCGTGTTATGTGCATGCTGTGGGCACTTACCTGTGGGTTGCTTGACTCTGTGCTCCATGTTGTCCTTCCTAGGCACCGTCTGCTGGGACTTGCGAGGAGACGGAGGAATGTTCCCGTGTACAGACCGCTGGTGGACCTGTCGACAATGGAAGAAAGACATGTCATACTCACCTACAGACTCAACCGTGACACTATACAGGAACTGTGTGCCCAGCTGGAGCCAGACCTGATGTCACCCATCCGCCAACCCACAGGGATTCCGCCTCTAGTGCAGGTGCTGTCAGTACTGCATTTTTTGGCCAGTGGATCATTTCAAACTACAGTGGCCATTTCATCTGGGATGTCTCAGCCTATGTTTTCAAAGGTGTTGTCCAGAGTGTTGTCTGCCCTGATGAAACACATGCGGAGCTACATCATATTCCCTGAGGTGGGTGACTTGTCTACAGTGAAGGGTGATTTCTATGTCCTTGGACACATTCCCAATATCATTGGTGCCATTGATGGTACCCATGTGGCTTTGGTCTCCCCAAAAGACAATGAACAGGGGTACAGGAACCGAAAAAATTATCATTCGATGAATGTCCAGGTGGTCTGTTTGGCTGACCAGTACATCTCCCATTTAAATGCCAAGTTCCCTGGGTCAGTGCATGACGCATACGTCATGCGAAATAGCAGCATCCCTTATGTGATGGAACAGCTACAGAGACACCGTGTGTGGCTAATTGGTGACTCTGGTTACCCCAACCTGCCTTGGCTATTGACCCCAGTGAGGAATCCCAGGACCAGGGCAGAGGAACGGTACAATGAGGCCCATGGGCGTACTAGGAGGGTGATCGAGCGGACCTTCGGCCTCCTGAAGGCCAGGTTAAGGTGCCTGCATATGACTGGTGGATCCCTAATGTACTCACCAAAGAAGGTGTGTCATATCATCGTGGCCTGCTGCATGCTTCACAACCTGACGCCAGGTGCCTTTCCTGCAGGAGGATGGTCCAGATGGTGGTGTTGTGGCCGCTATGGAGCCTGCGGAGAGTGAAGAGGAGGAAGGCGAAGAGGACGACACAGACAACAGGGACAGAGTGATACTGCAGTATTTCCAGTAACACACAGGTAAGAAACTACTCCTGCATTGTATTATATCTGTAACTGTACTGGCTCTCTGCTGTCTGACCTTTCACCCCAATGTATGGTAACTTAGTTGTGTATTTCACTTCCTATTTCAGTGATCTGGTCCCCACGGAGTGCCCTCTGGTTTATTTCCCCATGGACTACCGCTGTGTGACACTGGTATGTTTTCATCACAATGTATTAGAAATTTTTGGTTGGTTATATCGAATACATTTGGATTTAATAAAATAGATAACAGACTCCAGATGGTTTTTGTGCAATTATTGCGTTTATTGAAGTTGAAAAATAGGTGTATAGTTCAAAAAGGGTGATGGGTGATGGTGAAGGCATGTCCATGGCAGAGTCCAGACTCTCGTTCGTACAGGTGCATTGTCCATATGCCTGTGGAAGGTGGAGCAGGGGCAGTTCAAGGTTGGACAGGGTGAACAAGTGGGACAGTGGGATGACATCCGGGGGTTTCCGTGCATGGCGGGGGTCTTGACATCCTACTCTGTCTTCTTCCTAGATCTCAGGCCTTTCTTGCGGGGTGGTTCTTGTTCTGCAGGGGGTGGAGTCCGGGTGGGCCGTTGCTGTTGTGTCGGGGCATCCTGACCACTAGCGCCGGCAGAGGTGGTGGGCTGTTCTTCCTCCATGCTAGTGGCAGGGGCCCTTTGGGGGGCTACATGGTCCTGCAAAGTGGTGACAATCTGGTTGAGTGCCACCACCATTGTACCCATTGCGGAACTGATGCTGCGCAGTTCTTCCCGGAACCCCATATACTGTTGCTCCTGCAGAAACTGGATCTCCTGGAACCTGGCCAGGACCGTCGCCATCGTCTCTTGGGAGTGGTGGTACGCTCCCATGATGGTGGTGAGGGCCTCTTGGACAGTGGGTTCCCTAGGCCTGTCCTCCCTCTGTCGCACAGCAGCCCTCCCAGTTCCCCTTTGTTCCTGGGCCTCTGTCCCCTGGACGGTGTGCCCACTACCACTGCCCCCAGGTCCCTGTTGTTGTTGGGGTTGTGGGTTACCCTGGGTGCCCTGTACTGGTAGACACACCGCTGCTTGACCTGTCCTGGAGACAGAAGCATGGGCCCGCTGGGTGGGTGCTGTGCTGGTGTTTCCAGAGGGGGGTAGGTCTGCTGTGGCCTGTGGCTGACTGAGGGTAACCGACTGTCCAAAGGTCCCCGATGGTCCGGGCTGGTCATCAGGTTCTAGGTCGACAGAGCTGCTGTCATCACTGGGGGCCTGTTCTGGGGGTGGGATGGACAATTCTGGACCCTCCTAGCCGGTGTGTTGGCGTTCGGGCCCTGCAGGGGTAAAAGAGCATGGTTATTGCTTCTGTGTGTGCCATGGCGTGCGATTTGTGGGTGCCCTTGTCCCCCAGTGCTGGCATTCCCTTGTGGGAGGAGTTGTGAGGGTGGTTTGTGGGGGGGGATGGGTATGTGCAGTGGTCATGCTTAGGTGATGGGTGTCCATGGTTTGTGTTGGCATTCAGGGGTTGGTGTTGGGTTGGGTGGGTTGTGCTGGTGAGACATTAGCAGGGAGGATGTGTGCTGGAGGGTTGGGGGTGAGGGTGGGGGTGTGGGTTGGCATGCTGGTGGTTGGGGGGGGGGTGAAGTAGTTGAGATTAGACTTACCAGAGTCCATTCCTCCGCCTACTCCAGCGAGGCCCTCAGGATGCAGGATGTTAAAGACCTCTTGCTCCCATGCTGTGAATTCGGGTGGAGTGGGTGGGTGTCCGCCGCCAGTCTTCTGCACAGCGATGTTGTGTCTTGACACCATCGAACGCACCTTCCCCCGTAGGTCGTTCCAGCGCTTTCGGATGTCTTCCCGATTTCTGGGATGCTGTCCCACAGCGTTGACCCTGTCGACGATCCTTTGCCATAGCTCTGCCTTCCTGGCTATTGTGGTGTGCTGCACCTGTGTGCCGAAGAGCTGGGGCTCTACCCTAATTATTTTCTCCACCATGACCCTGAGTTCTTGGTCCGAGAACCTGGGGTGTCTTTGGGGTGCCATGGGGTGGTGTGGATGAGGTGTGGGGTGGTGTTTGTGGTGATGAGTGTGGTGGTGTGGGGTGTTTTGTGCGTAGATGTGGTGTGGGTGATGATGTTGGGTTCCTGTGTGTGTTGTGGTTTGCGTTCCCTGTGCTCTCTCTCTGTGTATTGCGCCTTGTCTCTGGATTTCAATTTGTGGGGGTTTGTGGTTGATGTGGGTGTGTGTTTTATATTGTATTGGGTGTGTGGGAGTGGTGTTTGTATGTGTATCAGGTGTGTGTATTTCAAATTGTCCAATGTGGTTGTGTTTTGTAAATGTGTGTGTATTTTGACCGCGGCGGTGTGTACCGCCAATGGAATACCGCGGTTGAAAGACCACCGCGTGGATTCGTGGGTCGGAATGGCATGGGCGTATTTGTGTTGGCGTGACGGTGGAGGTTTGGTCATCTCCAGTTTATCGCTGACCGCTGATGTGGCGGCCTTCAGTGGAGGTCGGGTTTTTGGCGGTTTGGCAGTTGTGGGTCAGAATGGCGATGGCGGTTTACCGCGGCCGCGGCGGTGTAGTGGCGGTCTTCTGACCGGCGGTAAGCGCCTTTTACCGCCGAGGTCAGAATGACCCCCATAGTCTTGTTCAAGTCCCCACTGAAATAGTGTGTAAAGACAATGCTCAAGTCACCACACAGATAGAGCGTGCAGATAAGGATGTCCAAGACCAAACAGAATTACTCTGTGAATATAGGTAACCTCATGTGCCTACAGCGATGGGATGTGAAAGTAATCAGGTTCAAGCCTCCAAAATGATAGTGTGTGAGTACTGTTATGTTAAAGTCCTCACAGAGATAGTTGTGGTTGTAGAGATGTTCAAGTCCCCACAAAGATAGTGTGCGATTATAAGGATGTTCAAGTCCCCACAGATATAGGGGGTCATTACAACCCTGGCAGTCGGTGTTAAACCGGCAGTAAGACCGCCAACAGGCTGGCGGTCTTACTTTGGGGAATTCTGACCATGGCGGTTACCCCCATGGTCATCCGCCGGTTTTCCGTGCCGCCCGCCAGAGCGGAGACGACCGCCGGGCTGGAGACCTGGGGCTCCAGCCCGGCGGTCGTCACTAGACTGCCGGCGGTATTTGGACCCGGCTTACCGCCGTGGATTTCCAGCGGTTTGAACCACCATGAAATCCATGGCGGTAAGCACTATCAGTGCCAGGGAATTCCTTCCCTGACACTGATAGGGGTCTCCCCCACCCCCCACTCCCACCCCGACTCCCTCCCCTACACCCCCCAACACCCCTGCCACCCCCCCAAAGGTGGCAGGGCCCCCCTCCCCACCCGACCCCCAACATCACATCACCCTTACCCACACGACACGCACGCAGGCAACACCTACACACTTACACGCACACACGCCGACATACATGCCAACATCCACACACACAGTCAGACACGCACACCCACATTCAAACATACACGCACACATCCATACAGACATACCCACAGACATACACGCACTCATTTCCATACACACAACACCCCTGCAAGCATACACGCGCTCACAAACCCCCTCTACATACACAGACGCACACCCCCATGCACCCACACAACACACAACACCCCCCCACCCACCTCCCCTCACGGACGATCGACTTACCTGGTCCGTCGATCCTCCGGGAGGGGACGGGAGCCATGGGGGCAGCTCCGCCGACACCACACCACCAACAGAACACCGCCACGGCGAATCACAGGACGTGATTCGCTGGGCGCTGTTCTGTTGGCGTGGCGGTGGAGGTGGAGCAACCTCCACTTCCCCGCCTCCCGCCATTATGGCTGTTGGTGGCTCTCCGTCTGTAAAAGGACGGAGAGCTGCCAACGGTCATAATAGGCCGAGCGGAAAACCGCCACCACTGGCGGCCTTCCGCACGGCGGTCCCTCGGTGGTCTTCAAAAAAGACCGCCGAGGTTGTAATGACCCCCATAGTGTATGAAGATGATTGTGTTTAAAGTCCCAACTGGACTAATATGTAAAGATAGTCTTGTTGAAGTCCCCACTGAAATAGTGTGCAAAGACAATTTTCAAGTCTACACATAGATAGAGTGTGAAGATAAGGATGTCCAGCAGAAGCAGAACAGGAGGTTGATCATTCTCCTACCAATCTGCCAAATCCTGGATTGGCTTCTCCCAAGACATCAGGACCTCCTCGTTACTTTTTGAATTTCATAGGAAGATGAAGACCAACTAGTCTTCTTGCGGGACCATCAAGACTGCCTGTATTCAGGCCCAGCCTCATCACATGCCTACACTTACCTACTCGGTACCTGAATACCCTCAGGGGTGACAAACAGAGCTCTACAAATCCATCTTACATTACATTACACAACATCTCAGTCTTTGTCTCCTGCCAGAGCCTGCCTCCATTCTACATCAGGACTGTGATTCAGTGCCTACGTTTCAGCAAGACCCTGTACCCACCCCTCTGCAAGCATGAAAGCTCCACTGCATGTGCTTTTCAGAGATACATAGGACAACCGTGAAACAGATTTTGTGGCCTGGATCTGCACTCGCCCCTCCACAAGTAGCCAACCTCTACCATGTGCACACTTTAGACATACACAACAGAGGTTGTCTACAAGATCTGGGTCCATATTTATGGCCTGGCTTGCATCACTCTTGCACCACGCAACATGGTGAAATAGAGACACAAACCTTAAGTGAGATTTATGAAGCACTGCATTGCCAACTTACATGACCCTGCTTGGCTTCATAAATCTTGAGTAATGTAACGCAGCGCAAATCACTGTGTTACATTACATGCAACACCCATGGATGCCTTTCAATGGGAGTTGCACGGGTGTTCCCATGCAACATCCAGGGATTTTGACGCATTCCCAGATTTACAAGAACTTGTAAATGTGTAAATGTGGGAATGCACCAAAAACATATGCCTCCACATGGGATGTGTAGCAAGGAGAAATATGTTTATTTCTCCTTGTTTTTCCTCTTTCTATCTGTGCTGCATTCTGCATATTTTATGTGCACTTTGAAAGTACCCACAAACCAGATGAGCTTATAACAACAAAAACTGCAGGGATATAAATCTAGCGTTTTCATACACTTATGCTCAAGTCCAATGAGTAACTTTACAAAATTAATGGACACAATGAAAACATTGAAGAAGTGGTGTATCATAGAGCTCACAAACCTTAAAAGGGAATACGCACATATAGAGCGCCAATGGCGGTGGACCAAATCTGGTGACAAAATACATAATATAAGAAACATAGGCCTTCATTACAACCCTGGCAGTCGGTGATGAAGCGGCGGTAATACGGCCAACAGGCCGGCGGTGAATAAAGTGGAATTATGACCACGGCGGAAACTGCCAACACAGACAGCCACTTTAACACACCGACCGCCATGGCGGTAGCAACAAGCACCGCAGCGATAACAGCCAACAGCTAGGCAGAAGACAAGTTTCTGCCCACTGTATTATGAGACACCAATCCGCCACCTTTTCCGGGGCGGTACCAACGTCATCAAAAGCACAGCGCAAACGGTACACAGAAGGGAAACAACTTACCTCTGGACACTCGGGAAACACCACCACACCATGGAGCCCGAACTACAGGTGTTACCCATGCTGGTCTACCTCCTCCTAAACCAGGAATACCAACACCGGCGAAGACGACCATGGTGAGTACCGCCCCAGCACACGGGGGGTAAAAAGAGAGTGACAAACACATGCAGCACGCAACACCCCCAACACCATACTCACAACCACATGCAACAACATTACATATCCACCCAGTACCCCTCAGGAATAATGCAAGGACAAAAGGAAGTGATTGTACTAAGATAAAATAACAGTAATACGTCCTCAAAAATCAACACAGTATATACAGAAATACAAATGGAGGGACACTGCCCAGTCCATAATGTCCGCGGGCCACAGGGCCATATCACATAGGCCAAGGCCCCACTTGACTCCTGCCTCAATACAGAGAGAACACTGCTGGGGCATCAGCTCATAAATACACAGGCACCTCAGGGGGAAGTGGAAGGGGGGGCACCTCAGCCAGAAGATGGTACTATGCCACTGCTCCTGGAGGGGGCAACATGCCCATTACTCTGTCCTGGGGAGTGCAAAGCCACAGTCTCTCTAGTGGGTGGTTTGCCTACTGCTTGGTCCAGGGGAGTGCAAAGCCACAGTCTCTCTAGTGGGTGGTTTGCCCACTGCTTGGTCCTGGGGAGTACAAAGCCACAGTCTCTCAAGTAGGTGGTTTGCCCACTGCTTGGTCCTGGGGAGTGCAAAGCCACAGTCTCTCAAGTGGGTGGTTTGCCCACTGCTTGGTCCTGGGGAGTGCAAAGCCACAGTCTCTCAAGTGGGTGGTTTGCCCACTGCTTGGTCCTGGGGAGTGCAAGGCCGCAGTCTCTCAAGTGGGTGGTTTGCAAACTGCTTGGTCCTGGGGAGTGCAAGGCCACAGTCTCTCAAGTAGATGCTATCTTCCACTGGTTCTGAAGGGGGCTTTTTGCCCAGTGTGCTTTAGCCTGGCAAGAAGGGGGTGAGTGGATGCCTTCTTCCTCTGGTTCTAGAGGGGGCTTTGTGCCCAGTGTGCTTCATCCTGGCAATGAGGGAGGGAGTGGATGCCTTCTTCCACTGCTTCTGAAGGGGGCTTTGTGCCCAGTGTGCTTCATCCTGGCAAGGAGGGGGTGAGTGAATGCCTTCTTCCACTGAATCTGGAGGGGGCTTTGTGCCCAGTGATGAAGCACTGGGGGTCTGCAAGGTCACAGTCCCTCACCTGGGGGTCAGACCCATGAGATTTGCAGTGGGCAGGATATATGGCACTCCATGGAGGTCTGGACCACAGTCCATCCGCTGGCGGCGAGGCTGCACAGTGGTGGTAGTGCCGGCGCTGGTGGCGGTGCTGCCAGTGGTGGGGGGACGCTGCAGCCCTTCCCCTGGAGCCTCGGACGGCTGCCCTCAGGGGCTGCTGCTGCTGGCAGTGGTGTTGACAGTGGTGCAGGTGGCGGTGCTGCCAGTGGTGGGGGAAGCTCCAGCCCTTCCTCTGCAGCCTCGGACAGCTGAAGTGCCATGGTTGGTATTGTGTGCTCAGATTCAGCTCCAGCACCAGGCCTCCAATCCATCCTGCCTGCAGTGCCCGGCCCTTTGTCATTGCCCTTGGCAGCTGGTGGTCCCTTTTTGCCCTTGGCAGCTGGTGGTGCCTCCTTGCCCTTGGTGGCTGGTGGTGCCTCCTTGCCCTTAGTAGCTGGTGGTGGCTCCCTGCCCTTGCCCTTGCCCTTGGTAGCTGGTGGTGCCTCCTTGCCCTTGGTAGCTGGTGGTCCCTTTTTGCCCTTGGCATTGCTGATGGGTGTCTCCTTGGAGCCTCTCACACCTGCCGAAACTACAGTGGCAGTGGACTGGGTGGCTGAGGTGCTGGCCTGGGATCTGCCCACCCTAGCCTGAAGTGAAGGACAGGGGGATAGGCAGGGAAGAGGTCAAGGGTGGAGAGTAAAAGCTTTTTAGGGACAATGGGGTGGGAAGAGGGTGAAGGTTTGGGAGTGGAGGAAGAGGGAGTGGTCGTTGGAGGTGTCTGTCTGCTGTGTTTGGGTGCAGTTGCATGGGCTGGATGCTGTTGTGAGGTGGATGGCTGTTGGGTGTCTGGGTGCTTGAGTTTGTGTACTTTGCGAGGAGGGGGCACAGACACAGTGGGAGAGGACACAGGGGATGTGTGCATGGATGTGGGGATGGTGACTGCCAGTGAGGGGTGTGTAGTGATAGGCGTGATGATGATAGAGGTAGTGGATGAGGATGTAGTGCATGGTGGTGTGAGTGGAGACGCTACTGGGAGAGAGGTGGACGACGAGGAAGAGAGGGACACAGTGGAGGTAGTTGATGTTGGCATGTCTGATTCTGGATGGTGTTTGTGTGAGTGTCTGTGTGATGATGTGTGGTGCTTGTGTTTGCCTGAGCCACTCCTGTGTGTTGTCTTGGGCGCATGCTGATCTGATGGTGTGCTTGGGATAGGCTGGGGTTGAGGGGAATGGGACTGCGTAGAGGAAGTTGGAGGGGGGAGGCTAGAGACAGGGACAATGGCTGCCATCAGGGAGGAGGCCAGAGCCTGGAATGATCTCTGTTGGGCCACCACGCCAGAGTGAATGCCCTCCAGGAATGCATTTGTTTGTTGCAAATGTCCCGCCAGCCCCTGGATGGCATTCACTATGGTTGACTGCCCAACAGAGATGGATCGCAGGAGGTCAATAGAATCCTCACTTAGGGGAGCAGGGCTGACTGGGCAGGGCCTGAGGTGCCTGGGGTGAAGGAAATGCCCACCCTCCTGGGTGAGCGGGCATGGGAAACACGCTGAGGGGCTTCTGGTAGGGCGGTGCTGGTACGGGGGTGGTGGCTGTACCTGTAGTTGGGGTGGCCGCTCAGGTGTCCGCCGCCACCAGGGAGCTTCCATCGGAGGAGGTATCACTGTCAGACTGTCCCCTCCAGTCTCTGCCGAGGTGCTCCCCTCGCCCTCCGTCCCACTGGTGCCCTCACCGTCGGTGGATTCGGCCTCATGGTCCATGTGGGATGCAGCTCCCTCCATCGCTGGTGCCTCTGCCGGATGATGCTAATGCACATAAGGACAGGGTGACAAAACAAAAAGGGGGGGAAGAGACAGAGGATACACTTGGTCAATGCCAGCAACAACAACACCATTGGCGTACACAACACACAGGGAACAGCCCTATGCACTAGGCGATGCATTACCAGTCACAATGCTAGTCTCCAGGCCATGGAGAATAATGCGTAACGCCAATAGCAGCATACCTGAGACCCACAGAACCCTGACCAGTAGTAGATGCCCACTAGCATGTTTGGGGGTGGAGTGCAACAGACCCTGCCCAACATGGAACCTACCCTGCAATGTTCGACCTGGCCTAGGGGCACCCACAGGCCCACATCCCCCACCCAGATAACACCCCACCACGCGCAATTTCAGAATTGGAAACTGTACTCACCCCCTTGTGTCTGCTGTGATGCCCTCAAGTGCCCATCCAACTCCAGATAGGCCACCGACAGAATGCGGAACATCAGGGGGGTCAGGGTTCAACAGGCACCCCTTCCTCATTGGGAGGCCATCCCCAGCTGGGCCTCTGCCGTCTTCCTTGCCAGCGTCTCAGGTCCTCCCACCGTTTGTGACAGTGGGTGCTCCGTCTGCCGTAGACCCCCAGGATCCACACATCCTTGGCAATGGCATGCCATATACCCTTTTTCTGATGGGCACTGACCTACAGACAAATCAACATAGAAAAAAGGTATCAGTCATACCATCTGGCCTGTTACATCTATGGCCCACCATATCCCTCCCATCCCCTTACGCACATACATTGACCACCATAAATGCAGCACTCTGCCCAGGACCCTTCAGCCACCCCCCCTTACACGAGGTCTTCACACACAGCACTCCATGCATTCATGCCCCATGCATCGTGCACACAGTGTACTCACCTGTTGGCCTGGAGGCCCATAAAGCAATCGGTACTGGGCTAGCACCCCATCCACCAGTCTCTCCAACTCCTCCAAAGTGAAGGCTGGGGCCCTTTCTCCAGAGACTCGAGCCATGGTTGCTTCCAGACAAGGGGCACAGCAGCACTTGCAGTGTAGGTCCTCTCCTGTTGAAGGTCAGGTAGCAAGTGAGTAAACAGTTAGAAAATGGCAGTCACATCCGTGGCGGTGCGTACTGTCACTGCCAGCGTACATCACCATTGGCTACTGTTCCCCATAGGGTCCAATGATGACCAATGAGGAGTTGCACGGCGGTCCTCAACCGTCTCCCGCAACGGTGCACAACGTCAGTGGAATTACCTCCGCACAGGACAGGCATCTGCCATTTCAGGGGAGGGGCAGGCCATGGCACATAACTGTGTCACAGCAGACATAAGCACATTTAGGGACTACAGGTAAACATACTGTTTCTGTCACAACATGCAATGCATATTATTCTGAGGATATTTTGAAAATGACCAGCTGCTCACTGTTTTGCCCCCTAGATTACAACCGCTGAGGATGATTAGGAGATAGAGACATCCCCGTGTACAGGCCCCTGGTGGACATGGTAACAATTGAGAACAGGCACATTATCCTCAGCTACAGACTTGATAGGGCCACAATCCAAGAGCTGTGTGCCCAATTGGAGCCAGACCTTATCTCAGCTATCCGCCAGGCCACTGGGATCCCCCCTCTTTTGAAAGTCCTATCAGTGCTACATTTCTTGGCAAGTGGCTCCTTCCAAGTGACAGTGGCCATGGCAGCAGGGATGTCACAGCCAATGTTCTCAATAGTGCTGACCAGAGTGTTGTCTGTCCTGATTAAACACATGCACAGCTACGTCGTTTTCCCCCAGGTGGAGGATTTGGCCACAGTGAAGGCTGACTTCTATGCAATGTGACATATCCCCAACATCATTGGTGCAATTGATGGTACACATATTGCCTCTGTTCCCCCCAGGAGAAATGAACAGGTGTTCAGAAATTGAAAGAGCTTCACTCAATGAATGTGCAGATAGTGTGTCTGGCGGACCAGGACACCTCCCATGTGAATGCAAAGTATCCTGGGTCTGTGCATGATGCCTTTATCATGAGGAATAGCAGCACCCCACATGTGATGGTTCAACTCCAGAGGCACCGGGTGTGGCTAATAGGAGAGCCCATGGTCCCCACCCAGTGTCTGTTGGTATATGGGTGTGGGGTTGGCCCTAAGGGTGAGTGTGTGGCTAACAGGTATCCCTTAATATTTACAGGTGACTCTGGTTACCCTAACCTCTCATGGCTACTGACCCCAGCGAGGACGCTAGGACAAGGGCAGAGGAACATTACAGTGAGGCACATGGGTGAACAAGAAGAATTATTGAGTGCACCTTTGGCCTCCTGAAGGCCAGGTTCAGGTGCCTCCATCTGACAGGTGGGTCCTTGTGCTACTCACCAAAGAAGGTGTACCAGCTCATGGTGGCATGTTGCATGTTGCACAACCTTGCCTTGAGATGCCAGGTGCCTTTTCTGCAGGAGGATGGGACTGGACATGGACGTGTGGCAGCAGTGGAGCCTGTGGACAGTGACGAAGAGGAGGCAGAGGATGAGGATGTGGACAACAGAACAACTATCATATGACAGTACTTCCAGTGACACACAGGTAAGACACTGTAACTTCACCTTCCATTGCTGTTTTGTGTAGTGAATTTTCTCTGGCAGGCTGCTATTCCCACTACTATGCCACTTACTGTACCCTTTGACATGTCTATTCACAGAACTTTGTGCCCTACTCTGGCTCCTGGTGTATTGACTGCAGCACATTACAGGTCATACCTATGTATATATAACTGTACAGTCTAACTGCAATGTCTACAGATTGGTAAACAAATACATCCTTAAATCATTTGACATAGTCCATACTTGTATTTTTTCAAAGGGTGTTTATTTCAGTGCTGAGAAGTAAATGGGGATGTGCAATGGGCTGGGGTGATGGTGGAGGAAAGTCCAGGATAGAGTCCAGTCTATTGGTATCACAAGTGTATTGTCCAATGGGGCATAGGAAGGGGAGCAATGGAAGTTCAAGGTGGACAGGGTAACAGAGTGGGACACAAGGGTGACAATCAGGAGAGTCTTATTTCCTGGCGGGGTCTTGGCAATGTTCTCTGGCTTCTGCCTGGATCACAGGGACCGTTTGCGTGGTGGTTCTCCTTCTGCAGAGAGTGAGGTGCTGGTGGCCTGTTGTTCCTGTGGCGGGGCTTCCTGTCCACTAGCGTTGGCAGAGGTGGAGGGCTGTTCATCGGTGTGGCTAGTGTCAGGGGCCCGTTGGTGTTCCCTCATGGTGTTGGCCATGTCAGCCTGCACCCCTGCAATGGTGACCAGGGTGGTGTTTATGTCCTTCAAGTCCTACGTGATCCCCAGGTATTGTCCCTCCTGCAGCCGCTGGGTCTCCTGCAACTTGTCCAGTACCTGGCCCATCGTCTCCTGGGAATGGTGGTATGCTCCCAGGATCCCTGCAAGTGCCTCATGGAGTGTCGGTTCCCTGGGCCTGTCCTCCCCCTGTCGCACAGCAGTCCTCCCAGGTTCCCTGTTGTCCTGTGCCTCTGTTACCTGAACCGTGTGCCCACTGCCACTGACCCCAGGTCCCTGATCGTCCTGTGTTTGTGGGGTGTCCTGGGGTCCCTGTAGTGGTGAAAACACTGCTAATTGACATGTCTTGGGGGCAGTGGTATCGGCCCGCTGGGTGGGTGCTGTGGTGGTGGTTCCTGAGGGGGGAGGGTCGGTGGTGGTATGGGACTGTGGCTGGGTAACCGACTGTCTGGAGGTCCCTGATGGGCCAGGTTGGTCATCCTGATCCAGGCGTGCAAAGCTGCTGTCATTACTGTGGGCCTTTTCTGGTGTGGGGGGACTGGATGTTGCTGGCACCTCCTCTCCAGTGACGTTGTGTGGAGTACCTGTGGGGATGTAAATGCAGTGTTATAGTTTCTGCATGTGTCATTTCGTGCATGGGTATGTTGCCCTCTATGGTTGATATTGCCATGGCAGATGAGCCTTAGTGAGAGTTGTTATTTGGTGGGCTAGGTGATTGTCTCTAGTGTGCATGCAGTGGTGATGGTTGTCCATGCAGGTCTGTGATGGGTGTCCATGCATTGGTGGGGCATGCAGGGCTTGGCATTGGGATGAGTGGGTTGTGATGGTGGGGTGTATGTGAGGTGGTGGAGTTATGGTGGTGAGGGTAGGGGTGGGGGTTTGTGATGGCATGCAAGTAGGGGGAGAGATAGTAACAGACATTTGACTTACCAGAGTCCAGTCCTTCTGCTACTCCTGCCAGGCCCTCAGGATGCAGTATTGTCAAGACTTGCTCCTCCCATGTTGTTAGCTGTGGGGGAGGAGGGGGGGTCCACCACCAGTCCTCTGTACAGCTATCTGGTGTCTTGCTACCACAGAACTCACCTTCCCCCGTAGGTCGTTCCACCTCTTCCTGATGTCATCCCTTGTTCTGGGGTGGTGTCCCACGGCGTTGACCCTGTACACGATTCTCCACCATAGCTCGATCTTCCTAGCAATGGATGTCTGCTGCACCTGTGATCTGAATAGCTGTGCCTCTACCAGGATGATTTTCTCCACCATGACCCTTAGCTCCTCCTCAGAGAACCTGGGGTGTCGTTGTGGTGCCATGGGTGTAGTGTGAGTGGTGTGTGTGAGGGTGTGTGGGGTGATGTTTTGGGGTGTGTACTGTGAGGTGCATGGATGGTGTATGGGTGATGGTGTTCTGTGGCTCTGGTTCTGTGGGTGCTCTTGGTGTCTCTCTCTCTCAGTTGTAAATTTGTTGGAGCCGTAAAGGGTTGTGGGTGTGTGGGTGTGGTGTGTGTATGTGTGTCAGGTGTGTGTTGTTTGAATTGTCCAATGTAGTGTTGTTTTGTAAGTGTGTGTCTATTTTGAGAGCGTTGGTATATATCGCCAATGGTTTACAGCGGTTGAATGTCAGCCGCGGTGATTCGTGGGTCATAATGCTGTGGGCGTAGTTCTGTTGGCATAACGGTGTGGGTTTTGGTACTGCCATTTTATTACTGACCTTTGGGCTGGCGGACTTGTGTGTGTGTCTGTATAGTGACGGATTTCTACGGGTAGCGGTATCTCACATCGGTTGCGGTATGTTGACGGCAGTCAGCATGGCAGTATGCAGCGCTTACCGCCAATGTCATAATTAGGGCCATAATGTTCAATGGCACGTGTGGCTGTAGATACACATGCTTTGCATAAATCCACAATTTAGTGTTGGGTTTGGAGGGTTGCAAGTTGTTTTTCTTCAAAGAATCTTTTTGAGTAACGGGATCAAGTGATTCCTCCTTTCGGTGATACTGTGCATGGGCATCAAGTCC
Source organism: Pleurodeles waltl (assembly GCF_031143425.1). Classification (NCBI taxonomy): domain Eukaryota; kingdom Metazoa; phylum Chordata; class Amphibia; order Caudata; family Salamandridae; genus Pleurodeles; species Pleurodeles waltl. Next base: position 723,688,517 of record NC_090449.1, read on the forward strand.
TTGTTTTCTCTCCGCCGTCAGGTTCAGACATGTGTTCCTCTTGCTTTGGTATTCCTCCTCTCAGTCTATTCCGAACTGCTCATTTCTATCTTTGTTTCAGCAACAGTATTGCAATTTGATAGTGGTATCTCTACCTGACGCAGTCAATCAGAAATTCTGCGTCAGGACTCGGCTCATCACCCTTGGGGGCACCACTGCCCTTCTAGGGGCTACTCCTCAACATGGTGTTGAGATATGAGAGGCTGATGGAACGGACTCCTTTTTGGTTTTGCCCTTGATGCCATTAGAAATTCCCATACACCGACTAACACCTGGTGTGTAGCTTGTGCCTCTCCCTGGACCATAAAGAAGAAAGCTGCGATGCCTGTTGGTCTTTTAAATCCAAAAAGGCCATCCAGGACAAAAGAGCGCATCAGCTGAAGATGGCATCAAAGACACCAGATGACGCTCCCAATATTTTTGAGGAAGAGCATGCCCAGGAGGAGATCGAACATGAGGAGGCCTTCTCCATAGAAGACTCAGAATCGGACGTCCAATCTGACATAGAAAGTTAGCCTCTCACCTCAGTGCAGCCCATGGGTACATCAGCCTCCAGCTCCCATACAAAGACTTCAAAGAAGACCCACAAACAGATAATTGAACTGCCACTGCCTTCAAGCCAAGGTCGGATCCGAAAGATACCTTCAGATGCTCACCTTCCAGCTCAGCACCAAAGAAAGCCAAGACTAAGCTGTCTTCAGCATCGACCTCAGGGTTGGCAGCATCCCACACAGCCTCAGGATCGATTCAACCCTTTGACCAAAGCATTTCGGTGCTGACAAAGAAGCCTTCATCTTCGGAGCTGACGGCTTCAGTTCGAAACAAGGTTTCCAATCTGAGAACTTCAGAACTGAAGATTCTGCCTTCCAGAGACTCAGCCACTCCTCTGAAGCAGCCTCACCAGTGGAGCCTATCCTAGAATTAATGGACTCTCTTCAGCGCAAGCTTCATATCCAAAAAGAAACAGGAAGAATAATTGCTTCCCGCCCCCTTGTTCTAATCAAGAGAAAACATACTTTTCAACAGGCCCTGGATACTGTTTCGCTACCTAAAAAGGTCTCTAAGGACAATGACAAAGACAAGGCTCCATTTCAACCCCAGCCTTCTAATCCACACTCTCCTGTGCTTGCTTCTACCCCTCGACCACCTCCCCAATCTCCTACACCTATTACTGAACCACAATTTTCTCCACAAGGTTCATCTCCATCTCAAGAAGATGATTTAGGGGACATGCCCCAGGATATTGACTCATGGGATTCATGTGATCCAGACCCCATTTTACCAAATGACCCTGACCTATAACCCGCACGCCCATCCCCTCCTGAAAACGCAACTTCAAATCATTAGGTCGTAGCACGGGCAGCTGCATATCACAATGTACAAATGCACACTGACCCTATTGAAGAGGATTTCCTCTTTGAAACACTCACTAACACTCATAAGGAGAGTCAGTTTTTGCCTATGCTACAATACTTAGACATGCTACCGATATTTTTAAAGAACCTGTTAGGTCAAGAGTTATCTCCCCAAGGGTAGATAAACAGTATAATGCAGCACCCACCGACTCTATATTTATTTGTTCAAAAATCCCTTCTGGCTCCATAGTAGTCAACACAGCACAGAAACGGCCTAACATCCAATCAACAGCAGATGCACCTCTTCATGATAGGGAGATCAAAAAACTAGATGCTAGTGGGAATATTATCAGAAAGAATGATTGGCTCCAATGCTTAGTCTTCAAGACAGAAATTCAGCAGTCAATTCCTTATTTGCCTTTCGACAGGGAACACTTGTTTGGTCAGGAGGTTGACAATACTATAGACAAACTTAAAAAGGACTCTGAGACAGCAAAGGCTATGGAGCACTACTCACCACACCACAAAGGGGTAAGTTGCGTCACCCACAATTCAGGGGAGGCTTCAACCCATCCTCCACTGAACCTTCCCCCTCTCAAAGCAAACAAGGCACCCATTTCTATAATAGAGGTTCCTTCAGAGGTTTCTACAGAGGTGCAAACAATAAAGGTAGAGGAAAGGCATCCACCTCCAGAGGATCTACCTCCACCACACGCCAGTGACTACCTTCCACTGGCTCACACTTCTCCAATAGTGGGAAGACTAGTTCATTTCCAGCCACAATGGTCTAATATCACTACAGGTCAGTGGGTTTTCTTAATTATCCAGCATGGTTAGTGTCTCACTTCCACTCCACCAAACATTTCCCTTCGCACTCACAAACTCTCATAATACCATCTTACTCTTTTGAAAGAAGAGGTACAATCCCTTCTTATCAAAGGGGCTATAGAGCCAGTTCCCCTCTCACAGCAATGGTTAGGAGTATATTTTCTATACTTTCTCATACCAAAGAAGGATGAGTCACTAATACCTATTTTAGATCTCAGGCCACTCAACCTATACATTCTGTCAGAGCATTTCCATATGGTCTCTCTTCAAGATGTCATCCCACTCTTTCAACAGGGCGACTTCATGACAGCTTTAGATCTGAAAGATTCATACTTCCACATTCCCATTCATCCCGCACTCTGCAAATACCTCAGATTTGTCATTGCAGGAAAACATTACCAATTCAAAGTCTTACCATTCGGGGTCACAACCGCCCCCTGGGTTTTCAAAAAATGTCTAGTAGTAGTCGCAGCATTCCTCAGGAGGCAACACATCCATGTCTTCCCCTACTTAGATGACTGGCTCATCAAAGCCAGTTACATCCAACAATGTCAACATCATACTCAGATGACAGTAGACCTCCTGCACACCCTAGGATTCATGATCAAATTTCCTAAATCCCATCTCCAACCATTACAGATACAGCCTCATCTGGGGGCAATTCTCAATGCTCACTCAGGGTTGGCATATCAAAGCCCAGCTTGAATTAAAACTTTTCAAACTTTCTTTCCCAGCCATACAAAAACCATACTTACACAGTGAGATTAGTGATGCAGTTACTAGGGATGGTGGTATGTTGCATTGCTATTGTTCCCTATGCCAGACTACACATGTGTCCCTTACAGCAGTGTCTGTCTTGCCAGTGGTCTCGGTCACAGGATCATCTCCAAGATATAGGCCCTCATTATGACTTCGGCGGTCTTTTTCTCAGACCGCAGAAGTCACACTGCCACATGACTGCCAATGTTGGCGGACTTCAGACTGGCGGTGGGCGGTCTAGTGGAGCTTGCTCCGTCGCCACGTCACCACAACACTGCACGCCATATTGCTACATTGTAGACAGCTTGGCAGTGTTGTGTTGGTGGGGGGCTGGTGGCGGCGTACGCTCCATGGACCACGTCCCCTCCCGAACGACCACCGTGACCACCAGTTAAGGTGATTTACCAACAGAGAAGGGGGGTGTTGAGTGTTGTGTGCGTGAATGGGGGTGTGTGTGTGTGAATGGTGGGGGGTGTTGTGTGTGTTTGTGTGCCTGTGGGTGCCTGTGTGTGCAAGTGTCTGTGTGCCTGTGTGACTGCATGTATGGGGGGTGGGGGAAGTGTCATGGCCATGTGTGTGAATGAGTGAGCGTGTATGTGTTTGTGTGTATGTATGTATGTGTGGTGTGTGCGTGCATGTATGCAAGTGTGGTGTGTGCATGCATGGATGTGAGGGCATGGGGGGTACAGAACGGGGATTGGGGGTGGGGGATTCTGATGGGGAGGGGCACCTACATGGAGGGGGTGGAAACAGGAATGAATATTACTGTTGCCAGTATCCTTAACAGCAGGGATTTCATGGTAGGGCTGCCGCCACGGAATCCCTGACAGTAAGGATGCTCAAAATACTGCGGGCGATGGTAGGTGGACCACCAGGTCGAAGGTGGTCAATCTTCGGCCATGCGGTCCCATCCCCCTGGCAGTTTAGGCAGTGAACTGGCTGCAATACAGCCAGTTCGCTACCATTGTCATAATTTGACAGTCATGCACAGCCCGTTGTCGGCGGTCTGGCCTCCATCGCTGGTGTGGCGGTGCAGGACCAACAGGGTCATAATGACCCCAATAGTGTTGTTGGACCCCCAGACTCCTCGCTCTCTGCAATGGTGGAATCCCACCAATCTTTCCAAGGGGTTGCCTTGTCAGGATGCTGTGCCTAAAATTATTCTCACTACAGACGCTTCACAGACAGGTTGTGGTGCCCACCTCAACAACCTCACAATCTAAGTTATATGGGATCCCATTCAACAAGCTTTTCACATCAACTACCTGGAATTTCACACAGTCCTCCTAGTAGTCAAAGCCTTTCACCACAACTCTCCCACAAGGTGGTTCTAGTCCGTACAGACAACATGACAGCCATGTATTACCTGCAGAAACTGGGGGGGGACACATTTTTCTCAATTGTCCCTTCTTGCTTAGACAATCTTGAAATGGGCTATTCACCATCATATTCATTTACTGGCAGAGTATCTCCCAAGCATGGACAACCACTTTGTAGTCCTCTTCAGCAGGATGCAGCAACAAGTCCACAAATGGGAAATCCACCCACAAGTCCTTCACCAGTACTTTCAAAGGTGGGTAACACCACAAATAGATCTCTTCACCACAGCAGAAAATTCAAAATGGCAACACTTTGCATCCGGATACCCACACCCTAAGTCCAAGGGCAATGCTCTGTGGATGAATTGGTCAGGAATATTTGCTTTTCGCTTTTCTGTCTCCCCCACTTATTCCATCTCTAGTTTGCAAACTGAGACAAACTTCACTCACAATGATACTTGTAGCTTCCCCATGGGCACGTCAACCTTGGTTTACAACACTTCTAGATCTGTCTGTAGTTCCTCAGGAGAAACTTCAGAACAGGCCGGACCTTCTTACTCAAAGTCAAGGTCAGATCAGACATCCACATCCCAAAATGCTCAACCTTGCGATATTGCTCCTGAAGTCATAGATTTTGGTTACTTAGGCGGTCATTATGAACATGGCGGTCCGTTCCACTCTGCCGGCGGTGGCGGTAGAAACTGCCAACAGAGGAGCGGTCCGGACCGCCAAATAATGAACCAAATGAAACACAGGCATCCCGCGAACCACCCACCGCCATGAGAGGTGTGCCGACGACGACGGCAGAGTCCGCCCTCAGGCCGTCGGAAAGGCCCAACCCGCCCATCAAATTATGAACCACCATTCCGACGCCAGTTCCAGGGTGGGAACCACTGCCACACAAAGCCAGGTGGAAATGAACCAAATATAAGGAACCACGCACCGGAGTCGCACAGAACGCGCTGCGGCAGCCATGGAGAGAGAGCTGCAGATCATGCCAGCCCTGTTCCTTGCCATTTACCTCCACGACGAGACTGCCGATGAAGACGATGACGGTAAGCACCACAACCTACGAAACAAGGGAGGAAAGGGCACAGTTACCTAGCCACCCACTCCACCCAACCTGCTACGCCCTCCCAACCCTTCACAGCAGCACAATCATACACCCTACAGCAAGAGGTACATACCCAACACAAGGCAAATCCAACTTGACCACAGTACATACAAAAGCCCCACACCCATAAAAAATGAAACAAAAGACCAGGATTTAACGGCGTGCAGCACAAACACAGGCCACACAGAAACTTTAATCAGAAGCTCACAGAGCCAAACAGTCTAAACAGGGACAATGGCCAGTCCGTATATTGACAACTGTCATGGGCCACAACGGGCCCAACCTGACTCCCACAAGTGCTTGGTACTACACGTAATAGGGCACCATATGGGCATCCAGGCACCTCACGGAAGGGGAGCAGGGGGTGGTGGGGATGGGGATTTTCGACGGGGGTGGGCCTTTGACTTTCTTTGGGAAGGTTGAGGGGAGGTGGCTTCTCCTTTGAAGGGGGCGGGGGCTGTTTGGCTAAGGTGGAGCTGGATGGCTTAGGCTCTGTCCAGGCCTTTTTCTTATCTGGGTAAGGGGCACGGGAATGTGAAGGGCAAACAGGCGTGGGCTGTGATGTGGAAGGATCAGAAAGGGCAAGGAGGTGAGCACGTTTGGGGACATGACGGGGTGGGCCAGTGGGTTGGAAGAGGTCAGCACGGGAGAGGAAACGTTTCTTTGGAGCAATTGGGGGGGACGTGGATGAGGGTGTGGGAGTGGAGGCAGAGGATGTGGATGTATGTGGTGTAGGGGTACGTGTAGTGGGTGCAGGTGACTGCTCAGTATGCTGAGGTGGGGTGGATGTCTGATAGGTGGGTGTCTTGGTGCGTGGTGTGTTTTGGGAGGTAGGGGGTGGACACAGTGGGAGAAGACAGACAGCTAGTGTGGATGTATGTTGTGTGGGTGTCTGCAAGTCTGGTGAGTGTGCTGCATGCGTCAACTACAGTAGAGGTGGTGAGTGCAGGTGTGGTGTATGTTGTGCATGTATGGCTGTCTGCTATTGTGGTGAGTGCAGGAAGAGGAGCAGCTACAGTGAGTGAAGGTGCAGGGCATGAGGGTGTGGATGTAGAGGGGACAGACATGGAGGCAGAAGAGGTAGCCACACTGGGGGAAGTGGACGTTGTTGTGTGTGCAGGTGTCTGTTGGCTGTGTGAATGCTTGTGGTGGGAGGTGTGGTGCTTGTGTTTTGAGGTGTGCTGCTTGTGTGTTGATGTGCTTGACAGCGTGTCTGAATGTGTGCTTTGGACGGGTGAAGGGAGTGGGGTGCTGAAAGGGGTAGAGGAGGTTAGAGGGGGGACGGAATGGCCAGGGAAACTGGCTGCCATCCAAGAGGAGGCCAGAGTCTGAAAAGATCTCTGTAGGGCAGACACAGCACCATGAATGCCATCCAGATAGGCATTTGTCTGCTGCACCTCTGATGCTAGCCCCTGGATGGCATTGACGATGGTTGTCTGCCCTACAGAGATGGTTCTCAGGAGGTCAATAGCCTCCTCTGTGAGGGCAGCAGGGCTGACTGGGGCAGGGGAGGAGGTGCCTGATGCCTGGGGCGAAGGAGACGCCCACCTTTCTGGATGGGTGGGCACGGGCAACTCAGTGGGGAGCAGAAGGGAGGGCGGTGATGGAATAGGGGTGACGGAAGATGTAACGGTAGTGGTGTGTGCACTAGGGTCCCCCACCGCCAGGGGGCCCCCATCGGAGGAGGTCTCTGAGTCACTACCTCCTGTGGTAGTAGCCTCCCCCATGGAAGTCCCCGCACCCTCCCACCCACTGGTCCCCTGGGCGTCGGTTGTCTGCCTCAGAGGATCCGTGGGCCGCTGCCTCCCCACGTGCCAGTGCCTCAGCTCCCTCGCCTGATGTTGATGCTGTACCAAACCAAAACAAGAGAACAGGGATGGGGAGACAAAACAGGAGAGACACTTGTAAATAGCTGAATGCAAGTACATAATGGCCAGACATACACCCACCCAGAAGACACACCCAACAGGCAGCACCATTCACAATGCCCATGGCCATGCCCCTGACTACTGACCAGAATACTGCTCTACACCCGTCCCCTGAAATACCTAAGGAGCAGAAGAAGTTGAAACCTGACAGAGACACCCCTACACCCTTTGGGGAACGTACAGTAGATGGACACCAGTCAAATTCCCTGCCTCTAGGCAGCATGAACCCTATTGCACCCAGACATCCTTCCAGACTGAAGTATGGTCAATGAGTACTCACCCCCTTGTAACTGCTGTGCAGCCTTCAAGCGCCCATCCAGGTCTGGGTACGCCACTATCAGGATCTGTCGCATGAGGGGGGTCAGTGCCCAACAGGCACCTCTTCCAGGTTGGGAGGACTTCAAAATGGAAACGTTTTGTATGCTACTGTAAACCTAAACACAGTGACCCACTGAAAGCTTCAGGGCAAGACATTTGTTTGTTATTTGCTGCATTTGCAAACCTCAAACTTAGCCCACTCATCAATTCATCTTCATTTAGCACCTATAGCTGCTTACGTCCAAAACAGACAACATGTCTATATAGTTAGAATTCCGCTTATCAAAGCCTATATGGAAGGCCTTAAAAGAGTCATTCCACCTAGAGTTCCCCCTGCACAAACCTGGAACCTTAATGTTGTACTAGCTAGGCTCATGGGTCCATCTTTTGAGCCTATGCATGCATCCCTGTTCCAATTCCTATAATGGAAAGTAGGCTTTTTAGTAGCTATTACTTCCCTAAGATGTGTAAGTGAACTCCAAGTTCTAACTTGAGAAGAACCATTCTTCCAGTTACACAAAGACAGAGTAGTTCTTCGAGCAAAAACTAAGGGCCAGATGTAGCAACTTTGCAAATTGCGAGTTGCAATTTGCGAGTCCGAGCGACTCGCAAATTGCAACTCGCAATTTGCAATGCAGAACGGTGTCTCAGACACCGTCTGCGAGTCACTATGGGGTCGCAAAGACCCACCTCATTAATATTAATGAGGTGGGTCGCAAATTGCAGCCCCATAGCGACTATGGGCACTCACGGGTATGGAGGCCTGCTGGGACCAGCAGACCTCCATGTCCGTGACTGCTTTGAAATAAAGCAGTTTTTATTTTTTCAAGTGTAGCCCATTTTCCTTAAAGGAAAACGAGCTGCACTTAAAAAAAACCAAAAAAAAAAACCTTTAGTTTCAGATTTTTTCAGGGCAGGTAGTGGTCCCTTGGACCACTGCCTACTCTGAAAAAATATTGGTGGGTCCACTCACAAAGGGGAAGGGGTCCCATGGGGACCCCTTCCAATTTGCGAGTGGGTTACGCGTACTCGGTCGCAAATGGAATTGCATACCACTGCGAGTCGCAAATAGGAAGGGAACACCCCTTCCTATTTGTGACTCTGAAATGCATTTTGCGAGTCGGTCCCGACTCGCAAAATGCATTTCTGCATAGCAAACTCCGGTTTGCGACTAGCAAACGGCGATTTTTGCCGTTTGCGAGTCGCAAACTGGTTGCTACATCTGGCCCTAAATTCCTTCCAAAAGTAGTTTCACAATTTCATATCAATCAGTCAATTGAGTTACCAGTCTTTTTCCCACAACCAGACTCAGTTGCAGAGAGAGCTCTTCACACACTAGATGTTAAACGGGCTCTTATAAATTATATTGACAGAACTAAACAGTTTAGGAAATCCAAACTACTTTTTGTAGCATTTTCAACACCTCATAAGGGTAACCCAAGATCAAAAAATGGAATAGCTAGATGGATAGTCAAGTGTATTCAAACTTGTAATGCCAAAGCCAAAAGGCAGTTCCTTATTAGCCCCAAAGCACATTCAACCAGAACAAAGGGTGCTTCTATGGCCTTTATAGATAACATCCCCTTCCAATTTGCGAGTGGGTTACGCGTACTCGGTCGCAAATGGAATTGCATACCACTGCGAGTCGCAAATAGGAAGGGAACACCCCTTCCTATTTGCGACTCTGAAATGCATTTTGCGAGTCGGTCCCGACTCGCAAAATGCATTTCTGCATAGCAAACTCCGGTTTGCGACTCGCAAACGGCGATTTTTGCCGTTTGCGAGTCGCAAACTGGTTGCTACATCTGGCCCTAAATTCCTTCCAAAAGTAGTTTCACAATTTCATATCAATCAGTCAATTGAGTTACCAGTCTTTTTCCCACAACCAGACTCAGTTGCAGAGAGAGCTCTTCACACACTAGATGTTAAACGGGCTCTTATAAATTATATTGACAGAACTAAACAGTTTAGGAAATCCAAACTACTTTTTGTAGCATTTTCAACACCTCATAAGGGTAACCCAAGATCAAAAAATGGAATAGCTAGATGGATAGTCAAGTGTATTCAAACTTGTTATGCCAAAGCCAAAAGGCAGTTCCTTATTATCCCCAAAGCACATTCAACCAGAACGAAGGGTGCTTCTATGGCCTTTATAGCTGCTACGTGGTCTACACTACATACATTTACTAAACATTATTGTGTAGATGTTTTAGCACATCAACAAGCCAATGTTGGCCAAGCTGTGCTCAGAACACTTATTTCAAGTAACTCCAAATCCTACAGGCTAGCCACCGCTTACTTGGAGGGACTGCTTTACAGTCTAATCAAAGCATGTGTATCTACAGCCACACATACCATTGAACGGAAAATGTTATTTACCCAATAGACATCTGTTTGTGGCATCTAGTGCAGTAGATTCACATGTGCCCTCCCCTGACACCTTTGGCCGTTGTAGTTGCATTCTCATATATTGTGTATATGTAAATAAATTGCATGGACATCTTTTTCCCTATTACTCTATATACATTCCTTACCTCACCTGGTTGACTCGATGCCCATGCACAGTATCACCAAGAAAAGGAGTCACTCAATCCTGTGACTCGAAAAGATTCTTCAAAGAAAAACAACTTGTAACTCTCTGGGCCCAACACTACATGGCAGACTTATGCAAAGCATGTGAATCTACAGCACTACATGCCATGAACAGATGTCTACTGGGTAAGTAACATTTTTCTTACTAGAGAACAAGGAAGAGGACAAGCATTACAAAGCAAGCATAAAGGAAAACATAATTTTCTATAGGCTAACTAATCATAATGTTCACAAGAACACTTAAGGCATGTCATAACAACATTTCAACCATTTAATATTATTATTTGAGTCTAAGGGCCTGATTATGAATTTGGCGGTCCAAGGACCGCCAAATTCATGGTGGCGGTCGCCCTGCTACGCTCCTGGGTGGGATCGCTGGCTTGACGGCGGCTTCATCCTTGCCGCTTGGGAGGTCCAACGGACAGACCGCCAAAGTCGTAGTCAGGCCCTGAATTTGTAAAATCCAGGATAACAAAGGATCTCTTGATTTAATCCAAAATACAGTGTGTAACTGTGGAAAAACATCTAAATAGCCTTAAGTTTTCAGCTTGGGAAAAGTTTCAAGACACGTGTTATTTTTGACAAGTATGAGCTTCTGATTAAAGTGCAGATTGGAAAAGAGGAATACTTTATTTATTTATACCGAAAATTGGTTAAGACAATTAGAACAACGTGCACATACTTTTTCTCTGAACTCCCAAGTTACACTTATTCAAAGTGGAAAACTACTCTAAAGGGGGGAAGATTGTCAGCAAAGAATGTATTTATTTGGACATCTCAGCCCCTTCCTGGCTGCTGTCTGGTTAGTCTCACCTAAGGCTGCTTGTCTTTGCCAAGATTTGTTCAGTGAACACTGGTCTTTTGTCATTGTAACAGACCTTTTGATATGTGTGAATATACATTTCTTTACCTGCAGCATATCGTCCACAAGTCCTGCCTTGAGCTGCCTGAAAAGGTAGATATTAATAGCCCCAATTGGGGGACTCAGTGGATGGTAGGTCACAACTTCAAATCTTTAATGATTAAAATAGAGTGCAATATATTCCTTTTTGTTTTCTTGAAAGTTCATGTTAACATTATATGCACTATTGAAAGATGGAGGTAATTCCCTGACACTATTTTGAAAGGCTGCTTATGTTCTCAAAGTCTGATGTCTTGAGTTTTAAAGATCGCTTTATTTTTTAGGTTTTATAGTGCGAACTGGACCCGAAGGGGTTGGAGGACTTTACATGAGCACAACTTACATCACAATAAGGACACATTCATTTTCTGTTTTATACAGCACAGCAAAATGTAGTGATTTACTCAGAATCACAGGATGTTGTACCTATGCCAAGACTCAAGCGTGGTTCCCGGTTCCAAAGTCAGCAGCTCTGGCTGTAGGTCACATACTCTCCTATCCCCTTTGGTGAGAGAGCACAAAAAATATAAATACAATTAGCAATACTGTGATGGAGCTGCTGGAACACAGGATATCACTTAAATATTTGTTTACAAAGTCAAATTTACCATCTCATCAGGACAGTGACTCCATGCCACCGGGCCAACAGACATTGGTCATAGATGAGATTAACCAGAATCTGTAGACCAATCAACAAATCATAACAGTATCAGTCATTTTTCTAGTCAATGATGAGAGTTCATCTGAGTTAAAAAACGTTATTATAAATCTTTTAGTAGGTTAAATCTGAATATGCATAAGTAATAATGAATCAGTCAGTAAAGCAATATACTTTAGTATCATCAGAGCAAATCCATAGTGTGTTCCATAAAGGAAAAGTCCCTAGTCTAAATCTCAGAGTAGGATTGGGAAATACGAGAAAAGGTGTCAGCTAGAATCCATAAAGAGCTCCGAATAGAAAGGCTAAAGCATATAGCTTTAGAATCATGTCTCAAATTTCCGTACAGCAGAACCTTTGATAAAGAAAAGCTCATGAAACTCAGTAGTCTCTGACCAGCAAAAATATGGGCAGAGGATGAAATGCACACAGAGAAAATTACCTGCATAGAGTCTGGGAAAGAATGAGGCTAAACTAGTCTAGGACATGCACTAATATATAGGCCCACATTTATAGTTTTTGACGCAAAACTGCGCCGGTGCATTTTTGCGTCAAAATTTTTACCGGGGGCTGATACCATTTTGGTGCGCCGTGCGGGCGTCAAATTTATAATGGCCAGGAACATGGAGGCAGCACTGCAGACTGGAGGTGGGAGTCCCGCACACCAGGAGGCCCTGGACCACTTGGAGGAGATGGTCGCAGCCGTCATCCCTGAGGAAATCGTCACAAGGATTCAAGGACAGGACAGCGCAGAATACCAGAAGACAATGCACATGCAGGGTAAGTCGCATGGGGAATTAAAATGCACTAATGTCAACTACAACTGGGGGGGGATACTGACCACATAATGCATGGAAGTCATCATATACATGGAGTGGCATGGGTAAAGGGGGATGGCATGGGGGCATAGCCTGCACAGACAGAAGCTGGGGCACACCATTAGACTACACCAACAACAGTCCCATTGGGGCATGCTGCCATGCCAACGATGGAGCAAAGGGAAAGCCACGGCAGGAGGGAAGGGCACAACGTCAGCCACCATACCCCCTACATTAGCTAAGGCCCTATTAACAACCTCTAGCCATACTGACAACTGGAATGTAACTGCGACAACAGTTGCCACTACCAACTCCGCTCTGTGTGCAGCTCAAGTAGCCAATGGCAGTAACTTCCCCATGGATCATACACACCTAAATTAGAGGGTTGAGGATGACAGCTCCAGTAATCCCCTGAAAAAAGACAAAGGCCCCAGTACTGTCAAATGTCAATGCCCATAGTTGTCGCTAACATCAGCCAATGTCAACAACAATAGGAGCTACACAGCACTAAGGACATACCCATGCTGCATATGTCAGGGTCCATCCTGTGCCTGGGTCACAACGTAACATCCCAAATGTCATACTGCTCAGACAACAGCATTGAGGGGGAGGACACATGTAACTGGTCACTGAAATACACCTGCACAGTCAGAGGAGGATTTAGGACACTGCTACGATTATCAGGGCAATCCAATGTACCACACATTCCCAACATCAGCTGTACACATTACCAATGCCAACATCCATATCGTGCCATAACAATGCTATGCATAGGATATGCTACATGTCAACTACATTTAAGTGGATGTGAAAGATCAGAGACTGGGGCAGGTCCAGATTGTTACGTGTGCTGCCAGTGCCATCAGAACACCCACAGCCAGTGAGAGGCCTCACCATGAGAATGGATGTAGACGGAGGGTTGAGTAGGACAAGTAGGTGGCAAATTACTATTTGGCCTAAAACAATACTAGAGGAGATGAAGCAGAGAAATCCAATAACCTAATACTATACATGTGACATGCAGGTGGGCCATAGGCCTGGGAGAATGCCCATCTGAAAGACTGGAGCAATGAACACGAAACAAGATCACAAAGTGAATTCATCACAAGGCAGGCATGTCACATCACTAATGACACAACACAGACCCACTAATTGTACCCCGTTTCATTGCAGAGGAAGATGGATCTCCTGCGGATATGCCTGTCCCAGAATACCCTGATGACATGGATGACAAGCTGACAAACATTCCCCAGGAGACCATCCAAGAGGTCCTTGGAACCCTCCAGACCCCACCTTCAGTCACAAGGAGGAGCACAGAACAAGCAGCCATCACAGAGGACCCACCCACCACCCCAATTGTAAGACCTGCCAGCTCCAATACAGCTGAGGACTCAGACGACACAGGCACCAGCTTTGAGAGAACTGTAGTCGGAATACAGCGGGAGCTGGCCAAGGAGGTGCAGTGGGGATGCAAACTACGGCAGCCAGCCTTGAGGGGGTGCGCTCGTGCATGATGTCATCTGCAGATCAGGCAGCAGCAATGCAAGCGCTAACATCTATCTTGCAGAAACAGCAAAAAAGCCTGAAGGAAATCAGCACAGCTGTAATACAGTTGACCCAACACCTACAACAGCAATCCTGTCAACGCGTGCACAAATGCAACATTGAACCCCTCAGGGCCATACTGGCTGCCTACCATCGTGATGTGGCTGCTATTCTTAAGAATCAGCAGATCCTCCTTGCAGCAGTACTGCCCTTAAGACCTTCACAGGTAGCAGCGACCGGGATGTCTGACTCCACGTCTTCTAACACTGAGGTGTGTGTTGCCCCTTCACAACCACCACCAACAAGGACAGAGGAGGCAACACACACATCAGAAGAAGACATGGAACAGATCACATTCACACGGAAAAGTACCTGGAAGCACTAGTCCCTGCCACATGGCCCGCTATTACCAAGGTCCTGCGTTTTGTAACATGCCAATCTTACAACAACTCTTCTCAATGAGTGTTCTGCTAACCACTGTATATCTTGTCAGCCTGCCCAGTGATTGTCTCTCTCTTATTCATTGGCAAATCCTGTCCCTTTGCACTGTCTGAAACATCACCCCAGCATGTCAAAAGCATTTCCTTACTCCCTTGTGTAGGATCACAATGTAAGATGTCACTAGAATGGACTCACAATAGTAGGCAATGTACATAGAGCACTACAGCCCTTTTTTCAATAAATAGCACTTACACAACAAATCTGTCTCAGGGTAATGTGACACATCAACTGTGCAGTAGATAACTGAAATGTGCCTACTGTCAAATTATGTATCTGTCAATGCAACTGTCCTGATATTATGTAGTCAGATAAATCTGCACAGTGGCCAGGATTGCATCATGTTCTGCCCTTCCTGAGGGTAATATCTGATGAAGTGAGAAACCATACACCATCATGCTGTGTTGGACAGAATAATGCTTCCTCAAGGGATATCTAAGTCATCAAATAGTGGCAGCAAAATTTTGTCACCATGCAATACTAACACATATAAGAGTGCACACAAATCTAAGCAAACACTACAAAAACTGCATGAATTAAGATGTCTGAGTTTACATCCAAATAGGTAATCATGCTGAACAGTGTCACAAATTATCTATGTGAGTCATGAAGACAAGAATACAAGAGTGCTTACGAGGACTAATCTTATAAGGGTGTCCTTGGACATCACTGCAGTCAGACCTAAACCTGTTCCCCCAATACCAAGTCTGGAAGCACTGTTTGTGACGTAGAAAACATACTTATCGACAAAAACACATTTGGATCCATATTAACTGTGAATGGTGGTTGCAACGAATGGTGGAATCTTTGCAAGGTAGCTCTGGGGTAGCTGCCAATCTTACCTCTCAGTTTGTATTTGTTTGTAGCATAGGACACAAATGTAATAGAACAAAATTCATGTACACTAAAGCCAAGGCCATGATCAAGTAGCATTTAACACATACTGTAAAGGGGTAGCTATATATTTATTAAATGGTAATCACAGAAGAGGAAACTAAGGGAAAAGTCTTACCTACCCTAATCTACCCTGACTACTCATTACCCACAACTGTCCCTAACTAACCTAAGCTAAGCTTACTTATCACATGTAACTAATCGTTCTAAACATCAACCCCCCACCCCCTTTATGAGACGGGACACATGGAGGACAACACATACTAACCTACACACATACTATACTATCCTAAACAAATATATATATATTTTATTTTTTTATATTATTTTTTTGTAGTTTTTTTGTATTTTGTTTTTTATTAAACACACAAGAACCCCACCATAGCACCCTCCCACCCACCCACACACTTAATAAGTAAAAATAGAAAGAATCAGGACCCCCCCACCCACTAAGACTAACTAAACTAACAGACTATACTAACCTAACACTAAGCCCCCTAAGCCCACTAAGTATGAGAACAAGGAAAGAGGAGGGAGGGGAGGGAATCATGTCCATTGTCACCAAAGTCTAGAGGCTGGCCCTCCGGAGGGTCCGCTTTATGGACTTCAAACACCTGTTAATGTGGTGAACATCCCGGCTCATATTGCTTATCTTCCTCAAGACACGGTCCATCTTCGCTTCCATTTTGTGGAATCCTGCAGGGTCAACTGTTGGTGCTGGGGCAGTCTGGGTACCGGCGGAGGGGGTTGGTGCGCGTGTGGAGCCAAGGCCAGTGGGCTGTCCTGCAGCTGTTGCAATGCTGGGGCCTGGAAGTACAGCAGACGTAGGGACAACAGTCCCAGCTGTGGGTGGGGCCACCTGGGTAGAACTGGTGGTTGTGCCGGTGGTGGCTGTGGTGGGCAAAGTAGGGCCAGCCTGTGGTGAAGCCCACCATACTCCGGAGGCCCGTTCATTCTGGTATCTACGGGCCATCCTCCTGAACCCCGACTGTACCAGCAGGAAATGTTTGTATCTCATGGCCCACCTCTGGAACTCATGGACCTGGATGGGTGTCATGTTTGCACCTGTGAAGACAAAGGCCAACAATTTACCATAGGAACTGCATTGTGTGAAATGGCACAAGAAGTCATTCTGACAATACATCTACTGTACTTGTAACAGCTCATATCACCATACAGATCATTGAATGTCTCTGAGGAAGTACATGGCAGGCCAGCCTACAAAGGTCATTTCACACATAGCACATCCAAAACCTACAAGATGGGTAACAACTGGCATTAACTTGCCATCTGAGTTCTGCCAGTTGCCAGCTAACAATTATGCTGCACATCCTCCGCCAATGCCTGGGCTACAGATGTCAGTGTACGTGATGAAAAACTAAAGCCACATGGTCTGCAAGTTGTAATTGGACTTGCTAGTACAGTACTCATGTGCCATACCTGAGTGTGTATACTATGTTCCGACCAAACATTCACTTATTCACATGTATGTGTAACATACTGGTAGCATCAGTCCTACGTACCCTATTCACAAACCCATGCCTGTGTTTGATGGGGGAGGGGAGAAACAACAAACAATTCCAAACAACATGCACACCCAGGAGTGTATAGAAAGCTCAACACGTGTTTGGCTCTACACACACACCACAGGTAAGGTCTATCAACAATTAGGAGTCTGCAAACCCTTGACCAATCCTAGCGCCACACATGTCAGGAGATGCAGACCTTGGTCTACATCATATACTTCCAGTAAGGCATGACTTTCAACAGACACTGAGTTGCAAGAACACCCATGGTCATGATTTGCATGCACACCTAGGCCATTGTACTCAAGTTCCACATACTTGTAGCACTACATGTGGAGGTACATGCTGCCAGAAAGTTCAACCTACAGTTTAATAAGTACATTGGTGAATAGGGAAGCAGAAGTCTGTTGGAAAGCGATTTGCAGTACCAATCTGGGAGAATGTGAGTCTGACATGCAGACAAAATCTGAGATGAGTTCCAGTGCGAATCTTGTTGATACAAGTGTTATCCACATGACTCACCCCAGTTCTCATTGCGGGCCCTACAGGAATGACCTACAATCCCTAGATAATACAATTGGATAAGCATTGGTCAACTCAAAAATTTTGAAAAACTGAAATCCCACTCATGGAACAAGACAAATGATTGGCCAGCGCATCACACCTTGCTATGTTTTCAACACACAGGAGTCCATCACACATCACCAGCAAACACAAGACATAACAGACATATCAAAACATACTGTACTCAAATCGAGCCACCTCTCCCACAGTGTACGGTGCCGGTCCACCTGTAAAGCATGGAAGGAAGAATGTGCTCAGAATCTGTGCACTGACCAACAATTTCAAAGACAAAAACAATGTGTAAGCTGACATAAGTAATGAAAGCCATTCAGACATGATGATACTGCATCGGATATATCACGGCCAACATGTACATAGCATGGGTCTCCTGTGACAGTTACACACATATCTACACACATGCAGTGGCCCTGACTATCATGTGGTGGCAAACATGCTCCTTCATTAGTGAGCAGAAATAATAATGGTGTGTAATCGTCTCATCATGTGCATCCAAGAGGGACATCCAAAGGCTGGTTACTTGAGGACGGCATTACTTGTCAAACAGCCTATGTGGCCATGACACATTTATGACAGGTAGGTACAATGTACAGAGGGGTAGGGACTTTTGTAAGCCCTGATGTTGTTACAGTTTCTTCATTTGATGTGGCCCAGCAATGGTGATTTGCACCAAACATTGAGATATGAACCCATGTGCATACCTTTGGACTGCCATCCCTAATTTGAATGTGGCACAACAAACTCCAAATACCAGTCTAAGATGTTAGCTGAGGGCACCTTACACCTTTTCCCAATGTTTTCAAATCCAGATCTGACATGTATCCAAAAAGATGAATGACCACAATAATCCCTAACATTCATAGAACTTCCGTGAACGCTGTCCTTACACACTCACCAGACACACATGAGACATATGTCACATTGCTATCATCAATTAACATGAAGGCAGCACTCAGTTTCTGTATCATGTAGTGTTTCTAAAGTCAGTCTAGCTATTGTGTCAACAAAGTTTGCCAATATTTTAGTACATCTATACTTCACTGGCAAGTGTGACCTGTAGAGACATGATTGGCTCATATTTTGTTTTGTTGTCTGACACAAAGGCGGCACTAAACTACATTAGGCAAAAAGTACCCTGTAAGTTTGCAGAGCATGTGCTGCCTGACAGCTAGCAATTGTGATCCTTCACATAGTGCATCAATTACCCTGTATGTTTCCGCAGCATTACACACAGTCAGCAACTTAGCTGGCAGATATTGTACAAATCATCTGATGTCACTACAGAGCTTTTAATTGAATGTGAACATTTACATGATCTGTACTCACCAACAGGGCCAGCAATCAGTATTCCCAGGTGGTCCAGCAGATCTTGCTCCCTGGTGATGAGGTCAGCCCAGCGGTGCTTCATCTGGTGGGCATTTCTCTGGCTTCCATACACGCGCTGCAAGTGATGCAGCGCCTTTACCCACCGGATTTCTTGCGCCTCAGTGTGATACCCCTGTATCGCCCTGCCCCCTGCCTCGATCATGAGTGAGAGGAAATGGCACACCATAGATCATTTGTGACACTGTTCAGCATGATTACCTATTAGGATTTAAACTCAGACAGCTTAATTCATGCTGTTTTTTCTAGTGTTTGCTTAGATTTGTGTGCACTGTTATATGTGTTAGTATTGCATGGTGACAACAGTTTGCTGCCACTATTTGATGACTTAGATATCCCTTGAGGAAGCATTATTCTGTCCAACACAGCATGATGGTGTATGGTTTCTCACTTCATCAGATATTACCCTCAGGAAGGGCAGAGTATGATGCAATCCTGGCCACTGTGGAGATTTATCTGACTACATTATATCAGGACAGTTGTATTGACAAGCTACATAATTTGACAGTAGGCACATTTCAGTTATCTACTGCACAGTTGATGTGTCACATTACCCAGAGACAGATTTGTTGTGTAAGTGCTATTTATTGAATGTGCTGTAGTGCTATATGTACATTGTCCATGATTGTGAGTCCATTCTAGTGACATCTTACATTGTGATCCTACACAAGGGGTTAATGCTTCTGACATGCTGGGGTGATGTTTCAGACAGTGCAGAGGGACATGATTTGCCTATTAGTAAGAGAAAGACAATCACTGGGCAGGCTGACAAGATATACAGTGGTTAGCAGAACACTCATTGAGTAGAGTTGTTGTAAGAATGGCATTTGACAAAACGCAGGACCTTGGTAATAGTTGGCCATGTGTCAGGGACTAGTGCTTCCGGGTACTCTTCCATGTGAATGTGATCTGTTCCATGTCTTCTTCTTCTGATGTGTGTGTTGCCTCATCTGTCCTTGTTGGTGGTGGTTGTGAAGGGGAAACACACACCTCAGTGTTAGTAGACGTGGAGTCAGACATCCCGAACGCTGCTACCTGTGAAGGTATTAAGGGCAGTACTGCTGCAAGGAGGATCTGCTGATTCTTAAGAATAGCAGCCACATCACAATGGTAGGCAGCCAGGTCGGGCCTAAGGGGGTCATGGTTGCATTTGTGCATACACTGGAAGGTTTGGGGTGCGAGGTGTTGTGGCAACTCCCTTACTGCAGTGGTGAATTCCTTTACAGTTTGTTGTAGTCCTTGCAGGATGGATGTTAGTGCTTGCATGGCTGCTGCCTGATCTGCAGATGACATCATGCACAAGCGCACCCCCCAAGGCTGGCTGCCATAGTTTGCATCCCCACCCACACCTCCTTGGCCAGCTCCCGCTGTACTCCAACTACAGTTCGTTCAAAGCTGGTGCCTGTGTCGTCCGAGTCCTCAGCTGTATTGGAGCTGGCAGGTCTTACAATTGGGGTGGTGGGTGGGTCCTCTGTGAAAGCTGCTTGTTCTGTGCTCCTCCTTGTGACTGAAGGTGGGGTCTGGAGGGTTGCAAGGACCTCTTGGATGGTCTCCTGGGGAATGTTTATTAGCTCGTCATCCATGTCATCAGGGTATTCTGGGACAGGCATAGTCGCAGGAGATCCATCTTCTTCTGCAATGAAACAGGGTACAATTAGTGGGTCTGTGTTCTGGCATTAGTGATGTGACATGCCTGCCTTGTGATGAATTCTCATTGTGATCTTGTTTCGTGTTCATAGCTCCAGTCTTTCAGATGGACATTCTCCCAGGCCTATGACGCGTGTGCATGTCACATGTATAGTATTGGGTTATTGGACTTTTCTGCATCATCTCTAGTATTGTTTTAGGCCAATTAGTGATTTGCCATCTTCTTGTCCTACTCAACCCTCCATCTACATCCATTCTCATGGTGAGGCCTATCACTGGCTGTGGGTGTTCTGATGGCACTGGCAACACACTTAACAATCTGGACCGGCCCCAGTCTCTGATCTTTCACTTCCACTTAAATGTAGTTGACATGTGACATATCCTATGCATAGCATTGTCATGGCACGATATGGATGTTGGCATTGGTAATGTGTACAGCTGATGTTGGGAAAGTGTGGTACATTGGAATGCCCTGATAATCATAGCAGTGTCCTATTTCCTGCTCTGACTGTGCAGGTGTATTTCAGTGACCAGTTACATGTGTCCTCCCCCTCAATGCTGTTGTCTGAGCAGTACGACATTTGGGATGTTACATTGTGACCCAGGCACAGGATGGACCCTGACATATGCAGCATGGGTATGTTCTTAGTGCTGTGTAGCTCTTATTGTTGTTGACATTGGCTGATGTTAGCGACACCTATGGGCATTGACATTTGACAGTACTGGGGCCTTTGTCTTTTTTCAGGGGATTACTGGAGCTGTCATCCCCAACCCTCTGATTTAGGTGTTTATGATCCATGGGGAAGTTACTGCCATTGGCTACTTGAGCTACACACAGAGCGGAGGTGTTAGTGGCAACTGTTGTGGCAGTTACATTCCAGTTGTCAGTATGGCTAGAGGTTGTTAATAGGGCCCCAGTTTATGTAGGGGGTATGGTGGCTGACGTGTGCCGGGATGTCAGTTTGACGTGGTGCCCTTCCCTCCTGCCGTGGCTTTCCCTTTGCTCCATCGTTGGTATGTCAGCATGCCCCCATGGGACTGTTGTTGGTGTAGTGTAATGGTGTGCCCCAGATTCTGTCTGTGCAGGCCATGCCCCCATGCCATCCCCCTTTGCCCATGCCACTCCATGTATATGATGACTTCCATGCATTATGTGGTCAGTATCCCCCCCAGTTGTAGTTGACATTAGTGCATGTTTATTCCCCATGCGACTTACCCTGCATGTACGTTGTCTCCTGGTAATCTGCGCTGTCCTGTCCTTGAATCCCTGTGACGATCTCCTCAGGGATGACGGCTGCGACCATCTCCTCCATGTGGTCCAGGGCCTCCTGGTGTGCTGGACTCCCACCTCCAGTCTGCAGTGCTGCCCTCCTGTTCCTGGCCATCCTTTTCTTGGTCCTGCGCTTGGAGTCATGCCAGCGTTTCTTGCACTCGATGACTGTTCTGCACACTTCTGCCACCCTGTTGATCTTGTCGATAATTTGTTACCATATAGCCTCTCTCCTACTAATAGGCAATTTTGATGTGACAAACAGTTGGTGCTGGTGTTCCGTCACCTCTTTCACCAGAATTTCCTGCTCCTCTGCTCTGAAGCGACACTTTCTTTTCTTCTTAAAGGTGTCCTGGTTCTTGTGTGGGTCCTCCTGGCTGGTTCCTGGTCTGTTGTCATCTTCCTGGGGTCTGTAGGGGCATCTGGGATCCATTTTGGCTCTCCTCTGCTGAGATGGCTGTATTTGCGGCGATTTTTGCAGAAATTGCGTCAAAAAACGCCGCATATATGGTGTGCGGGGTCGTAAAGCAAGTTACATAGCGTTTGCGTCGTTTTGCTTTCCGACTTGCCGCAGCGGTGTGCGTCAGAAAAAATGACTCACACCTGTGGTTTGCGCCTCCGTGCATCAAAGTATAAATTTGACGCCCGCACGACGCACAGAAATGGCGTTAGCTCGCATTAAAATCTTTGGCGCAAAACTGCGTTAGTGCAGTTTTGCGTCAAAAAGTATAAATACGGCCCACAGTTCCCAGTGCTGTAGTCAGATGAAACGGAAGTCTTTGATATCCCTAAGACTTCCAATAGGAGGCAAGCTCTACTCCAAGCCCTTGGAGAACTTTTTCAAGCAAGATACGCAGCAAAGTCCCCCCCCTTCTGTTTTAAGGCAGAAAAAGCAACTGCAGACCAACCCAGCAAAGCAACACTGCAATGGGGCAGTACTCTTCCTCCAGCTCTTCTCCTTGGCAGAGGTTTCGCTTGATCCAGAAAGATTCTAAAAGTTTGGGGTTTTGGGTCCACTACTTATACTCCTTTCTGCCTTTGAAGTAGGCATACTTCAAAGGAAAGTCTTTGTTGTTCACAAGATCCTGCTATGCCCAGGCATGGCCCCAGGCACACTCCAGGGGGTCGGAGACTGCATTGTGTGAGGCCAGGCACGGCCCTTTCCTGTGTAAGTGACCACTCCTCCCTCCACTCTATCCCAGATGGCTCACTGGGATATGGAGGCTACACCCCAGCTCCCCTTGTGTCACTGTCTAGAGGGAATTCACAATAGCCTAACTGTCAGTCTGACCTAGACATGGAATACACAAGCAGGCAGAGGCACAGAATGGTTTAAGCAAGAAAATGCCAACTTTCTAAAAGTGGCATTTTCCAACTAACAATCTAAAAACCAACTTCACTTAAAGATGTATTTTTAAATTGTGTGTTCAGAGACCCCAAACTTCATAGTTCAACCTTCTCTCAAAGGGAAACTGCACTTAAAAGTTATTAAAAGGCAGCCCCCATGTTAACTTATGAGAGAGATGCTACAGTGAAAAACAAATTTGGCAGTATTTCACTGTTAGGACAGGTGAAACACATCAGCACATGTCCCACCTTTAACATACACTGCACCCTGCCTACGGGGCTACCTAAATCTACCTTAGGGGTTCTTTACATGTATAAAAATGGAAGTTTTGGGCCTGGCAAGTCCAAGACAAATTGTCAGTGCAAGACTGCAGTGGCAGGTCTGAGACATGTTCACAGGGCTACTCATGTGGGTGGCACAATCAGTGCTGCAGACCCACTAGTAGCATTTGATTTACAGGCCCTGGGCACTCCTGGTGCACTTTAGTAGGGATTTACCAGTAAATCAAATATGCCAATCATGGATAAACCAATCACCAATACAATTTGCATAGGGAGCACTTGCACTTTAGCACTTATCAGCAGTGGTAAAGTGTGCAGACAAAATAAACCAGCAAAAACAAATCAGAATAAATAGGAGGAAGAAGGTGAAAAATCTGGGGATAACCCTGCAAAAAGGGCCATTTCCAACAGGGGAGAATACACAACAGCTAGAAACTGAACAAGTGGGCAATACCAACATTGACATACGCAGCGCCTGGGAAGGAAAAAAACAAAAATAATAGAGAAAATATTGGCGATAAAGAAAAGGAGTACAATAATATAATAGTAACCATTCAAAGAGAGTTAGAGGCATCCACTCCGGATCAAAGGAGATGGTCCTTTCCTTGTAATCTTGAAGGTATAAATATGTAGAAGACCTTATCTGGCACCTATGGCAAATAAAGAGGGACGTAAACCAAATAATTCTTTGCAGCGAGCAGCTTTAACTGGTGAACCATATTGTGAGAGAAAAATCCTGTGGCCAGACCAGAACATCTGCTTTTGTTCTTTAGACGCAGATAGGACTTCCAATAAAGTCTGTGTATTGGAGAAAAAATCATAATATTTTTTCTCTCTGTTCCTCAGGGTGTGGAATTGGAGCTGGTACTGGACGTTTTTGGACTAAGACGGTGGGCTCTTTGAATATTAAGGAAGTGTAGGAAGCTAGCCTGGTGTGTGGTGGGTAACTAGGGTACTTACACTTTATACCAGGACCAGGTTACTCTTAGTGTAATGTAGGCAGTGTCTAGAAGCCAGGCTCTCTAGATGTAGCTGTGGATGAGCAGCCAAGGCGTGTCTAGGAGACATGCAAAGCTCTTGCAATACCACTGTAGTCACACAGAACTTACACACATAAAAGAAAACACTCATTTGTACAAACATAAAGGTACTTTATTTTTGGAACAAATCACCACAAAATACTAGACAGGTGACCCACCCTTAGGAGGTAATTAATACACTCAATATTTACACTATCAATCAGAAATAGGCATAGAAGTGATAAGAAAACAGTGCAAATAGTAATAACCAATAATGACCCTAGGGGGAGCACAAACCATATACTAAAAAAATGGAATGCGAACAAGGTATCCCCACTTAGGAAAGTAAAATGTGGTAGCTGGGAGTACTAGAAAACCACAGTGGTAAGCAACACAGTACCCCCCAGCGACTAGGAATGCAGGAGTAAAACAGTGGATTTTCCCCAAACCACCCAAAAGGAGGAAAAGAAGAAAAAGAAGACACCCAGAGAAGACTGCAAGAAAACCAGTGGTAGATTCCTGAAGAAAGAAGACCCGTGGAGAGAGTGGACTAAGTCCAAGAGTCACAGTATAGTCCAGGAAGAGAAGGAGCTACTACCCACCCAGCTGTGGATGCAGGAGTTGGTCGGCGGTGATGAAGAACAGGTCAGCACTGCAGCCCTGGAGCCGGAGAAGAGTTCCAGATGCATACAGATGAAGCCCCATGCTGGAAGGAAGATTGCAGATGGGTGTCGTCCAGGAATTCCACCAACAAGCCTTGGCAAAGGCAAACTCGCATTTAGTGGAAAATAGGTGCTGCCGGGGACCAGCAAAGGCCAGGAGGACTCAATCCAAGAGGGGGAGTCTCAGGGGGGACCCCCAGCATCACAGAGAGTGCACAGGAGCAGAGGTGGCACCCACAGGAACCCCACAGGACGGGGACACAGGAGTCGCAGCAGAGGCCCACGCAGCACTACAAAAAAAATCTCACGATGCAGGCAGGAGGTTGTGCTTTTCAGGATGGAATGCTGGGGACTGGAGCTACACGTCGCCTGAAGATCCCTTGGAGGAGATGCAAACAAGCCTTGGCAGCTGCAAGAGGTGTGGTGTACAGGGGCACTGTCCTGCATGGGAAGGCAAAGGCTTACCTCCCCAAAGTTGGATAACTGGCAAAGAGGACCAAGAGGACTACTCCAGACCACCACCCGTGATGCAGGATCCACGCAGCTCAGCAGGAGAGGGGATCCACGCAGCTAGTCGTTGCTTGTCGTAGGTGCCTACAGTTGCAGGGGAGATTCCTTCTTCTTCTAGTGCAAGCTGAAGAGTTGCATTCTTCTGAGGATGCGCAGAGAGGAAATTGTTGCAAACCGGTCAGGAGCCTTGGAAACAATTTTGCTGAAGAGCCCTTTCTTCTTGGAAGCAGCTTGTCGGGTAGTGAAGGTTCAAGTCGTAGTTCAGGAGGCCAGAAGTTGAAGTGAAGGTTGCAGAGGAGTCCTGCTGGAATGTTTCAAGCCGAATCTGAGGACCTACCCAAGAGAGTGATCCTAAATAGCCATGAAAGGGGGTTTGGTCACCTAACCAGGTAAGCACCTATAAGGAAGGGACTCTGATGTCACCTGCCTAGCGTGGCCACTCAGATGCTCCCAGAGTTCCCTACCAACCTTAGAAACAAGATGGCAGAACCCAGGAACCCTCTGGAGGAGCTCTGGGCACCACCCCTGGGGTGGTGATGGACAGGGGAGTGGTCACTCTCCTTTCCATTGTCCAGTTTTGCACCAGAGGAGGGACTGGGGGTCCCTGAACCGGTGTGGACTGTTTTATGCATGGAGGGCATCAAATGTGCACTTCAAAGCAAACCAGTGACTTGTGGAGGCTACCCCTCCCAAGCCAGTCACACTTATTTCAAAGGGAGAGGGTGTTACCTCCCTCTCCCAAAGGAAATTATTTGGTCTGCCTTCCTGGGCTTGATCTGATCAAGCAGCACGAGGGCAGAAACCTGTCTGAGGGGTGGCAGCAGCTGAGCTGCCCGGAAAACCCTGTTAGACTGGTGGTAGCAATGCTGGGGGTCCTCTAAGGAGCCCCAAGAGTTCATGGGTTCATAGAATCAATACCAAACAGGATTGGGGTATGATTCCAATGTGTTTGATACCAAACATGCCCAGGTTCGTAGTTACCATTGAGTAGATGGACATAGGTCCAGTACACGAGTAAAATGGTGTCCCGCACTCACAACTTACAGGAAAATGGATCTGGAGTTTGTGGGTGCACCTCTGCTATTGCAGGAGTGCCCTCAAACACAGGTACCTGCACCCTTCCCTCTGTCTAAGAGGGCGTACTATTGGGATGACTTATAGTGACCTGGTGTAGTGACCGGTAGTGAACATGGATGCATGCACCCGTTTCACGCATGAGTCAATGGCAGGCCTGCAGAATCCTTTGCATTGGCTCCCTATGAGTGGCAGAATAACTGCTGCAGCCCAGAGGGATCCCCTGGAACCACAATGCCCTGGGTACCTAGATACCATATGCTAGGGACTACATGGGGGAACCAGTATGTCAATTGTGTGAAGAAAAGGTTAGTAGCAACCAAATTTAGAGGAGAGAGAAAAATCACTGGGGTCCTAGTCAGCAGGATCCAAGTGAACACAGTCAAACACACTGACAACAGGCAGGAAGAGGGGGTAGCCATGCCAAGAAAGAGGGCACTTTCCTACAGGAAGGAAGTAATATTGAGACCCACTATCTTGGGTAAGTTCTTGTGAAGAAAAGTTTTCATATCGCCTCCCTCTGCTCCTTCTGGTATTTGGTAAACTAAAAGATTATTGCACTGGTTATGATTTTCCAAATTTTTGGTTTGTCACTTGAGATCTGCAATTTCCTTGGTCATAATGTTTACTTTTGAAGAAATATATCGAGCTTCCGCAGTGTGAAGTTTGAGATCTGTGATCCTTGCTTCAACAGAAGAAAATGTATTGTCCAGGAGTTGAAGAGTGGTGGTGGTTTCCAACATGAAAGGTTTCATCATTTTAAGTTCATTCATCAAGTTTTCCATGATAATTGGGAGAGGTGATTTATTAGATGAAGCAGGATCCTTCTTAAGTCTCTTGTTCCCTCCACCTGCATATCCTTACAGATGGCAGAAGGTTTATTATGGGAACCATTCTTCAGGGGAGTATTGTCTCCCTCCACCATATTGAGGTAAGTGATAAACAGTATAGAGAGAAGCGCAGGCTGTTTTGTATATTAAAAATATCAGACTTTCTTATAATAGCATTTTGGGTCAATCCTGTGAAAAGCCAGTAGAGAGGCTATATAAATGACGCAGAAGTCCCCACGAACTCAGAAATAAATAGAGTCCTGCTTAAAAATGAGATGAACACTCCTTATTAAAGAAGGTATGACCTTTGCAGCAGCGTTAAAGTTAGTTGTGCAGAAAAAATACAATTCTGCACCAAAAGTAAGACACATCCATCCTGGGAGCGTACAAGTGCCCAAATTCCTGTCAGATTAATTATAACCAGGACATCTCTCGTCACGCCCAGCCACAGGAGAAAGTGAATGGGCGAGTTGTGGTATGCAGAGCACTCAAAAAGAAAAAAAACTCACCGCCTATGTCCCCCTGTCCTCATGAGGCTGCCGCTTCCATTTAATGCGGCAAGGTGTCGCTCCGATCGGGAATTAGGCCGAAAACCAAAATGGGGAGAAGGAGCTCCAACAAGTGGCAGCCATCGTGAGCGCGTTCATCTTCACACCTCCATGGTGTTCATTCTTCACATTTCGAAGCCACGTTTCTTCTGCTTCCAAGTTACTACTATGGGTGTGGTTTTGTGCGAAATTCCTCTGCAGATAGTTGACTTTTTCCAGCGAGGTGGAACTGATTACTTCTGAAATGTGAAATGACTTGGCGGTATTGCTGTTTTTAGCACAGGGGAGCCAAAGCCCAGTTTGGCACAGCCCTGGTAGCTTTCCGTGCGGGGGGGGGGGGGGGTCAGAGTGATATGCATAGATTATAACAACAATTTGCCATTATGCTTGCATGAAACTCACTGTAAGGCAGACAGGGCCTGAATTTGTGGTGCACGCTTATCGTCCAATCTTTAGTAACTGTACAAATTATAGCAGTAAAGCTCCTAAAGGAAACATTGGCAGGCTTTTCATAGCAGCTCTTGCACATTTGCATACACTTAGTAATTATCTGAAGTTGGTTAAGCAGAGCGCGCAGTCTGAAGTTGTGCATGACTCATTGAGAGGTTTACACCACCAATGCACAATCAATGTCTGCTTTTGTTTTCAGTTACGTTATAGTATGCTATATAGGAGCTTCTGGATACAAGCTTTTAACTTCAACATGAGCGTTTGACACCTCAAACCGGCATCATACTCACAAAAACTGAAGACATCAGCTCTAAAATTGGCCTTTGTAAGCCTAAAAGGCAGAACACCATCTTCATAAAAAATGGGGAATCGTCATCATGGCACCATTTTAGTAGGATAGGAATATCACACCTCAGCACCAATGTGGTGTTTCCTGTGAACCTTGCAGCACGCACATCAACACTGCACTCAAACACTCTCGGAGAACAGTCAGTCATCCACTCACCCTTTCACAGTGTGAAATATCAATCAATTCACACATGCTGACATATAATGATGAATTGTGTATTGAACTCGACTGATTAATCTAATCTGTGCTCATGTTCAGACTGGTGCAAATATTTTCAATATCAGTTCTCTCTCACACATGCATGTTGGCCACTGACACTTAATACGCTTTCAAAACGTATGTGCTTGTGTTCACTGTACAAATACATGTGCTGATAGAATGCCTCTTGTAGGAAAATACCCTCTTTTTGGCATGGCCACCCCCACATTTTGCCTGCTGTCAGTGCGTTTTGACTGTGTTCACTGTGATTCTGCTAACCAGGACCCCAGCGGCTGTGCTCTCTCCCTCTAAATTTGGTTGCTTAGGATTTAGCACACCCCACAATTGGCATACTGGTGCCCCCATATAAGTCCAGAGTATATGGTACATAGGTACCCAGGGCATTGGGGCACCAGGGATTCCCCATGGGCTGCAGCATGTATTGTGCCACCCATGGGAGCCCATGCAAAATGTGTCTGCAGGCCTGCCACTGCAGCCGCCGTGAAAAGGTGCATGCACCTTTTTCACTACAGGTCATTGCACAAGGTCACTGTAAGTCACCCATATGCAGGTACCTGTGTGTGAGGGCACCCCTGCATGTGACCTAGGAACTCCAGCTCCATTATCCTGGAATTTGTAAGTGTGGGGAAGTCATTTTACCTGTGTACCGGACACAGGTCACCACTACCTGTGTCCAGCTACTTAATGGTAACTCTGAACTTGGGCATGTTTGGTATCAAACATGCCAGAATCATACCCCAATACTGTTTCCAGTATTGGTCGCATGATTTCTTCCACTCTGGTGCTCCTTAGAGGACCCCCCAGAATTGCTCCTACTAGTCTTCTGTGGTTTTCCAGGCAGCCCGCGCTGCTGCAACCCTCAGACAGGTTTCTGCCCTCCTGCTGCTTGACCAGCGCAGGCAGAGGAAGGCCAAACAAAGGATTTCCTGTGGGAGAGGGAGGTAACACCCTCTGCCTTGGAAATAGTTGTTACATGGCTTAGGAGGGGTAACCACATTTGATGCCCTCCTTGCACAAACCGTTTTTCACCAGTCCAGAGACCCCCACTCCCAGCTCTGGCGTGACACTGGACAACAGAAAGGGGAGTGATCACTCCCCTGTCCATCATCACCCCAGGGGTGGTGCCCAGAGCTCTTCCAGGTGGTTACTTGATTCTGCCATCTTGAATCCAAGATGGGCAGTGGCGCCTAGGAGCATCTGAGTGGCCAGGTCAGGCAGGTGACGTCACAGCCCCCTCCAGATAGGTGGTCACCCTGCTAGGTGACCAATCCCTCTTCCTGGGCTATTTAGCATCTCACTCTTGGGTGGGTCCTCCGATTCAACATGCAAGATTCCAGCAGGACTCCTCTGTATTGTTTACTTCATCATCTGGCCACTGGAACTGAAACTGGACCCTCCAGGAACCGACAATCTGCAACTACAGAGGTGACTCTGCTCTGCAACATTGTTTACCTGGCTCCTTCCTGCAACTGCAACATTTCCCTAGCTGTGCATCCTCTGAGGGTGACGAGTTCAGCCTGCACAAGAAGTAAGAAGCAATCTCCCTTGGAGTGAAGGTGTCACTCCCCTGCATCTGCAGGCACCAACAGCCGGCTGCGTAGATCTTCTCTCTTCTACAGCTGCGTGGATCAATCATCACAGATAGTGGTCTGGAGTGGTCCCCTGGGTCCTCTCTATCAGTTTTCCAACTTGGGAGATGGTAAGCCCTTGCCTCTCCTTGCAGGACAGTGCCCCTGAGCACCGCAACTCTTGCAGTTACCAAAGCCTGTTTCTTCCTCCTCCAAGGGATCTTCAGGCTCAATGTAGCCCCAGACCCCAACACTTCTCCCTGCAATGCACAGTCTCCTGCCTGCTGCTCCAGCAACTTGGGACACTTCTCCAGGTGTGCTGAGTGCACCTCACTGCGACTCCTGTGCCTGCTGCCCGTGGGTCACCTGTGGGGGCTGCCTCTTCCTCTTGTGACACTCCCAGCTTCTGAGAGTCACCCCGGACTCCCCTCTATGGGTCGAGCACCCTGAACTTTGCTGGTCCTCTTCAGCCTTGCAAAACCTTCTACTCTGACTCTTGCATTCGCCAAGGCTTTTTGGTGGTAATCCAGCGCCACTGACCGACTGCATCACGACTGCTGACGTGGGACATCACTTGCATCACTCCTGGAATTCCTCTTCTGCTCCTGTCCTGCACTGATGACCTTGTTCGTCCACCGTCGACCTGTTCCTGCATCCACAGAAGGGTAGGTAGTGGCTCCTGCCACAACCAGACCCTCCATCACAAACTGAACTTGGTCACCTTTCTTTGCATGTCCTCTTCTGTCAGAATCCACCTCTGGGTTCTTCCAGTCTTGTCTGGGTCTGGCACAATCCTCTTCCAATGTCCTCCTGTTCGTTTTGAGCAAAACCAGGTACTTACCTCTCCTGGTCGCTGGGGGTACTCCCCTCTTGAGGTGCCTAGTTCCTCCAGCTTCCCTCTACTGATCCCACTTCCTTGGGTGGGGGACTGCCTTTCACATTCCATTTTTTTAGTATATGGTTTGGCCCTCCCCTAGGGCCCTCACTGTTTACTATTACTTTTACCAATGCCCAATGCTTTCTATGCTATTTTCTGATTGCTGATGTGTACACAATAGTGTGTTTATTTACCTCCAGTTGGGGTATTGCCTATACAGTGTTTTAGTATTTGTGTTACTATAATAAAGTACCTTTATTTTGGTAACACTGGGTGGTTCATTCATGTATGTAAGTGATGTGTGACTGTAGTGGCATTGCATAAGGTTTGCATGTCTCCTAAATAAGTCTTGGCTGTTCATCCACAGCAACCTCTAGAGAGACCTGGCGTCCTAGACACTGCTTACACTTCACAAGTAGGGGATACCTGGACCTGGTATAAGGTGATAACACCATAGGTGCTCACCACACACCAGGCCAGCTTCCTACATTGGTGGTGCAGCAGTGGGATAAGACACTTGCAATTGCCTTACCACTCTGTCCCTAATCACTTTCCACAGAAAAGACTAGTACTAGATGTTAGGTACACACTACACTTAGGGGGTCATTACAACCCTGGCGGACGGTGTTAAAGCGGCAGTAATACCGCAAACAGGCCAGCGGAAAAAAAAGGGAACTATGACCATGGCGGAAACCGCCAACAGAGACAGCCACTTTAACACTCCGACCGCCACGGCGGTACAGACAAGCAGCGCGGCGGTCACCGCCAACAGACAGGCGGAAGACAAAGTACCGCCCACAGTATTACAACAGGCCAATCCGCCACCTTTTCCGGGGCGGATTCATCATAGATAAAAACAGGGCGGAAACAGCCATTTCAATGGGAAAACGCTCACCTTAACACACTCCACGAGGATGGAGGGCACCATGGAGCCGGAACTCCAAATACTCCCTGTGATAGTGTTCCTGCTCCTCTACGAACATCAGCAAAGCCGGCGCTGAAGACAACGGTGAGTACTGCACCTACGACATAGGGGAGGCAAAAGTCAGACACACACACACGCGACACCCCCACCCCGACCCTCGCACACTACAACACACACACCAATGCATTTCCAAACATCACAGTAACAACCCCCAACCCCCCCGGAAGAATGCAAAGACAAAAGGAAATGAGTACAACCATTGTAATGTATCAAAATACAGTAAGCTAATATATACAGAAATATATACACATTCCAAAAATATACATCACAATTAGTAGTGCAGGTATGCACCATTCAATGTCCGTGGACCACTGGGCCCAAAATGCATGGGCGAGGCCCACACACGATACCTGTCCAGAAACGGAGAGAAAACTGCAGGGGCATCAGATAGAAATACAACAGGCACCTCAGGGGAAAGGGAAGGGGTGGCACCTCAGCCGGATAACAGCACCACACCAGATCCACAACGGGGCTCCATGCCCATTGATGAATCCTGGGGAGTGCAAAGCCACAGTCTCACAAGTCTTTGCAGTGGGTGATTTGCCCTCTGTACCATCCTGGGGAGTGCAAAGCCACAGTCTCACAAGTCTTTGCAGTGGGTGGTTTGCCCACTGTACCATCCTGGGGAGTGCAAAGCCACAGACTCTCAAGTGGATAACAGTCTCCAATAGTTCTGGAGGGGGACTGGTGCCCAGAGTGCTTCATCCTGTTAAGGAGTGAGGTGGTGGATGCTGTTCTCCACTGGTTCTGGAGGGGGACTGGTGCCCAGAGTGCTTCATCCTGTTAAGGACTCAGGTACGGGATGCTGTTCTCCACTGGTTCTGGAGGGGGACTGGTGCCCAGAGTGCTTCATCCTGTTAAGGGCTCAGGTACTGAATGCTGTTCTCCACTGGTTCTGGAGGGGAACTGGTGCCCAGAGTGCATCACTCTCCCCGTGACGGTCCCAGTTCCGTCACTGCCCCTGCCGCACATGGGCTAGCGATGCTTGAGTTGGCGGTGCTTGCCCTGTTCAGCGGTGCTTGCCCTGTTCAGCGGTGCTTGCCATGGCGGTCTTTGCCCTGTTCAGCGGTGCTTGACTTTGCAGTTTCTGACCTGTTCAGTAGTGCTTGCCATGGCGGTCTTTGCCCTGTTCAGCGATGCTTGACTTTGCTGTCTCTGACCTGTGCAGCGTGTGTGCTGTGGCTGCCGGGGCCTTCCTGGGCACTGACTCTGGCGGTGGTCTCCTGACCAGTGACGATTGTGCTGCCCTCCTGGGCACTGACTCTGGCGGTGGCCTCCTGACCAGTGACGATGGGGCTGGCGGTGGCGTCCTGGGCAGCGGGGATGATGGCGGCCTTCTCCGCCGTGCTGCTCTTCCCAGACTTTGGTGCTTTCTTCTGCGCCTTCCCCACCTTGGGAGGAGTCACAGCTGACTTGACACCCCCTCCCGGGACCCTTGTGAGCGGCTTTGCCGGCAGGATTCTTCACCCTCTCCCGTCGGGCACTGTCCAACTTCTGGTGCTTCACAGGGGGGGGGACTGGCTGTGCTTTGGCTCCATGTCACACTGGCTGCCCTGGTGCCCGGTGCACTCCACATACCTCTAACAGGCACCACTGGTACCGGAGATTTTTTGGCTGAGGTGCTATTACGGGACCTATGAATTGGAGGGGGGGTGGTGGGAAAGAGGTCAACGTTGCTCAGGAAAAGTTTCTGACGAACACTGGGACGGGTAGCTGGAGGGGGTCTGGGAGTGGAGGATGAGGAGGTGGATGTAGGAGGTGTAACTTTTGATGATTTGGGTGCAGGTGCATGTTCTGGAGGCTGTCGTGAGGTGGATGGATGTTGGGTGTGTGTGTGCCCGCATTTGTGTACTTTGGGAGGGGGCGTCACAGACACACTGGGAGAGGACACAGGGGATGTGTAAATGGTAGTGGGGGTGGTGAGTGCAGGTGAGCCGGGTGTGGTGCTGGGTGTTCTGGTGCGAGTCCTAGTGGCTGTAGTGGTAGTGCATGCAGGTGAGAGTGTAGACGAGACTGGGAGGGAGGAGGGAGACGACGAGGAGGGGGACACAGTGGAGGCAGTGGATGTTGCTGTGTCTGTATGTGGGTGATGCTTGTGTGAGTGCCTGTGGGATGTGTGGTGCCTATGTTTGCCTGAGCTGCCCTTGTGTGTTGAGGTGTGTGCAGGCTGGTCTGATGGTGTGCTTGTGATAGGCTGAGGTACAGGGGATTGGGTCTGGGTGGAGGAAGTTGGAGGGGGGAGGCTAGACACAGGGACAATGGCTGCCATCAGTGTTGAGGCCAGAGATTGCAGGGTTTGATGACAGGCAGCCTGACCAGAATGAATGCCCTCCAGGAATGCATTAGTGTGTTGCAACTCCCTTTCTACACCCTGGATGGCATTCACAATGGTAGACTACCCAACAGTGAGTGACCTGAGGAGGTCAATGGCCTCCTCACTGAGGGCAGCAGGGGTGACAGAGGCATGGGCTGAGGTGCCTGGGGCGAAGATGATGCCCACCCTCCTGGGTGAACTGGCATGGGGCGAAGGCTGAGGGGCTGCTGGGAGGGCGGTGCTGGTGGGGAGTGGCGGCTGTACCTGTAGAAGTGGGGGGCACAGATGGTGCCGCCACCACAAGGGAGCTCCCATCGGAGGACGAGTCCGTGTCGCTGGTTGCTGATCCGGTGACCGCCGTGAAGCTCCCCTCGCCCTCCGTCCCACTGGTGTATTCTGAGTCCGTGGTGTGGCCCTCCATGGCCATGTGGGATGCAGCCCCCTCGTGCTCCGGTGCCACTGTACCTCCACCTGATGATGCTGATGCACAAAAGAACAGGGAGAGCACAAAAAGGGGTGGGGAAACAGAAGAAAGACAGGTTGAGTGCATGGCTTACCGCTACCGTTGGCGGACAATACAGACACAGCAGCCCCCTGCACTACGCCGCGCTCTTGGGCTCTACAGATGCAGTTCCTGGGATATGGCCTACATGGCTATGGTGGACATCTGCACACATAGATGACACAGGGGCATGTATACCTGTAGTTGGCACTCTACAGAGGTGGGGTGGAGTGCCACATGGCCTGCATTACGGAGGGGCCTAGCCTACGGAACTCGCCCTGGCCTAGGGAAACCCACAGCCCTCCTCCCCCACCCAGACCCCTCCACTGCGCCCAAAGTCAGCAGAATGAGAATGTACTCACCCCCTTGTGTCTGCTGTGATGCCCTCATGCGCCCATCCAACTCAGGGTAGGCCACCGCCAGGATCCGGAACATCAGGGGAGTCATGGTGCGACGGGCACCCCTCCCACGTTGGGAGGCCATCCCCAGCTGAGCCTTCGCCGTCTTCTTGCTCCAGCAGCGAATGTCCTCCCATCTTTTACGGCAGTGGGTGCTCCATCTCTGGTGGATCCCCAGGGTCCGGACATCCTTGGCGTTGGCACGCCAAACATCCTTCTTCTGGTGGGCGCTGACCTACATGACATGTACAGGGGAAGAAGAGAAGTCATTACCAACTGCACTGTCGAAGTGAGTGGCCCACATCCCTGCCCTTGCCATGTGGCACATGCATTCACACTCCTTCATGCTCGCAGAACTCTGCCCCCTTCCTTCTTACATCCAGCCCTCTCCACCCAGGCATAGCCCATACAACTTGCACCCTATGTACTCACCTGTTGGTCTGGAGGACCGTAGAGTAGCGTATATTGGGGGAGGACCCCATTAACCAGCTGCTCCAACTCCTGTGCAGTGAAGGCAGGGGCCCTTTCCCCAGATGCACGTGCCATTGTCTCTTCCAGACCGAGGTCACTGCAGCACTTGCAGTGTAGGTCCTCTCCTGTCGAAGATCAGGTATCGAGTGATTGAACAGATAGAAAATGGCAGTCACGTCCGCGGCGGTGACGTCCGCGGCGTGCGTATCATCACTGCTGGCGCACTTCGTCATTGGCTCCTGGGACCCATATGGTCCAATGTTTACCAATGCAGCATTGCGCCGCGGTCTACGACCGCCTACCTCGACAGTGTACAACGCCAGCGCAGTTACCTCACATCCCATTGTCCCACTTTAGAGGCCAGGCATCCACCATGTGAGGGGCCCACATGGCTTCATTTTCAACTGCGTCACACATACCTAGGCCTGGACTCAACACACATACAGACAACGTTTGGGATTTTGTTTTGTTTTCTGTGTAGCTGTGGGTACATACCTCTGAATTGCTTGACTCTGTGGTTGCTGTTGTCCTTACTAGGCACCGTCAGCTGGGACATGTGAGGAGATGACGGAATCCTCCGGTGT
Organism: Pleurodeles waltl; assembly: GCF_031143425.1. Taxonomy (NCBI): domain Eukaryota; kingdom Metazoa; phylum Chordata; class Amphibia; order Caudata; family Salamandridae; genus Pleurodeles; species Pleurodeles waltl. The sequence goes on from NC_090449.1 coordinate 723,725,480, forward strand.
ACCGACCGCTGGTGGACCTGTTGACAATGGAGGAGCGACATTTAATCATCACCTACAGGTTTGACCGTGCCACAATCCAGGAACTGTGTACCCAGTTGGAGCCAGGCCTTATGTCACCAATCCGCCATCCCACAGGAATCCCCCCTCAAGTGCAGGTGCTATCAGTGCTCCATTTCCTAGCAAGTGGGTCATTTCAAACAACAGTGGCCATGGCATCAGGAATGTCCCAGCCTATGTTTTCCAACGTGTTGTCCAGAGTGTTGTCTGCCCTGCTGAAACACATGAGGAGCTACATCGTTTTCCCTCAGGTGGAGGATTTGGCTACAGCTAAAGATGACTTCTATGCTCTGTGACATATCCCTAACATCACAGGTGCCATTGATGGGACCCATGTAGCTCTGGTCCCCCCTACCACAGGAGTGAACAGGTGTACAGGAACCAGAAGAGTTATCATTCGATGAATGTACAGATGGTATGTTTGGCAGACCAGTACATCTCGCAGGTAAATGCTATGTTCCCTGGCTCAGTGCATGACGCCTACATCTTGCGGAATAGCAGCATACCTTATGTGATGGGTCAACTCCAGAGGCACCGGGTGTGGCTATTAGGGGACTCTGGTTACCCCAACCTGTCATGGCTATTGACCCCAGTGAGGAATCCCAGGACCAGGGCAGAGGAACGCTACAATGAGGCCCATGGGCGGACTAGGAGGGTGATCGAACGCACCTTCGGCCTCCAGAAGGCCAGGTTCAGGTGCCTCCATATGACAGGTGGTTCCCTATTCTACTCACCAAGGAAGGTGTGCCAGATCATCATCACCTGCTCTATGCTTCACAATCTTGCTTTGCGACGCCAGGTGCCTTTTCTGCAGGAGGGTGGTCCAGATGACGGTGTTGTGGCGGCTGTGGAGCCCGTGGACAGTGATGAGGAGGAAGCAGAGGAAAAAGACATTGACAACAGGGACTCAGTCATACAGCAATATTTCCAGTGACACACAGGTGAGAACACTTTCTTTACTAATACATTTACTTTCACACTTCTACCTCTATCCTGTCTGTCAATTTCAAGCAGTATTTGGTAACTGAGTTGTACATTTCCATTACGGTTTTACAGGTGTGGTTACCAACGTGTGTCATCTGCTTGCATCCTTCATGGACTTGTGATGTGTGACATAGGTATGTTGACATTACATTTTCGAACGGATTTTGTCATTGTCATAGCTAATACACATTTTCAAAATCCCTCCAGATTGTTTTGTGGTTCAAGGGTGTTTATTGAAGTGCTAATTATTGGAGGGGGTGGTAAAATGGTGATGGTGGAGGAATGTCCATGGCAGAGTCCAGTCTATTAGTCTCACAGGTGCACTGCCCATATGGGCATAGGAAGTGGAGCTGGGGCAGTTCCAATATGGACAGGGTTACAAAGTGGGACAGTGGGATGACAATCAGGGTGGTCTCATTTCTTGGCGGGGGTCTTGCCATCATGCTCTGTCCTGTTCCTGGATCTCAGGGACCGCTTGCGGGGTGGTTCTCCGTCTGCAGGGGGTGGGGTGCTGGTGTGGTGGTCCTGTGGCGGGGCGTCCTGTCCACTAGCACCGGCGGAGGTGGTGGGCAGTTCATCGTCCAGGCTAGTGTCAGGTGCCCCTTGGAGTGCCACGGTGTCCCTCATGGTGTTCTGTATGTCCTTCAGCACCCCTACGATGGTGCCCAGGGCGGAGCTGATGGTTCTGAGTTCCACCCTGAACCCCAAATACTGTTCCTCCTGCAGGCGCTGGGTCTCCTGAAACTTGGCCAGGACCGTAGCCATCGTCTCCTGGGAGTGGTGGTATGCTCCCATGATGGAGGAGAGGGCCTCGTGGAGAGTGGGTTCCCTTGGCCTGTCCACCCCCTGTCGCACAGCAGCCCTCCCAGTTCCCCTGTGTTCCTGGGCCTCCGTCCCCTGGACCGTGTGCCCACTACCACTGCCCCCAGGTCCCTGTTGTTGTTGGGGTGGTGGGTTATCCTGGGTTCCCTGTAATGGTGGACACACAGCTGATTGACGTGTCCTGGGAACGGAGGTATGGGCCCGCTGGGTGGGTGCTGTACTGGTGTTTCCAGAGGGTGGAAGGTCAGTGTTGGGCTGTGCCTGTGTGAGGGAAACCGACAGTCCAGAGGCCCACGATGGTCCGGGCTGGCCACCTGATCCAGTTGGCCAGAGCTGCTGTCATCACTGTGGGCCTCTTCTGTGGGTGGGGTAGAGATGCCTGGACCCTCCTGTCTGGTGACGTTAGGTATTGGTCCTGCAGGGGAATAAAAGCATGATTATTGCATCTGTGTGTGTCATGGTGTGCAATGGGTGGGTGAGCGTGTACCCCAGTGCTAGCATTCCTGCATTCCTGTGTGGGGGCTTTTGTGATGATGGTTAGGGGTTGTTATGGGTATGTGCAGTGGGCATGCTTTAGTGATGGGTGTCCATGCTTTGTTGTGTCATGCAGGGTTTGGTGTTGGGATGTGTGATTTGTGTTATTAGTACATTAGTGAGGAGTTGGAGTGATAGGGGAGGGGTTGAGGGTGGGGGTGTGTGATAGCATGCAGGTAGGGTGGGGAATATGATAGTTAAGAATTGACTTACAAGTGTCCATTCCTCCACCGACTCCTCCGAGGCCCTCAGGATGCATAATGGTCAAGACCTGCTCCTCCCATGTTGTTAGTTGTGGGGGAGGAGGTGGGGGTCCGCCACCAGTCCGCTGAACCGCAATGTTGTGCCTGGAGACCACGGAACGCACCTTCCTCCGTAGGTCGTTCCACCTCTTCCTGATGTCCTCCTGATTTCTTGGGTGCTGTCCCACTACGTTGACCCTGTCCACGATTCTTCGCCATAGCTTCATCTTCCTAGCTATAGAGGTGTGCTGCACCTGTGATCCAAATAGCTGTGGCTCGACCCGTACGATTTCCTCCACCATGACCCTGAGCTCCTCCTCCGAAAACCTGGGGTGTCTTTGGCGTGCCATGGGGTGGTGTAGGTGATGTGTGTGGGTGGTGTATGTGGTTATGAGTGTGGTGATGTGTAGTGGTGTGGGGTGTTTTGTGCGTGGATGTTGTGTGGGTGATGGTGTTGTGTGCATCTGTGTGGTGGGGTTGTCTATTGCTGTGCTCTCTCTGTCGCCTTCGTCTCTAATTTTTGGTCGTAGGGGTTTGTGGGTGATGTGGGTATGTGTTTTATATTGTGTTGGGTGTGTGGGAGTGGTGTTTGTATGTGTATCAGGTGTGTGTATTTTGAATTGTCCAATGTGGCGGTGTTTTGGAGATGTGTGTGTATTTTGAGCACGGCGGTGTGTACCGCCAATGGAATACCGCGGTTAAAAGACCGCTGCGTCGATTCATGGGTCGTAATAGCATGGGCTTGTTTCTGTTGGCGTGACGGTGGAGGATTTGTTTTCGCCAGTTTATCACTGACCTTTGGTGTGGCGGACTTGTGTGGGTGTCTGAATTTCGGCAGATTCCGAGATGTGGGTCATAATAGCTGTGGCGGATTTCCGCGGCTGCGGCGGTGTATCAGTGGTCTTCTGCACGGTGGTAAGCGGCTTTTACCGCCAATGTTGTAATGACCCCCTTAGTTTCTAGTCTCCTAAGTTTGGGTAAGTTAGGGTTCTAGCATAGCCCTTCCTCCAAACTTTTCCAGGGAGCCTAGTTGTTAGAGTAGTTGGGTACACCTACACTACTCTAGCAAGAATGTCCCCAGTAGCGCACAACTCTCAGGCCCCAGACTCTCACTAGGAGGGTCTGACCTTCCAAGAGCTGAGAGAGATGTGTGCCTCTAGAAAACAGAAGATGGAGAAATCCCAACAAGATTCTGCTTCTAGGGTTGCTCCTCCAGGCTGACAAGGACAATGCAGGCAGCCAGGATGAGGAAGAAGTAGAAACTGACCCTCCAGTCCTAGACAGGTTAGATTTAGGCTACGCTGGGGAGGGTCAGGAAGAACCTGGGAAACACCACAGCCCTGTTAGGAGCACTGCAGGTAGTGAGGGGGGTCATGTCAGTAGGCCCACCTTTACACCTAGAGGGTTGGTCCAGAGAGTCCCCAGAAAGAGGAATAGGTCCTCCTCTGTCAATACTCATGCATCCTCTGTATCTGAGGGGACCCACTGCTCCACCACAGAGGAACATTCAGGAGATTGGAGGAAGCCAAGCTGAGGCTGCAACAGCAACAGCTGGCCCTAGATAGGGAAGCTTTGGCAGTGGAAAGAAAGAGACAGGGTTTGGGGTTAGCACCCCATGGTGGCATCAATCATAGCTTTAGGGACACCAGAATCAGGGAGGACTCTTATGATTCTAGGAACCTGGGCAACATAGTCCCACCTTACAAGGTGGGAGATGACATTTACAAATGGTTCACTGTTTTGGAGAGGGCCTGTAAAGTTCAGACGATGCCCCAAAGGCAGTGGACGGCAATCTTGTGGCTCTCCTTCTCTGACAAAGGCAGAGACAAACTCCTCACTGTCAGAGAGGAATATGTAGACAATTATACAGCAGTCAAAAGTGCCTTGTTAGATGGTTTTGGTTTGACCACTGAACAATACAGGATCAAGTTCAGGGAAACCAAAAAGGAGTCCTCCCAAGATTGGGTAGATTTTGTGGACTGCTCCGTTAAAGCTCTGGAAGGCTGGTTGCATGGAAGCAAAGTGAGTGACTACCAGGGCTTATACAATTTGTTTCTAAGAGAGCACATTTTGAATAGCTGTATTTCTGTTCAGCTGCATCAGTGCCTGGTGAACTCTGATCTGACATCTCCCCAAGAATTGGGAAAGAAGGCAGACAAATGGGTCCACACCAGGGTGAGTAGGAAAACTAACACAGGGGGTGGCCACATAAAGAAGGAAGCAGGTAAGCATCAGGATAAGGGTGGGGACAAAGATAAAACCAAGAGTCTTCATCAGGCCCAGAAAAACTCCTCGGGTGGGAATAAATCCTCTTCCTCAAATTTAAGAAGCTACATTTATAAAAACAAAGGCCATAGGGAATATGACAGCTCCTGTTCTAAAAAAGGCGCCAAGCCCCCCATCACTACTAATACTGCTTCTACTCCTAATGCCCCTAGCAATAACAATAGTAGTGGAAACAACAATACCAGTAGTCAGTCCAAACGTGTAGCTGGGCTCACCTTGGGGACTGTAGTATGATCTGGGCTAGTCAGGGAGACCACTGAAGCTGCGTTGGTCTCTGATGGGGGCATTTACTTTGGCATCCTAGCTGCCTGTCCCCTTAACATGGGTAAGTACAGGCAGCATCCCTTAATCAATGGTGTTGAGGCTGAGGCCTACAGGGACATAGGTGCCTGTGTCACTATGGTGACTGAAAAACTGGTGTCTGCTTAGCAACACCTACTTAGTCACACATACCAAGTGACTGATGCTCACAATAACACTTTGTGACACCCCATGGCAGTTACTGACTTTAGATGCAATGGATTACTGGCCCTAAAAAGGTTGTAGTGTTCTCTGATCTACCTGTAGAATGTCTGCTAGGTAATAACCTGGAGTCTTCACCTTGGGCTGAAGTGGAATTGGAGGCCCATGCAGCAATGCTGGGCATTCCTGGACATATCTTTGCCCTCACCAGAGTACAGGCCAAGAAACAAAGGGAACAGGGAACATGGAACCTTGGAGCCTGGAAAAATGGCTCAGGAGGCTCCTAAACAAAGGAGCAGAAAGGCTGCTTCAGCCTATAGTGAAGATTCAACTCCTGAGGGAAAATAATCTACCTCTTGGCTGCAACCTACACCAGAGGAGCTCAAAGCTGACACAGCTGAGTTCTTAGGTGCAGGAGGGCACCAGGGAGGAACTCAGTATGGAATAGAAAACCTGTCCCACACTGGAGAGCTTAAGGTAGCAAGCTGCAGCACAAGAGGCAGAGGATGTCAGTGGCACCCATAAGGTGTACTGGGATAACTGCCTCCTTTACTCAGAAGCAAGGGACCCTAAGCCTGGTGCCAGCAGGAGACTGGTTATCCTCTAATTTTTAGGGAGTTCCTGATAACTCTAGCACATGATATTACCCTTGCAGGCCACATGGGGCAAAGCAAGACTTGGGACAGGCTTGTCTCTCATTTTCACTGGCCCGCATGTCTTAAGACGCCAAGGAGTTTAGTTGCTTCTGTGTTACTTGTCGAGCCAATGGCAAGACAGGTGGCACCCCAAAGGCCCCTTTAAACCCACTTCCAATGGTTGAGGTGCCCTTTGACAGGGTTGGATATTGTTGCCCCACTGAACCCTTCAACAGCCTCTGGCAATAGATTTATACTGGTGGTAGTGGACCATGCCACCAGGTTTCCAGAAGCCATTCCGCTTAGGACCACTACAGCTCCTGCAGTGGCCAAAGCCCTCCTGGGAATTTTCTCAAGGGTGGGTTTTCCTAAAGAGGTGGTATCAGAAAGAGATGCAAACTTCATGTCTGCTTACCTTAAAGCCATGTGGAAGGAGTGTGGTGTCACTTATAAATTCACCACCCCTTACCATCCACAAACAAATGGACTAGCTGACAGGTTTAATAAAACTCTCAAAGGCATGATAATGGGACTCACAGAGAAACTCAGAAGGAGGTCGGATTCCCTGTTACCTTGCCTCCTTTTTACCTATACAGAGGTTCCGCAGAAGGGAGTTGGCTACAGCCCATTTGAAAGTCTATTTGGACACCCTGTTAGGGGGCCCCTTGCTCTTGTAAAAGAAGGCTGAGAGCAACCTCTCAAGCCTCCAAAACAGGACATTGTGGACTATGTACTAGGCCTCAGATCTAGGATGGCCAAGTACATGAAGAGGGCTTCCAGAAACCTCCAGGCCAGCCAAGAGTTGCAAAAACAATAGCATGACCAGGAGGCTGTGCTGACTGTTTACCAGCCAGGACAGAAAGTGTGGGTCCTGGAACCTGTGGATCCCAGGGTACTTCAAGACAAATGGAGTGGACCCAACACCATTGTGGAGAGAAAGGGTGAGGACACCTATTTGGTGGACCTAGGTACTCCTAGAAGCCCCCACAGGGTGCTTCATGTGAACCGCCTGATGCCCTACTATGTCAGGACTGACATGACCTTACACATGGCAACTAATGATGGACAGGAAGAAGAGAGTGATCTTCTCCCTGACCTCTTCTCCTACAATACAGTGGATGCCTCAGTTGATGGGGTTGGGCCTGCAGACTGCCTCTTTGAGTCACACAAAGATGACTGCAGAAGCCTCCAGGGGCAGTTCTCTGAACTGTTCTCTCTGACCCCTGATCAAACTCCATGGTGTGAACACACCATTGCCACAGGTAACAGCCTGCCTGTTAAAAGTTCAATTCACAGGCAGCCTGATCATGTCAGGGAGTGCGTCAAATCTGATGTGCAAAAGATGCTAGACCTGAGAGTTATTGAGCCCTCTGACAGACCCTGGGCTAGTCCTGTAGTCCTTGTCCCATAGCCACACTCCCAAAATGATAAAAAGGAGATGAAGTTTTGTGTGGACAATAGTGGTCTCAATATGGTGACTAAAACAGATGCTCATCTTTTCCCAAGGGGATGGCAAGTATCTGAGTTCTGGCCACTGGCAGATCAAGTTGTCAGAAGCTGCCAAACTAAAAACTGCATTCTCCACTTCTAGTGGGCACTATCACTTTACAGTGATGCTTTGGACTAAAGAATGAACCTGACACATTCCAGAGGTGTGTGAACAAAGTTCTCCAAGGCCTGGAAAGATTCAGTGCAGCTTATCTAGATGATATCACTTTCTTTAGCTCCACCTGGGAGGATCACCTGGTCCATCTTTGGAATGTATTAGAGGCTCTGCAAAAAGCAGGCCTCACTATCAAAGCCTCAAAGTGAAAGATAGGGGAGGGAAAAGTGGTCTACCTGGGCCACCTTGTAGGTGGAGCCCAGATTGAACCGTTACAGGGCAAAATCCAGACCAATCTGTATTGGACTGCCCCTACCTCTCAGACCCAAGTCAGAGCCTTCCTAGCCCTGACAGGGTACCTATAGGAGGTTCATTGGGAACTATGGCTCCTTTGTAGCTCCCCTAAATAACCTCAAATCTGAAAAGATGCCCAAGAAAGTTTTGTGGATTGTTACCTGCCAAAAAGCTTTTGATGACCATAAACAGGCCATGTGCTCTGCTCCAATACTAAGAAGCCCTGACTACTCCAAGCCATTTATTGTGCAGACAGATGCTTCTGAGGTAGGGATAGGGGCAGTACTATCTCAACTGAATGAAAAGGATCTGGACCATCCTGTAGCTTTTATTAGCAAAAGGTTGACCCCCATGGAAAAGCGTTGGTCAGCCATAGAGAGGGAGGCTTTTACTCTGGTCCGGGCTTTGAAGAAGCTGAGGCCATACTTATTTGGCACTCACTTCCTGGTTCAAACAGACCACAAACCCCTCCTATGGGTTAAACAGATGAAAGGTGAAAATCTCAAGCTTTTGAGATGGTCCATATCCCTACAGGGAATGGACTATACAGTGGAACGTAGACCTGGGAGTAACTGCTCCAATACAGATGGACTCTCCAGATATTTCCACTTATACAATGAAGACTCAGTGGGCAAGGTTAGTCTTATTGTCCTTCATTGGGGGGATATATAGGAAAGTAACCTATTTTTGGCGTGGTTACCCCCACTTTTTGCCTGCTGTCAGTGTGTTTTGACTGTGTTCACTGTGATCCTGCTAACCAGGATCCCAGTGACTGTGCTCTCTCCCTCTACATTTGGTTGCTTAGGACTTAGCACACCCCACAATGGGCATACTGGTGCCCCCATATAAGTCCCTAGTAAATGGTACTTAGGTACCCAGGGCATTGGGGCACCAGGGGTTCCCCATGGGATGCAGCATGTATTGTGCCACCCTTGGGAGCCCATGCAAAATGTGTCTGCAGGCCTGCCATTGGAGCCTGCATGAAAAGGTGCAAGCACCTTTTTCACTACAGGTCACTGAATGAGGTCACTGTATGTCACACATATGGCATGCCCTCCTAGCCCAGAGCGTGTGGTGCCGGTACCTGTGTGTGAGGGAACCCCTGCATGAGCAGAAGTGTCCCTACAAACACTATCTTCATTACACTGGACTTCGTAAATGCAGGGAAGCCTTTTTACTCACTCACCTGTGTCCAGCTACATAATAGTAACTCCGAACCTGCACATGCTTAGTATCAATTACGTCAGAATCATACCCCAATACTGTTGCCAGTATTGGTTGTATGAGTCCATCCACTCTGGGGGCTCCTTAGAGGACCCCTAGCATTGTTCCTACTAGTTGTCTAGGGTTTTCTGGGGAGCCTGTGCTGCTGCCACCCCGTAGACAGGCTACTGCCCTCTTGCTGCTTGACCAGCACAGGCAGGGGAAGGCAGAACAAAGGATTTCCTGTGGGAGAGAGGAGTGACATCCTCCCCCATGGAAATAGGTGTTACATGGCTTTGGAGGGATAGTCTCCTCAAGGCACTGGTATGCTTTGAAGGACACATTTGGTGCCTTCCTTGCATAAACTGTTTTGCAGCAGTCCAACAACCCCCTGGTCCCTGCTCTGACATGAAACTGGACAATGGAAAGGAGAGTGACCACTCCCCTGTCCATCACCACCCCCAGGGTGGTGCCTAGAGCTCCTGCAGGTGGCCACTTGATTCTGCCATCTTGAATCCAAGGTGGGCAGAGGCCCCTGGGAGCATCAGGGTGACCAGGTCAGGCAGGTGACATCACAGCCCCCTCCTGATAGGTGGTCACTCTCCTAGGTGATAAATCCCCCTTCTTGGGCTATTTAGGGTGTCCCTCTTGGGTGGGTCCTCAGATTCAACATACAAGATTCCAGCAGGACTCTTCTGCATTGTTTAGTTCATCAACTGGCCACTGGGACTGCAACTGGGTCCTCCAGGAACCAACAATCTGCAACTACAGTGACGACTCTGCAACATTGTTTCTCTGGCTCCTTCCCACAACTGTAACATTTCCCCAGCTGTGCATCCTCTGAGGGTGACAGGTCTTCAGCCAGCACAAGAAGTAAGAAGGAATCTCCCTTGAAGTGAAGGAGTCACTCCCCAGCATCCGCAGGCAACAACTGCAATGATGACCGGCTGCGTGGATCTTCTTTCCTCCGGAGCTGCTTAGATCCTGCATCACAGGTGGTGGTCTGGAGTGGTCCCCTGGGTCCTCTCTACCAGCTGTTCAAATTGGGAGACGGTAAGCCCTTGACTCTCCTTGCAGGACAGTGCCCCTGTGCACCGCGACTCTTCCAGCTACCAAGGCTTGTTTGTTCCTCCTCCAAGGGACCTTCAGGCTCCATGTAGCCCCGGCCCCCAGCACTTTTCCCTGCAATGCGCAGTCTCCTGCCTGCTGCTCCACCGACGTGGAACTCTTCTCCAGGTGTGCTGAGTGAGCCTCACTGCGACTCCTGTGCCTGCTGCTCATGGGTCGCCAGTGGGGGCTGCCTCCCCCTCTTGTGAAACTCCCAGCTGCTGAGGGTCACCCCAGGCTCCCCTTCTTGGGTCGAGTCCCCTGTACCTTGCTGGTCCTCTTCAGCCATGCAAAACTTTCTACTCTGACTCTTACATTTGCCAAAGTTTGTTGGTGGCAATCCAGCTCCACCGACCAACGGCATCATAACTGCCGACATCACTTGCATCCCCCTTCTGCTCTTGTGCTGTATTACTGACCTTCTTTGTCCACCATCGACCTGGTCCTGCATCCACAGAAGGATGGGTACTGGCTCCTGGCACAAGCGCACACTCCATCACAAACTGGCCTTGGTCCCCTTTTGTTGCAGGTCCACTTCTGTCAGGATCCACCTCTGGGTTCTTCCAGTATTTTCTGGGTCTAGCACAATCCTCTTCCAAAGTCCTCCTGTTGGTTTTGGGGAAAACCAGGTACTTACCCCTGCTCTCCTGGTTGCTGGGGGTCACTCTGGTACTCACCTCTTGAGTTTCCTAGTTCCTCCAGCTCCCCTCTTCTGATTCCACTTCCTTAGATGAGGGGCTGCCTTTCACATTCCATTTTTAGTATATGTTTGGCCCTCCCCTAGGGCCCTCACTGATTACAATTGTTTTTACCAATGCCTATTGCTTTCTATGCTATTTACTGATGTGTATACAATAGTGTGTTTACTTACCTCCAGTTGAAGTACTTGTGTTACTAAAATAAGGTACCTTTATTTTTGTAACACAGTGTGTTTCTTTCATGTGTGTAAGTGCTGAGTGACTGTAGTGGTATTGCATAAGCTTTTCATGTCTCCTAGATAAGTCTTGTCTGATAATCCACAGCTACCTTTAGAGAGCCCTGGCTTCCTAGACACTGCCTACACTTCACTAATATGGGATACCTAGACCTGGTATAAAGTGATAACACCATAGGTGCTCAAAACACACCAGTCCAGCTTCCTACACCTAACGCAATTCCAGTTAGTCATACTGATCTCTGCATATCTAACACAGAGGCAAAATGCATACAGGTTGTGCACGTGTACACAGAAACAAACACACGATCATTCTCGTATGCACCCAGCCCACAACATACATATCCCAGCCCACAACATACATATACATACACCATAACACAGACAGCAGTGGTACACATGTGCATGCAGTCACGAATTATACACCCCCCATACAATTACACAAACTCATACAAGATCAACACATGTACAGGCAATCCGCCTAACCCCTACATGCGGCAACATATGCAAACACAAGAAAAACACAGATGAATGGAAGAAGACTTGATGGCAGCTACAACATAAGCAGGCACACTATAGTGGTGTACACTTCTCCGCAGTCACCACATATGTGCCCCCCATCGGTAATTTAAACAAATACAGGCAATCAGTGTACACGTGTATGCATTCACACACTATGCACATTCCTTTACGCGCCATCAACATGAACTCAGTCAGGCAGTGTTCACTCATTTGCAAACACAACCTTGGCACACACAATGCTATTGGTCACACTCATGTAAGAGATGTTTTTTTTAATGGTCACAATTATAAACTATAAAAACACCCAAGACCGCATCTCATACTGTAGTAGTTCAAGAACCTGGGTGCGTTCAGCAAAGAAGTGCATTGTGCCACCACCTGCAGAGCTGGATAGAGCTTCCAATGGGGCAATTTGTACAGTCATCTTCTAAATTGAAACATGGGCAGTGTGTAGAAAGAGGAGATTGTTACATTCACACCCTACTACTGAACAGGGGTTTTTATTGTAACCTATTGCCTCGTGTTTTTGACTGTAGCAGAAAGACACACCATGGTGATTGGTACACATTAACTAGAGAGGGGATGTATTAAACACCTGCTGCATTTGACTCCTCCATTAGGGATTTACCAACGCCAAGTACATGAGTGGCCTGTTTTCTTAAATCAAAGTTTATACAATGGTTAAAAATCATTAAATAAAAGAAGCCATATGAGGAAGAGGAGGGAGGGAGCAGTGAGAACAGACAGCTGAAGTACGGGAGGTAAAAAAACACAAAGGAGCTGCAGAAAGCAACAAGAGATGGGTGGAGAGGTGGGAAGGAGCATCAACATTGAAAAGTGAGAGGAAAGGGGCTGGAGTGGGGAAACCTCCAGAAGAGATCACAAAGAGTGCTGGACAGTGCTTGTCCAAATTTATTTTAAAGTATCTGGATGGCCCTACAGCTAGTGGAAGGACACTGACCGCAGGCAGAAAATACTCCACAGAACACCTGAAAATCAGGACGAGAAAGCAATACAGGAGGTGATGACCAATGAAAACCGGAGAAATGTGAGTGACTTGAATGCCAGCCACTGGTAAGTAATGGATAGGCTGTAAGCCCCATTTAAGTTTTTTTTCTATTTGCAATAGAATTTAGAAGCACAGTGCAAGCGCTGTGCAGGAAATACCTAAAAATACAGTTAGTCTCCTGGATCATTGAATCTATGACCCCAGGAGAGCTTTCCATATTTTTTAATACACTCCAAGCTGGCTCTATTTGCTCCTCACTTGGAGGGCCGAGGCCCTTTCTGGTTGGTTTTATAGTGGCAGTTTGTGGTCTGAAAAATGTTAAAATAATGACTCAAAAACATGTTGGTTTTTTTGTAAAGCTTTCTCAAAAATATTTAGTTTATTTTGTTAAGCATTGCAATGTGTTAATTCATAAAAAATTTATTTAATTATAGTTATTGGTGACTTTTTGACAAAGGCAATAGGTCTGCTTTATATATGTAGATGTACTGCTCCCTTGATAAAGCCAATAGGCCTGTTTTTTAATATTTTGGTGTTCTGCTGGTCTACCTTACTTAACCTTTCAGCCTTTATATTGTTACATCAATTAGTCAACTGTGCAAACCTGCGGGGGGTTGGGCCCCAGCAGGGATGATGGCCATTGGCCAAGCCCTGCACCCAACTCCACTCAGCACACGGCCAAAGAGTATCCCAACATTGATGCAAGTTACACAAGTGATAAATCATGCAAAGCAAATAATTGTGTGAGAATCATTATCATGTGATATAAATAAAATACTCCTTAGAATTATAATGAATACAGATCAGGATGAACTAACTCTCTTACACAAATATGTGGAATTGAATGAACCAAATGTGAGGCCCTAGTACTAGTACTTCTATCATGTGCTCACCAAGTCCCACATTGTAACCCATAGTATCACCGAATTAAGTACCTCGTCGATTCAATATGCAAACATAACTCTGGTAATTCCCCCAAGTTTCAGTGCTCAATTAATTTTTGCCAAGACAAACAAAATGGATAATAACACAAGTTAAATATTCAAGGAGTGTCACAAAAGGGTTCAAAAGCACTGCTCTGCAAAACGTTCACACACCAATTGGGGAGGGATTAAGAACTAAGGGCCAGATGTATCAAAGCTTTTTGCATTCGCAAACGGTGCGAATGCCCATTTGCGAATGCAAAAAGCCCTTTCAGAATGTATCAAAGGCATTCTGAATGCAATTTTAAGGAATCGCTAAAATAGCGATTCCTTAAAATTGCGACCCTGTTTAGAGAGTCGCAAATTGCGACTCTCTAAATAGGAAATCGCAAATAAGGAATCCTTATTTGCGATTTCTAAAGCACATGTATGAAGCAATTCCTTAATGCGAATTGGGAATTAAGGAATCGCTATTACCACCAAGTTGAACTTGGTGGTAACCATGTGCAAATTTTAAAAATGCATTTAAAATGCATTTTTAAAATTTACATGTAAAGCACACATGCCCTTTTGGCATGTGTGCACCTTACATGTTGTTAAAAAATGTTTTGGGGTGCAGCAGAGGGGGCCCTAGGCCCCCAGCACCCTGGACTTTGCATTTCCCAAAATTGCGAATTCCAGTTAGGAATTCGCAATTTGGGACATGCAAAATATTCGCAAATATGGGCCGACAGGCCCACAGATCAGATACAAATGGGGGCTGTATCGCAATTTGCGATTCGGTAATGGCATTTGCGATTTTTAAGAAATCGCTATTACCGAATCACAAATATGATACATTGCATTTTGCGATTCAGAAATAGTGATTTCTTAAAAAATCGCTATTTCCGATTCGCAAAAGGCTTTCTTCATACATCTGGTACATCTGGCCCTAAGAGACCACCCATAACAACTCAGCTGTAGGAATCCTCAACACTTTATAGATGCCAATCTCTATGAGATCGTCTACTCCTTAATATTGGAGGAACCTGTGTTTCTGAAAAACAATATAACACTATTTTAACAGAGAGACACCTACATTTGCAGATTAGAGTCTACAAGCTCACATTAACCCTGTAATCATATAGAAACCAAGTAAATGGGTTGTGTGTTACAGGACATTATTACAATAGGTACTTGTAAATGTTGTTTTCAGCCCTGATCAAGTCACCGGGTCACTCCCAGTAGATGAAGCATGTGTTGGCTGAAGCTTTGCTCTTACAAATGACTGATGCGGAGAATTTTTTGAATTGATGTGAATTCAAAAGAGGCAGAAGAGCCAGGTAATCAATCTGAAGTAGAGGCTTCAGTCGAGTCCCATAGAGAAAAGCCAAAAAAAAGAAAAGGGGGCAAGCTCTACGTGAATCCAACCACCGCCGCGCACAACCGATCTGAAGCCAACCCCCTATAAGCACCAAACCTTGCACCGTGCACTGCCTTTTCCTGTGTGCAGTAGGGGTTGCCGGCAAAGGCTGGCCTGCAGCCAGTCCCTGAAGCCAACCCCCCTAACCACCCAATGTTGTGCATGGCCTTTTGCACATGCCCGGTGGAAGTTACCCGTGGCCTCTGTGGGTGTGAAAATAGGTGTGAGAGGCTGTAGGGGGTAAGAGTGTCTGTCAGAGTGTCTGTATGGTGTGAGAGTGCATACATCAGTGTTTTAGTGGGTGCGTCACTGTGTGCGTGGGTCCATGAGTGAGTGCATCAGGGTGTGAGTGGGTGAGTGAGTGGGTGTGGGACAGTCTGATTGGGTGTGTGAGCTAGTGCGTACCTGTCTGAATGTCTGAATGGATCTGAGCGGGAACATGAGGGTCTGAGTGGGTCTGCGAGTGGCTACGTGAGTGTCTGAGTGGATCTGTGAGTGGGTGTATGAGTGTCTGAGTGGGTCCGTGAGTGGGTACATGAGTGTCTGAGAGGGTCTGTGAGTGGGTGCATAAGTGTCTGAGTGGGTGTGTGAGTGGGAGAATAGATTGATAGAGAGAGAGAGAAAGAAAGTGAGAGGGAGAGAGCTTTAAGGCTTTGATGTCTTATATATTTAAAACGAGTTATTGGTCTCCAATTTGAAATAAAAAAGTTTTTTTTGGTTTTTTTTTAAATATAAACTTTTTTTATTTAAAAAAAAAATTGTATTGAGTCCAGCTGGACTCTTACCCCCATAGCTCAGTGTGAAGGTCTGTGACCTTCACACTGAGCTTTGTTTTTTTTGTTTTTTTCTAGCCCTTCACGGGCTTTCATATTATTTATTTCAAAGAAAAAATAAATAATCAAAAGCCCTTTATGGGCTATTTGGCATCCTGGGGTAACCTTAAGGGCTGATATGTATTTTTAATTAAATTATTGAAAAAAACAAATTAATAAAAAAAAAAAAGAAAAACGCCCCTTATGGGCTACCTGGCACTGCGGGGGAAGCCTCAAGGCTTCTCTTGCAGTGCCATTGCTTCAGCAAGCATGGAGCTGCTTTGACAGCAGCTCCCTGCTTGCTGGAACATTTCATGTCTGTCTCCTGCATGCGTGCAGAGGACAGAGATGAAACTTCGAATTTTGACAGCAGAACCTGCTTTAAAGGTCCACCTGTCAAAACCCAAAGTCTTTGCTGTGGCTTGGCTGCAGCGCTGCAGCCAAGCCAGAGCAAACAGCTATGTCCTGGGGATTGGCACCCCTGGGACATAGCAGGAAACAGCCCTAGGGGGTGTCGGTCCCCAGGGCCATCAATGGCTGAATGAGGGGGGCCGCGCAGCCCCCCTCAAACAAGAATAGCCCCGGGGATGGTGATCCCAGGGCTTGGGGTCCCAAGGGGACACCTTTTCTATTTTTGACTCTTTGCCCCAGGAGATGGTGGTCCTCAGGGTGCGGGGGCCACGGGACTGCATGTATTCAACAAGAAGCCCTGGGGAGGTGGCGGACCCCAGGGCAGCGGGGGCCCACGGGCACCCCCGCATAGGTAAAAATGGAAGCCTTGGGGAGGTGGTGGTCCCCAGGGCGGGGAGGCCCCCCCACCCTAAATTTCTAATGCTCACAAGACCTGGCCCATCCAGGGGCCTATAAAAAAACAAGTGCAGGAGCCTATGCTTGTGTTTTTACAATATTTTTGCAGTGAATTTGCGAATCTCACAAACTCACGGCAACTTCTGGCCCTTTTTATTTTATTTTTACTTTTTTTTTCTGGGACTCGGCTCAAGCCGACTCCCAAGATGGCTGTCAACACTTCCTGGTTGGCATCCAATTAGAGCTTTGCGTTTCCCTGTACAAGCTTGTCTTTATTCGCAATGTACAAATTTGAATTTCCATACATTTCTCAAAAACTACTGAACAGATTTACTCCAAATAAGCAAAGGTGTGATCTGCGTACCAACAGCTAGCTTTCTGCCAAATTTGGTGTAATTCTATCCTGTGGTTTGGCTTATAGTCGTTATTTTCTCGGCCCCAGCTTGACGGATCACTCTGAAACTTTCCATGCACAAGAATCACTTCGACATTTTAGTTCGGAAAATTTTGTGAAGATTCGGCAAACGGTGCCAAAGATATAGGCAAGTCAAAAAACTTTTTTTTACTATAGAAACATGGTCTTAACTATAACTACCTACTAGCGACACAGATATACACATACATATTTACCTCCTGGCAGTTGCCAGTATGTAGTCATAGTTAGGAACTAGTTTCCGTAGACAAAGAATTTTTTTGTTTAGCTAATAACTGGCGCAGTTTGACAGATCTTCACAAAGTTTTTCAAAGAAGTACAACAATCATTTCAGCTGCTGTCTGGAAAGTTGTAAAAGGAGGTGGGGTCTCAAAACCCAATTTCCCCATGCAATTTCCCATAGTGATTTTAGACACAACTACAGCCTGAACCACTGAACAGAATTGCATGCTATTTGGCAAAAAGCTGGCAATTGTTCCAGAAAGAGCCCTTTTTGCTATCTGGGGTAAAGCCTTTCAGCAGTTTTAGAGTTATTAAAGTAAAAGGAAATATAGATATCCGCACAGATCTCATGGTGAGATCTGATTGGCTGCCAACACTTCACCCAGCTGGCTGAGGGCGGGTCCCAAGAAAAAAGAAAAAAAAACAGAAGGAGGCAGGGCAGGAATACCCTGACCCCCTGGCCTGGTGGGTGAGTCTCCTAGCGAACCGCCAAACCCCCAAAAACTTTTTTTTTTTCAACTTTGCCACAAATTCTCAGAGGACCAACGAATGCGTGGCAAAATTGAAAAATAACAAGTCACGACTCCCATGATTGTGTTTTCATTTGCAAAAAAAACATATTTTTTTTATTGCGTTTTTTTCTTTTTCTTTTTGCTTTGGTGCAGTGTAGTCTCTGTATGGCACCCACTCTGCAGCAGACATCACAGTTCCTCAATCTCTGTGTCGCGCAGAAGAGCTTTTCTTACTCACTGTAGTATATGTTTTTTCTTCAACTGTTTTCACCTCATGGGCTTGTGCATATATAAGCAGTGCTGAAACACACACACACATGATACGCGTTTCACTCTTTATGTATTGAAATAGCTAGAGGAAAGACTGGAACATACTTTCCTATCACAAACCCTCGATGCTGACTCCTGGCAATGAAACGCACTCTTCAATAACACAAACTAGATCGGCACACATTATTTTTTTCTTCAAGTAATATTTTAGACAAAAGCAATTCGATCGTTTTGCCTGGTCCCTTATTGAACCTTTGACAGGTCAGGGTTTCACTAGAATGGCTTCCAGGATAATGCTACTGTGTATTTAAAGTACATTTCTGGGGATGCACAGAGCCCACCTCAAGGCAGTGTCTCCTGCCGCCACCCCCTACCGTGTGCAGTCCCACCTCACACTCTCTACTGGCTGCAGCACTTGGACCACAATTTGGGTTCATATTTTAATTTCTGCCAGAGATGCAATTCTTTGTCAGGACCTGAGGCGAAGATTATGCATATTATTAGAATAGCAGTTTTCAAAGAACATGAAGAAAAAAACATGAAAGACTACATATCCCATGAACCACATGGTATTAGTATCCAGCAATATAGTCCAGTCACGATACAGCCAACGTATATAAATGTATGACGTCCCTTCTTGTTCCTCATTCTTCACTGCTTGTCAGTTAAGTTCATTGCCTCCTTAACTACTCTTTTTTGTGGCATATTAAAATATTTATATAATTGTATTGAAAGTTTTTGCCATATCTCTTGATACAAAGTATTTATTCATAGCTGCTTTAGGCTTTCGCCCGCAAGAGCTTTCCGAGTACCTTGTGGGTAATGTGAGGGCGCTGTTGCACACCGTTTGATGGTCCTGTTAGGTTCTTTTGGAGCTACTTTAGTGGCTCTAATCAGGTTCCTGTAGTCTCACACTCACGTTTTTCGGGTAGCCCTGCTAGGTAACTCCATTCGGAGTCCTTTCAGGTTTTATTGCTTCCTCGAACTAACCCTCGCTCCTGACACTACTTTTGCAGTTGATTTTCCTCTTTTATTTTTCACTACATGAGCACACTTAGTGGCAGTTTCTTATAATTATTATTGTAATTTACGATTTGGAGGACTAGTGAGCGGGCTACCCATCTTACACTTTTGGGTGATATTTATAATTATATCATTATATATCATTATTTGTGCTATCACCCTCATATTATGGATCATAATTATGATATTGAACACTAATCCTTTGAGGTTGCAGAGCAAGAGTGGGTGCCCCAACGCCTTCCTGCAGGGGTGGACCAAGTGCTTTCTCTTGCAATTTCTAGAGCACTGGTCTCTCTGCGTGACCAAGTAGACAAATTGGCCAAAAGTATCCCAGGGGTTTTCAGTGAACCCATTCAGGTTAAAGCAGGTCTTAGTGTTATTAAGGCTGGGTGGTAAAAAAGCTAATAGACGTGATGCGGGGCACCTGGAAGGTTTCGATAAACTTACCGAGACCTGTAAGAGTGCACGCACACTTGAAAATCTAACCTACCCGGAGGACGACATCCCCAGAGAAAACAGAAAACAGCGACACTGCTGCACAAAATTTAGACCCTGATAGTAGGGTCCCCCATAGAGGGGAGGGTGTGTCGAATGGGAATTTCTCCTCCGACAAGGATCAAGACGTGGGCAGACCATGGTGTCCTGCTTCCTTTTCCTCTGAATCCCTTGAGGGGGATGCAGGACATTCAGATATGTTTGATCCTGTGGGTATTTATCATCCAAGATCATCCAAATGGATACCAGAACCTTAGGTAGCAGAGTATGTGGCTAACAAAATTAGCCAACCTCTAGATAAAGAAGTCAGGGTGAGACTCAGCTGAGTGTCCCAAACCCTCCCTACACGACAAAGTGGTGGCAACGCCAGATATAGATGCCAAGCTATGCACCTCTTTAGCAAATACATGAAAGACCCCAAGAAGGGCATTGATAGATCCAAGAGGAGCTGCAAGAATACACCTTTAGATGTAGTCAGGCCACTCACTGAGATTATTCAATTGACAGAGCAAGCTAAGCAATCAGGGACTTCCTTTTCCATAGAAAGTGTATCTGGTTGGGCACAAAGAACCATGTGTCTGCTAGGCAACGCAAACTGTGTGTTGGCGACCGAACGCAGAAGATCCCTCCTGATAAAAATAGATTATAAGCTTGGGGAATTGGCTACATCTGTAGCCAGAGGCATTGCTCAGGGCAATCCTTTTGGGGAATCCCTTTGTAAAGGAATTAAGTACATTTGTGGCAACCTTCTCAACCCTTGACAATGTGCAGTCCTCAATTAATAAGATTTTTCCCCGAAAGATTTTTGCCAGGGCCAAACAAGGCAAACAAGGCAGGGGCAGCTCGTCCAGCTGATCTTATCAACAGGGCCCCTCTAGGGGCAATTTAAGAGGAACAACGGCTGGAACGATGGTTGTCAGAGATGCCTTCTCTCTCAGCAGAAGTTCCACCAGAAGCAAAGCTAATGCCCCACAAGGGAATTCTGGTAAGCATTATGCCTTCTTCCCCTCAAAATCTAGGAGGGAGACTTCTAAAGTATGCTCACAATTGGGGGAGAATCACAGCAGATCCATGGATCCTTCAAACAATGTGGGACTTTTACATAAAATTCTATGGGTCTCCAGTCCAAGAGACACGTCTGATACCCTTCATTTCTTCAAACGAAGCAATGCAACTCATAGATTCAGAAGTGACAGAACTTCTAGAAAAGAGAGGCATTTGCAGGTCAATACTTCACCCAAACAGGTTATTGAGCAATGTATTCCTTGTAGAGAAAAAGGACAAGGGTTTCAGACCTGTCATAAACTTGAGAGAATTCAATGAGCGGCTGGTTTACCGCCACTTCAAGATGGAGGGTACACATCTTCTGAGACATCCTCCTTCCGGGACACTGGACGGTCAGGCTGGATCTCAAAGATGCATACCTATTGGTCCCCATTTACCCTCCTCATCAGAGATTTCTCCAGTTTGCATGGAGGGGACACATTTACAAATTCAGGGCTCTCACCGTCAGCCTTTCCTCAGCCCTGTGGTGTTTCACCAAACTCCTGAGACCAGTAGTAGAATGTCTTCACACAAGGTGGCGTAAGGATGATCATTTATCTTGACGACATCCTTCTGGAGCATCAACTCTATTGCAACTTACATCCAATCTGAACATGACTATGGCACTCCTCCAAGAATTGGTTTTTTTCATCAATGACTCAAAATTGGAATTAATTCCATCCCAACAGATGATCTTTCTGGGACTCCTCATCAATTCAGTCAGAGCACTGAGCCTCCCAAACTGAAAACTCTCCAAAATTTGGAAAGAACTCAAGAAAGGTCTGAGATGGGACATAATGTCACTTCATCAGCTGGCCAGGATAGTGGGACTACTATTTTCTTTGATTCAAGCTATCTTCCTGGGGCCTCTGCATTACCGTGTATTACAGAAACTGAAAGCAACACACCTGTGGAGAGGAGTGACCTACTCAGAACTAGTTTAATTTTTTGCCGAAGCCAGGATGGAGCTCCAATGGCGGATCGACCACATGGAAGTCTGATAAGGAAGATCGATTTTCCGGACCTCACTGGACTTCATAATAGAATTAGATACCAGCCGACTGGGCAGGGGGGCCAGATGCAGAGATGTGTCAAAGCGGGGCAGATGATCGGGAGAAAAACTAAAATTACATATCAATTGCTGGCTGGATCCTTTGCGATCAGATCCCTCACCAAGGACAGAATGAACAACATCTTGGCAGTCCAGTACATCAATCAACTGGGGGCACTCACTCGAAGACCCTTTCGGACATGGCAAAGGACTTCTGGCATTATTTTCTACAGAAACACATTTCAGTAATAGTAGAAGACCTTCAAGGAATCTGGAATAAGGTGGCGGAGTGGAACTCCAGGGATTATGCAGACAGCAGCAACTGGAAACTAGATCACACAACCTTTTTGCCCCTAATGGATAGCTGGGGTCCTTGCTAACTGGATCTTTTTGCTTCTCAGCTGAACCATCAACTTCCAAGATATGTCAGCTGGAGACCAGATCTGGAAGCAGTAGCAATGGATGGTTTCTCCAGGAATGGTTGAAGGATCAACTGTATGACTTTCCACCTTTTCTGATTATTCCTAGAGTAGTAGCTCAGGTCAGATGACAAACACTATCATTGGTATTAGTGACACTGATCTAGAAGTCGCAAGCAAGGATCCCATCATTGATGGAGCCCTCATGGGATCACCCAATAGAACTGTCATCGTTCCCTTTGATTCTCCTTGACCATCAGGGTTGTCCTCATTCACTGGCCCTTCTGGGCCATCTCTCCTTCATGGCATGGAGGATTTCCGGAGATGTTGGGAAAATGATCACCTATCAATGGATGTTACAAACTTCATCCACCAGGCTTGGGCAATAGGTACCTCTAAGAGATATAGATCAGCTTGGAACTGAAGGCATTGTTGGTGAGTGGAGAAACGTATGGATCCTTTGGGGGCAGAAAGTTACACATATATTTTTTTTTTTAGCTCAATCAAGTTGGCTTACCATACGGTCAATTGCTTTAGGTCAGCCATCTCTGCCGGACATGACACCATTGATAACAAACCAATTGGGGATCATCCTTGGGTATGCAAATTAATGAAAGGTATCCACCTTTCTAAACCCCCAAAGCCAAGATATTCAGGACTTTGGGATGTTAACGTGGCATTGTGATTACTCTTGAATTGGCAAGACAATCAATTCTTGTTGTGAAAAGAACTTTCTACTAAACTAGCCAAACTATTATGCATCATATCACGCAAGAGAGTCTTGGATATAAGGGCATTGGATATCTCAGCTAGAATCTTCACCCCCAGAAGGAGTCACTTTCACCATTATCAGGAGAACTAAGGCCCTGATTGATACTTTTTTACGCTAAACTGCGCTAACGCAGTTTAGCGTCAAGAAGTATACCACCGGCTAGCTCCATCCCAAAACATCGGCCAGGCATCATATTTATGGTATGATGGTAGGCGACGGTAAGGCCCAGCTAGCATCATAAAAAAGGGATGCTAGCCGGGTGGGGGAGGCGTAGGGGTAACAGGATGTTCAGCGTCAATGGATGACGCTAATACAGGCAGAAGCAAAAAAATGCCTCTAATCAGACTAGCGTCATTTTCTGATCTTAAAAGCCAATGGAAATTACTCCTGTCTTAGTTAAGACAGGAGTCATACCCACCACCACAATGGCCATGCCCAGGGGACATATTTCCCCTGGGCATGGCCATTGGGCCCAGGGCCATGTAGGGGGGCCCAAGATAGGCCCCCCATGGGACTACAGAAAACAATATACTTACTTCTACTTGGCTATACTTACTTGGGTCCCCCATCCTCCGCTGTCCCTCTGGTGTGGGTGTCTCTGGGGCTAGGGAAGGGCACCTGTGGGCTCTTTCCATGGTCTCTGACCATGGAAAAAGGCCCACAGGTCCCTTAATGCCTGCCCTGACCCAGGCATTAGATAATGGCACTAAGCAAGCTTAGCGACATTATTTAAGGCCCACCTCCCCCCATACTTGATTTTAGCACGGGGATAAATCATATCGTCATTTGTTGCCCAGGAGCGCCTAACTTGCATCTCATTGATGCAAGGTAGTTTTCTGCAGGCAAAAAATTACTTTAACTCGAAAATATTGGCGTTAGACATGTCCAGCACCAAAATATAAATATGGAGTTAAAAATGACGCTAATTCAGCGCAAACAGAGTATAACTATGCCCCTAAGACTAAAACCAGGTTTGTTTCTGATTCTGCTTTTCCAGAACATCCTAAATTTTGTGCAGTCAGATGCGTTAAGGCATATGAGTATTTGACATCAGACCAGCAGGTGAGAATCAACTTCTTGTTGCGATGTAAAAACTGTTTAAGGCAGTTTTCCCTCTTTCTATTGCCAGTTGGGTACGATGGATCATGGCGGAAGCAGGGTGGACATTCGAAGGTTTGGAGCTCATTCCAAGAGCGGAACCATGGCTTCCAAAGCCATACAGGTAGGTGGCAGATTAGAGGACATCACTAGTGCAGCAGATTAGTCATCCAAATCCACTATTAAAATGTTTTACTTTAAACCCATCTCAGAGTCCACATCTCTGGTGGAAAGTAAACTTTGAACGTGCACTTAACTTCACTTAAATAACCAAAGGTGATATGGGCGTTATTGTTAAGAAATAGAACAAAAAAAAGCTTCGAAATTCAACAAAGGTTAGAGAGACGTTGTAGTTT
Source organism: Pleurodeles waltl (assembly GCF_031143425.1). Classification (NCBI taxonomy): domain Eukaryota; kingdom Metazoa; phylum Chordata; class Amphibia; order Caudata; family Salamandridae; genus Pleurodeles; species Pleurodeles waltl. Next base: position 723,749,813 of record NC_090449.1, read on the forward strand.
AGAAAAATAATAAAAAAAAACCTTAGAAATTCATGATAAAAACAAAGGTTACAGGGGTGTTATAGTTAGGTTCAGATTTACACACACAAAACCATATAAATTCAGCAGTAACTATAGCCCATGTCACAAGGTAACTATAACTTGCACCCTTGCCATGCATTGCTAAATACCTCACATATTATATCACTCATGACATCTTCTATGATATCATTGATAATATCACTGCAACATTTTCTGTAAAATTATTGAGGGGAAAACTTTGCATGGCAGAGGTGCGAGTTATAATTACTTGAGATAACTCTAACTGCTGACTTTTTATGGTTTTGTGTGTGTGAGTATTACCTTTGTTTTTCATGAATTTTATATATATATATATATATATATATATATATATATATATATATTCACTCCTAAAAATAAAGGTTACTGGGATGTTATAGTTAGACTCACATTTTACACGTACAAAACCATAGAAATTCACCTGTTATAGTTAGAGTTATCTCTAGTAAGTCAAATTTGTTCCCTAAGCTAACTTTAACTCGTACCCTCGCCATGCACAGTTTTTTCATCAAAATGTTGACTACAAATGTTACAATGATATTATCAATGATGTTATCACAGATGTCATGAGTGCCATAAGTTGTGGGGTAAAAAGCAGTACATGACGAGGGCATGAGTGGGCACGCTGCAACATAGCAGGAGCCAGCCCTGGGGTGTGTCAGTCCCCAGGGCTATATTTGGCTCCTCGAGGTGGAGCAACATGGCCCCCCTACAACGTGAATAAGCCCTAGGGCGGTGGTGGTCCCCAGGGGTCTGTGATGGACCTTCTTCCTATTTGAAATTCAGCCCCACGGAGGTGGTGGTGGTGGGCTGTGGGGGGGCATGCAGCCCCCCTTAATTATGATTAAAGCCCTGGGGGAGGTGGCAGTCCCCTGGGCTTCAGCAAGTCCAGGAGGGTGGCCCCGTTCACCCCCATCCTGACTTTTGACATGACCCAGGGACTTGGCCCACCTGGGAGCTTCATTAAACAAGCGCAGGAGCCCGCACTTTGAAAAAAAAGGTTGGTATCAATTTGTGACATCATCACAAATTTGCGACAATTTGTTTTTTAAAACAGTGTTTTTTGCCCCTGGGTGGGGTCACTCTGAAGCCCCAGCACGAGAGCTGAGGCATCAGGGTGTACCTACCCTGGTCCCTTTTCTTTTTCTCCTCTTTTTTTCTGGGACTTGGCTGAAGCTGAGTCCCAAGATGGCTACCAACACTTCCTTGTTTGAAGTGTTGGCAGCCAGTCAGAGCTCTGCAGCTCTTATTATTCGTGAAGTCGCCAGGAAGGATCCACAACCCTAGATATACAAATGTATTTTCCCTTTAATTTTTCAAAAGCTACTGAACTGATTTACACCAAATAACTGAAAGCCTAATCTGCATAACGAAAGCTACCTTTCTGACAAATTTGGTGTAATTCCAGCAGTTCTGGTTGTAGTTTTGTTCTCTTGTTCAAAGCTCCTAAGGGAATTAACATGGAAAATGCATGCTTTTTTAACCCCCCCCGTTTTCTCCCCTCTGGATGGATCACCCTGAAACGATTCCTGTGTGTAACAGAAATCACCAGCACACTTTTTATGGAAAATTTAATGAAGATTCATTAAACAATGCCAAAGATATCAGCAAGTCAAAAAATACTTTTTCCATGGAAACATGGTCCTAACTATAACTACCTACTGGTGACTGCCCGTAGATAGTATATACAAACATAGAACATTCAGAACAACTCATAAGGAATACTCAGACACCCTTGTGCTGCTCAATCCTAATTTATTGTGACAGCTAACCCCCCTACATTTTGGCCGAAGCCCTGATCACAGGTACGAGTTAAGGAAAGCATCCATTACACGTATTATAAGTGACATAAACAGTGACATCAGACTAATCTCATGAGGTATTCCACTTCCTTCAACAACATAGGAGGCCATCGCTTGGCTTCAGAACCAAAAGAAAGTGATGTCTCTGACAGTATCATATCAGATGTCTCGGACATGACTTTGGCACACAGCCTACCGACAGACACCAACCAGAAGATGTTTTTAAACTATTTCCAATTATTAAAGCAAGAAAGGACAGAACAAAATATGGAACAGAATTTTCAGAGGGGTGGAGGAAGAGGTGACAGAGGAAAAACAAGAGGAACAAACAAGCCCAAGCAAGACTAAAAAAAGAAAACACAGCACGCATGGAAATGACAAGGAGCAGACAGCCAATGCAATGAATATGGTAAATTTATCTGAGTGGCCCCTTTCAACTGATGAGACTGAACGTCTATCGCTGGGGCTCTCATTTTGTCCTTCATCCAGTTAAGACTGTGTACAAACTAGAATTGACTTGTTTTGCTTCACTAGGAAACTGAAGCTTAAGAAATGGTTTCATACACAACCCACTAGAAGTAAGGGTATTGATTTTTCTCCCATTCTGAGTAGCTTGTATATACATGATGTTGAAACCCTGCATACTCTATCATCATTAGATGATGGCCAGTATTTTCATGAGGATCCTTTTCTCGGCTTTATGAATCTAAACATTGATGCAGCCCTGAGTAGTCCAAGTACTTTCAAATCGAAGTGTACTTTTGTACTTCCACTACTCTGTGATGTGGTTGAATTGTTTGAAAGAGGGGTCATTAAAGAACTCAAGAGGATTAGGTACAAACATACACATAGAGCTAGAAACAACTTAAGTCCTCAACAGTGTACTGCCCTTAAGTATTTGGATTCTGACCCTACAATTGTTATTCACTAATCTGATAAGGGAGCAATGCTGTAGTGATGTCAAAGCACAGCAACTGAGCTGAGGGCAAGAGGCAATCGAGTGATCTTGTAACTTATCATTTGCTCAAACAGCACTGAGGTAGCAACAGCTAATAAGATGCAGCAGGAAATGCTAGTGGATTGGAGGGATAGAGAACTCCTAGAGTGTGAGAAATACCTCTTTCTCAGATTAGATCATCCTAGAATCCTCACTCTGTATCACTTGCATAAAATGCACAAAGATCCTAAGAGACCTCCAGAGTGACCTATAGTTTCATCAATTGGGTGATTGCTGGAGAATACTTCAAATAATATTGATCATTACCTTAGCCCATGGGTACTCGCAAACATTTTCCCAGGGGCCAAAATGTTTGGTTTGTGACGTGCCTGATGTCAGGGCAGTGGCAGTCGGGTGGGGTGGCTGGGGGGGATTGGTGACAAGGTAGGTGTAGGAAAAGCAAATGATATACATCTAATGGCTGAAAAAAACAATGGGAAACCAGAAAACCTGGAATTAATCCCGGCTTACCCACCTTTCCAAATTGTGTGATCCTAGGCAATTGTTTAGTCTCACTTTCCCTCCTTTTTCTGCATTATCACATTTAAGATGACCTCGGAATACATGATGCATGGTGTGCGCGCACAAAACCTGCTTCTATGTTTGATTTATTAAACTATAAAGTTGTTCATATATGATAGGAACCCAGGCCACCCATAACGTGCCCATACCAAGTGACTTGCCTCTATAATTTACTATTGTAGTGAATCCTAGTTTGTTTTAACGGGAAAACAGGAGTTAGCTTAGCCATAGGCTTGTAAACTCGTGCCCTCGTCACCTAGTGACTTTTAACCTACTTAGCTTGCTCTGTCTTAGTCCATTTAATTATTTATTTCCTTTAAGATGGCGGCCTTGTTTATAGTTAGGCCACTTGTTATGAGTTTTATTATCAGTGTCACTGCGCCAAGGCGTCAAGATCAAGCACGAAAGACAAACAAACAGTAGGTGTTCACACTTAGGGATTTTCCCTCTCTATACTTTCGAGGGATTGTTGATATTAATTGCCGTCCCAAGCATGCCTGTTATCTATTGTTTTGAATTACACCTACGTCGGGGGACCTTGTAGATCTGTATAAATACATCACACTTTAGACAGATAATCAGAGGGATTCCGACCAGAGGGCATCGCCACCATCGCTGATACCGATGCTGCAGTCATCTTGACGCTGACCCAGTCTTCGTGTCCTTGCGGAGTCTGAGATAGAGACCTCATTCCAAGGTAACGAGGGTTGGGGGCTCCTCTCATGGACACAGCTTTGGCAGATTAGGTTTAATAAACCCAGCTCTCTTTTACGTAGGAGGTTAGGCCTATTCTCATTAGGGTATTAGGGCATATTCCATCTTATATATACATATATATTTCTTTCATATATTGCAAAATGGTGGGGGTCTTCATAACAATGACTCTCTTCTTCACAATACTGTTGCTTGGTATATTCATTATCCTAATCATTGCAGTTCATGCAACTTATCGCAAATTGCAGTTATGTTAAATAAAAACTATTATAACTTCACTGCATCTGTGTTATTGCCTTTGTTTGTATGAGACATAATATATCTGTGAGAAAAGGGTCATTTCCGTTTAACCACGACAACCCTGAGATATCTTACTCTGAGTCCATGCGTAAGCGACTGCCACAAATCACCTTTTACTATTGTGTTTCTGGTGAGGTATTGCTAGTGAGCTGGTATGGTTTGGACAACAGTCGCAACTAGTTGTGGGAAAAGACTTAGGGGGATCATTACCACCCTGGCGGACGGTGTAAAAGGTGGGGTAATACCGCAAACAGGCCGACGGACAAAAAAAGGGAATTATGACCCTGGCGGAAACCGCCAACAAAGACAGCCACTTTAACAGACCGCCCGCCACGGCGGTACAGACAAGCAGCGCAGCGGCTACCGCCAACAGACAGGCGGAAGACAATGTACCGCCCACACCATTACAACCTGCCAATCCGCCACCTTTTCCGGGGCGGATTCACCGTGGATAAAAACACGGTGGAAACTGCTTTAGCTATGAGAAAACGCTCACCTTCTACACATCCCACGAGGAACTCCAAATACTACCTGCCCTTGTCTTTCTGCTACTTCACGACCAACAGCGACGTAGGCGCAGAAGATACCGGTGAGTACTGCATCTACGACACGGGGGAGGCAAAAGTTAGGGGGCCACCCACCAAACACCCCCACCCTCGCATAGTACAACATACACACCAATGCTGTCAAAAATATCACATTAACAACCCACAATCCCCCCAGAAGAATGCAAAGACAATGCGAATTTCGGTCAAACATTGTAATGTGCCAATATACATGTCATACAAAAATATACAGATACATATCTCAAAATCACTCATAATTATATATACAATACAAGAAGTAGTGCAGATATGTACACAACAATGTCCGTGCATAAACAGTCCAAAAATGCATGGGCGAGGCCCACAAAAGATACCTGACCAAAATCGGAGAGAACACTGCCGGGGCATCAGATAGAAACACTACAGGCACCTCAGGGGGAAGGGAAGGGGGGGCACCTCAGCCGGATAACTGCAAAGCCAGATCCACGACGGGGCTCCATGCCCATTGATGTTTCCTGGGGAGTGCAAAGCCACAGTCTCTCAAGTCACTACAGTGGGTGGGTTGCCCACTGTGCCATCCTGGGGAGTGCAAAGCCACAGTCTCTCAAGTCTCTACAGTGGGTGGGTTGCCCACTGTGCCATCCTGGGGAGTGCAAAGCCACAGTCTCTCAAGTCTCTGCCGTGGGTGGTTTGCCCACTGTACCATCCTGGGGAGTGCAAAGCCACAGTCTCTCAAGTTGATGCAGGTCCCTACTGGTACTGGGGGGTGACTGGTGCCCAGACTGGACGAGTCTCCCCGTGAAAGGTAGTGTCCTGTCACTGTCCCAGCTGCACATGGGATAAGGATGCCTGATGTGGCGGGCCATTCATTCCTACCCGGTGCATTGCCCTGTTCAGCGGTGCTTTGACATGGCGGTCTTTGCCCTGTCAGCGGTGCTTTGACATGGCGGTCTTTGCCCTGTTCAGCAGTGCTTTGACATGGCGGTCTTTGCCCTGTTCAGCGGTGCTTTGCCATGGTGGTTCAGGACTCTTCAGCGGTGCTTTGCCATGGTGGTCTTTGCCCTGTTCAGCGGTGCATTGACATGGCGGTCTTTGCCATGTTCAGCGGTGCTTTGCCCTGGTGGTTCAGGACTGTTCAGCGGTGCTTTGACATGGCGGTCTTTACCCTGTTCAGCGGTGCTTTGACATGGCGGTTCTGATACTGACATTGGTGTGTGGCATGACGATCTCCATACTGGACATTGGTGTGTGGCATGACGATTTCCACACTAGACATTGGTGTGTGGCATGACGATCTCCACACTGGACATTGGTGTGTGGCATGACGATCTCAACACCGGACATTGGTGTGTGGCATGACGATCTCCACACTGGACATTGGTGTGTGGCATGACGTTCCATCATTGGCCAGCGGGCTGTGGCATCCTGGCCCCTCCTGGGCTGTGACTCCGGCGGTGGACTCTGGACCAGTGACGATACTTGGGCCCTCCTGGGCTGTGACTCCGGCGGTGGTCTCTGGACCAGTGACGATACTTGGGCCCTCCTGGGCTGTGACTCTGGCGGTGGTCTCTGGACCAGTGACGACGGTGATGGCGGTTGTGTCTGTACCGCCATAAATGATGGTGCACCTCTCCGCCGTGACACTCACAACAGGCTGGGGAGACTTCCTCTGGACCTTCCCCACCTTTGTTGGAGTTACAGCTGACTCATCAATCACCTTTGATCCCATTTCACTTGTTGACCCACCAGGAGTCTTGACACGGTCCCGTCGTCCACTCTCCAATTTCGGAGCCTTTACAGGGGGTGGGCTGCCAGTGCCTTGGCTCCGGGTCCTACTGCCTGCCCTGGTGGACGGTGCCCTCCAAAAACCTGGAACAAGCACCACTGGTACTGGAGGCTTTTTGGCTGAGGCGCTACGACGGGACTGATGAATTGGAGGGGGGGGGGGTGGCAGCAAAAAGGTCAATTTGACATAGGGATAGTTTCTGACGGACACTGGGATGGGTATCTGGAGGGGGTCTGGGAGTGGAGGAAGAGGAGGTGGTTGTAGGAGGTGTCACTTTAGGTGTTTTGGGTGCAGGTGCAGGTGCAGGTACTGGAGGCTGTCGTGAGGTGGATGGATGTTGGGTGAGTGATTGCCAGCGTTTGGGTACTTTGGGAGGGGGCGTCACTGACACACTGGGAGAGGACACAGGGGACGTGTAAATGGCAGTGGAGGTGGTGAGTGCAGGTGAGCGGCGTGTGGTGCTGGGTGTCCTGGTGCGAGTCCTAGTGCCTGTAGATGTGGTGCATGCAGGTGTGTGTGTAGACAAGACTGGGAGAAAGGAGGGAGAAGAGGAGGAGGGGGACACAGTGGAGACAGTGGATGTTGCTGTATCTGTATGGGTGTGATGCTTGTGTGAGTGCCTGTGGTGTGTGTGGTGCCTATGTTTGCTTGAGCTACTTGGGTGTGTTGACTTGTGTGCATGCTGGTCTGTAGGTGCGCTTGGGATGGGCTGGGGTACAGGGGATTGGGTCTGGGTGGAGGAAGTTGGAGGGGGGAGGCTGGACACAGGGACAATGGCTGCCATCAGTGCTGAGGCCATAGATTGCAGGGTTCGCTGAAGGGCAGCCTGACCAGAATGAATGCCCTCCAGGAATGCATTACCGTGTTGCAACTCTCGTTCTACACCCTGGATGGCATTCACAATGGTAGACTGCCCAACAGTGAGTGACCTGAGGAGGTCAATGGCCTCCTCACTGAGGGCAGCAGGGGTGACAGGGGCAGGGCCTGAGGTGCCTGGGGCGAAGGTGATGCCCACCCTCCTGGGTGAGCGGACACGGGGCGAACGCTGAGGGGCTGCTGGGAGGGCGGTGCTGGTAGGGGGGGTGGCGGCTGTACCTGTAGAATTGGGGCACACAGATGGTTCCGCCACCACAGGGGAGCTCCCATCGGCGGACGAGTCCGTGTCGCTGGTTGGTGATCCGGTGGCCGACGTGAAGCTCCCCTCGCCCTCCGTCCCACTGGTGCATTCAGAGTCTGTGGTGTGGCCCTCCATGGCCATGTGGGATGCAGCTCCCTCGTGCTCCGGTGCCACTGTACCTCCGCCTGATGATGCTGATGTACAAAAGGACAGGGAGAGCAGGAAAAGGGGGGGAGACAGAAGAAAGAGAGTTTTAGTGCATGGCATATCGCTACCGTTGGCGGACAAGACAGACGCAGCAGCCCCATGCACAACGCCATGCTCCTGCCCTCTGCACATGCAAATTCTGGGATATGGCCTACATGGCAATGGTGGAAATCTGCGCACATGGATGCCACAGGGGCAACTATACCTCAACTTGCCACTCTTCTGAGGTGGGGTAGAGTGCCACATGGCCTACATTATGGAGGGGCCTTGCCTACCGAAATCGCCCTGGCCTAGGGACACCCACAGCCCACCTCCCCCACCCAGACCCCTCCACTGCATGCAAAGTCCGCAGAATGAGGTTGTACTCACCCCCTTGTGTCTGCTGTGATGTCCTTAAGCGCCCATCCAACTCCGGGTAGGCCACCGCCAGGATCCGGAACATCAGGGGGGTCATGGTACGACGGGCACCCCTCCCACGTTGGGAGGCCATCCCCAGCTGAGCCTCCGCCGTCTTCTTGCTGCAGCGGCGAATGTCCTCCCATCTCTTCCGGCAGTGGGTGCCCCGTCTCTGGTGGGCCCCCAGGGTCCGGACCTCCTTGGCGATGGCACGCCAAATGTCCCTCTTCTGGTGGGCGCTGACCTACATGACATGCACAAGGGAAGAGGAACAGTCATTACTAATTGCACCATCAATGTGTGTGGCCCCCTCCATACTCTGACCATGTGGCCCATTTATTCCCATGCTTTACTGTAGTATGACTTCTGCCCCCTTCACTCTTCCACCCAGCCCTGTCCACCCAGGCCTAGCCCCTACAACGTGCTCCCTGTGTACTTACCTGTTGGTCTGGAGGACCGTAGAGTAGCATGTACTGGGGGAGGACCCCATCCACAAGTTTCTCCAACTCCTGTGCAGTGAAGGCAGGGGCGCTTTCCCCAGACGCAGCAGCCATCGTCGCTTCCAGACCGAGGTCACAGCAGCACTAGCAGTGTAGGTCCTCTCCTGTCGAAGGTCAGGTATCTAGTGATTGGACAGATAGAAAATGGCCGTGACGTCCGCGGCGGTGACGTCCGCGGCGGGCGCATCATCACCGTCGGCGCACCTGTTCATTGGCTCCTGGGACCCATAGGGTCCAATGTTAACCAATGCAGCATTGCGCCGCGCTCTACAACCGCCTACCGCTACGGTGTGCAACGCCAGCGCTGTTACCCCACAATCACATTGTCCCAGTTTAGAGGTCAGGCAGCCACCATTTCAGGGGCCCACATGGATTCATTTTCAACTGCGTCACACATACTGAGGCCTACACTCAACACACATACAGGAAGGGTTTATTGTCTGGTGTAGTCTTGTGTGTGACTGTGGGTACATACCTGGAGGAATAGTGACTGGTTCTTCGCTGTTGTCCTTCGTAGCCACTGTCAGCTGGGACATATGAGAAGATGGCGGAATCCTCCGGTGTACCGACCGCTGGTGGACCTGTTGACAATGGAAGAGAGACATTTAATCGTCACCTACAGGTTTGACCGTGCCACAATCCAGGAACTATGTACCCAGTTGGAGCCAGACCTGATGTCACCAATCCGCCATCCGACTGGAATCCCCCCTGACGTGCAGGTGCTGTCAGTGCTCCATTTCCTTGCAAGTGGGTCTTTTCAGACAACAGTGGCCATGGCATCAGGGATGTCCCAGCCTATGTTTTCCAAAGTCTTGTCCAGAGTGTTGGCTGCCCTGCTGAAACACGTAAGGAGATACATCATTTTCCCTGAGGTGGAGGATTTGCCTACAGTGAAAGGTGACTTCTATGCCCTTGGACATATCCCCAACGTCATAGGTGCCATTGATGGGACCCATGTAGCTCTGGTCCCCCCCGCAGGAGTGAACAGGTGTACAGGAACAGGAAGAGTTATCATTCCATGAATGTACAGATGGTATGTTTGGCAGACCAGTACATCTCGCAGGTAAATGCTATGTTCTCTGGCTCTATGCATGATGCCTACATCCTGTGGAATAGCAGCATCCCTGATATGATGGGTCAACTCCAGAGGCACCGTGTATGGCTATTGGGGGACTCTGGTTACCCCAACCTGTCATGGCTACTGACCCCAGTGAGGAATCCCAGGACCAGGGCAGTGGAACGGTACAATGAGGCCCATGGGTGGACTAGGAGGGTTATCGAGCGCACCTTCGGCCTCCTTAAGGCCAGGTTCAGGTGCCTACATATGACAGGTGGGTCCCTATTCTACTCACCAAAGAAGGTGTGCGACATCATCATCGCCTGCTCCATGCTCCATAATTTGGCATTGCGACGTCAGGTGCCTTTTCTGCAGGAGGATGATCCAGATGACGGTGTTGTGGCAGCTGTGGAGCCTGTGGACAGTGATGAGGAGGAAGCTGAGGAAGAAGAAAACGACAACAAGGAGTCAGTCATACAGCAATATTTCCAGTGACACTCAGGTGAGAACATTTTCATTTTTACCATTACCTTAACTTTCACATATCTACCTCTATCCTGTACCGACATTTGACTCACTATTTGTTAACTGAGTTGTCCACTTCCATTTCAGTTTCACAAATGTGGTAACCTACGTGTCAACTGTTTGCATCCTTGAAGGGCTTGTGATGTGTGATATAGGTATGTTAGCCTTCCAATGGGTAACCCATTATGAAACTGTAATTGATAATACAGAATTACAAATCATAGACTGACTCCAGTTTTTTTTTGTGTTTCAAGGGTGTTTATTTAAGTGCTAAAAAATGAAGGGGGGAATGTCCATGGCGGAGTGATGGTGGAGGAATGTCCATGGCAGAGTCCAGTCTATTAGTCTCACAGGTACATTGCACATCTGACCATTGGAAGTGGAGCTGGGGCAGTTCCGATTTGGACAGGGTAACAAAGTGGGACAGTGGGGGGACAATCAGGGAGGTCTTATTTCCTGGCGGGGGTCTTGCCATCTTGCTCTGTCCTGTTCCTGGATCTCACGGCCCGCTTACGTGGTGGTTGTCCGTCTGCAGGGGATGGGGTGCTGGTGTGTTGGTCCTGTGGCGGGGCGTCCTGTCCACTAGCGCCACGGAGGTGGTGGGCATTTCATCGTCCTGGCTAGTGTCAGGGGCCTCTTGGAGTGCCACAGTGTCCCTCAAGGTCTTTTGAATGTCCGTCAGCACCCCTACGATGGTGCCCAGGGCGGAGCCGATGGTCCTGAGCTCCTCCCTGAACCCCAAATATTGTTCCTCCTGCAGACGCAGGGTCTCCTGCAACTTGTCCAGGACCGTCGCCATCATCTCCTGGGAGTGGTGGTATGCTCCCATGATGGAGGAAAGGGCCTCGTGGAGAGTTGGTTCCCTTGGCCTGTCCTCCCTCTGTCGCACAGCAGCCCTCCCAGTTTCCCTGTGTTCCTGTGCCTCCGTCCCCTGGACCGTGTGCCCACTACCACTGCCCCCAGGTCCCTGTTGTTGTTGGGGTGGTGGGTTACCCTGGGTGCCCTGTAGTGGTGGACACACTGCTGATTGACCTGTCCTGGGTAGGGAGGTTTGGGCCCACTGGGTGGGTGCTGTGCTGGTGTTACCAGAGGGTGTAAGCTCGGTGTTGGGCTGTGGCTGGGCAAGGGGAACCGACTGTCCTAAGGCCCACGATGGTCCGGGCTGGTCATCAAGATCCAGTGGGGCAGAGCTGCTCTCGTCACTGTGGGCCTCTTCTGGGGGTGGAGTGGTGTTGTCTTGACCCTCTGGTGTGGTGACGTTCCTTCGGGTTCCTGCGGGGGTAATAGTACATGATTATTGCATGTGTGTGTTTCATGGTGTGCAATGAGTGGGTGTGCGTGAACCCCAGTGCAGGCATTCCTGTGTGGGGTCTGTGCAGTGGGCATGCTTTAGTGATGGGTGTCCATGCTTAGTTGTGTCATGCAGGTCTTGGGGTTGGGATGGGTGGTTGGTGTCATGGGTAGATTGGTGAGGATTTGGGGTGATAGGGGAGGGTGTGAGGGTGGGGGGGTGTGATAGCATGCAGGTAGGGTGGGGGAAATGATGGTTAAGATTTGACTTACCAGTGTCCGTTCCTCCAACGACTCTTCCGAGGCCCTCAGGATGCAAGATGGTCAAGACTTGCTCCTCCCATGTTGTTAGTTGAGGGGGAGGAGGTGGGGGTCCGCCGCCAGTCCGCTGTACCGCGATGTGGTGCCTGGATACCGTTGAACGCACCTTCCCCCATAGGTCGTTCCACTTCTTCCTGATGTCCTCCCTATTTCTTGGGTGCTGTCCCACTGCATTCACCCTGTCCACTATTCTTTGCCATAGCTCTATCTTCCTGGCTATGGATGTGTGCTGTACCTGTGAGACAAATAGCTGTGGCTCTACCCGGATGATTTCCTCCACCATGACCCTGAGCTCCTCCTCGGAGAAGTGGGGGTGTCTTTGGCGTGCCATGGGGTGGTGTAGGTGATGTGTGGGGTGGTGTATGTGTTGATGAGTGTGGTGAGTGTAGTGGTATGTGGTGTTTTGTGCTTGGATGTTGTGTGGGTGATGGTGTTGTGTGCCTCTGTGTGATGGGGTTGTCTATTCTGTGCTGTCTCTCTGGCCTTCTCTCAGAATTTGTGGTTGTAGGGGTTTGTGGGTGATGTGGATGTGTGTTTTATATTGTGTTGGGTGTGTGGGAGTGTTGTTTGTATGTGTATCAGGTGTGTGTATTTTGAATTGTCCAATGTGGCGGTGTTTTGGAGCTGTGTGTGTATCTTGAGCGCGGCGGTGTGTACCACCAGTGGAATACCGCGGTTGAAAGACCGCCGCGTGGATTCGTGGGTCGTAATGGCATGGGCGTGTTCCTGTTGGCGTGGAGGTGGAGGATTTGTTTCCGCATGTTTATCGCTGACCTTTGGTGTGGCGGTATTGTGTGGGTGTCTGAATTTCGGCGGAATCCGTGATGTGTGTCATAATAGCTGTGGCGGTCTACTGCCGCCGCCGCAGTGTATTGGCGGTCTTCTGCACGGCGGTAAGCGCTTTATACCGCCAATGTTGTAATGACCCCCTTAGTCTCCTACAAACGAAAGTACTGTCATCCTGAGACCAGCAGTCTTGCTCAGAGCAAGAGTCCAAACTACGACACTATTGGTGGTGTTCTCAGGGTAAGGGAAAGAATTTATGTTTCCAAATTTACGTTTGAAAACTATCACTTTTAAATGAATACATCTCAATGCACTGATAAAATAAATTGTACTAAGGCGAAAAGTTTCTGCATGTTAACTAAATACACTTTTTTAATTTTGAAGAGACTGTCTTAGTTTTACACTTGTGCTACAAGATGTCTAAAAAATGAAGGTGTTTATAAAGTTAAGTGCAGGACTCCCTAGTTACTTCTTTTCTTTAACACCAAATAAGTTTGAAATAAATGATTGTGTTTCTATTTAATATTTTTATTGTTAGTGCAGAGTCTAGCAAACAGCTGCCCAGTGCTCCTGTTGCCCAAGGGGCCGCTTGTAAAGGTCAGAGTGGCCGCATGAGGCCCGCGGGCCGTACTTTGAGTATCCATGCCGTAGCCCATTTGTATCTGCACTACCTGCCTATCAAAAAGATACAACTCATTTCTTGACAATCATGGGGAGGATGAATTTACATTGATGACCCTGGATGTCAGCAGCCTTTACACCAGCATTAGGCACAATCTGGGTATTCAAGTATGCAAGCATTTTTGAGAGCCAGGTCATTCTCCCTCCTCCTATACTCTGATATGTTACTTGATATGATTTGCTACTGCTTGACTCACAACTTTTTCTTCTTTGATAATCAATTGCACAGACAGGAGCAATGAACTTCGATGGGCATCTGCTTTGCTCCCAGCTATGCAAGCTTGTTCATGGGCTGGTAGGAGGGGAAGGTGGGCAGCAGTTTGGAAAGTTTTGAAGAGAATATTGTATTATGGACCAGGTTCATTGATGACAGATTTGTCATCTGGAAGGGTGATGATAATTCTGCCAGGAAATTCATATCTGCGTATAACAGTAATGAGTACAATCTGCCTTTTACGGGGCAGATCAGTAAGACCAGAATTTTATTTCTTGATGTTGAGATTTTTGTACAGGATGGTAAACTGTATATACGGCTATTTTGGAATCAAACGGCTGGCAACAGTCTCCTTTTTGCCAGTAGTGCACATCCCACCAACTTACTGCATAGCATCCCTCATTGGGGACCTCCTATGAGCTAAGCGTAATTTCATTACAAACGCTGACTGTGAAAAAGAAAGGAAGTTCATGAAACACAGGTTTAGAGAGAGAGAGGTTACAGTCAGGAAATGAACAGGCAATTTCAAGACCAGACTCAGGGGCAGATTTAAGAGCCCCTAGAGCCTCCTTGCACCACATTGGCATAATTTTTTTTACGCTAATATGTCCCAACGAGGCCAAAGTTGCCACACCGAATTTACAAAATGGTGCAATGCATGCATTGTGCCATATTGTAACCCCTTGCCCCACATTATGCCTGCGCAAGGCATAATGTATGCAATGGGAGCATTCCCTAGTTGGGGGGGTGGGCAAAAAAATGGTACAAACATATCTAAGAGATTTCTTTGCATCATTTTTTTTGGGCACTTTTAATGTCTGCTCAGAGCAGGCGATAAAAAGAGACACGCCATTGTTTACAATGAGCCTCAATGGGCTTTGCAGGATTAGCGTCAAAAATGTTTAGGCTATTCCTGCAAAGCTCCAAACTAGCATCCAAAATGTAGACGCTAGTTCCATAACTACCACCATGGTGCGCCGTATCTTAGATAAGGTGCACACATGGTGGCATTAGGGGGGAGCTAAAGGGCTCAAGAAAAGTGTCACTGCCCTTGGTGCAGCACCACTTTTCTTAAATCTGGGCCTTAGTGCCTTGGGCACAGCTTTTACATCCTAGTGGCAGGCAGAAGGATGCTACTGACAATGCAAGATTCATGACCACATTTTCCATTCAGGCATACACATTTAGGAGGATATTCAATAAACATTGGTACATATCCAAGAACAATTAAATATTGGCTGGGTACATATTTACAGACCCTCAGATCACGTTCAGGAAAAGTTTCTCATCACGTTATAGTCTCAGTCACAATCACATACCACAACACACACCGCCTAATAACAGATGGAGAGGGGTGGATTTTATTGTTGCATGAAAGGTAAAGCTTGTAGTAGCAGTTCCAGCTGCTCTCAACTTAAGATTCCCAACACTACCAGACATTACAAAGTCAAGAAGATCCTTACATGTAACATTGAGTACTGTGTGTCCTGCTTATTGTGTCCATGTGGTAAAATATGTGTGGGTAATACCATATATAAGGCTAAAAAGTGTGTCTTAAAACAGATTCAAGCTAAACGCCACAATGACAAACAATACGCGGTGGCTCAGCATTTTGTAGAAACAGATTTTCAGAATGAAAAACTACTTAGGTTTGTAGTCATTAATGCAGTTGAGTCTGACATCAAGGGGTGGCAGTAGGGAGAGGAAATTGTGCATCCTTGAATCCAAATTTATCCTTGACTTTGATACCCTGACTCCCAGGGGCCTTAATTCGAGTGAGAAATTATCAGTACATTTAGGTTAATATTTTGGGCTTTCAGTATGTTTCATTAATGTCACATCTTTTCTTGTGGGTGAAGAAATGTGTTCATTTATACAATACTATTTTAATTTATTTTAATTGTGTGTTTTGTCTTTTTTCATTCAGGTATCTGCACTGGCCAGAACAGAGTGTAGCTATGCACTCCTATCTTCACCCTTCTTGCCTCACCTAGTCAGGAAAAATGTTCACGTAAACAGGGAAACAAATCCCCACATGGGCTATAGGGTTTCTGGTGATGGTTTCACTTGGACATGGATTTGAGGACTCTTTTGGGTGGTGAATTCACATATGGTAATAAGCTCCCCCATGGACGCACTCAGTTATTATTACATTTTTGGGGCCAGCATGGTTATCACACCAGATGTATCCACACCAAGATGTTTTGGGGTATATTCCTGCAAACTCAAGTATGGGTCTAAACAATGGGCCATGTTTAGTATAATGCGCAAAATTATAGATGAGCGGCTTGGGGTGGACATCAGTTGAGTATTCATCTCTTCATGTTGAATGTGTTTTTGTAGCTTGAATACTTCTAAAGGATCCAATCTACATTATGTTGATTGTGGCATGATTTACTTGTTGTTACAATTTGAGAGACAGGCTGGGTGCCTCCAGAATATGCCCTACGATTGTGAGTAGATCAAGCACAAATTAGACACATTGTTTATTGTCTATTGTAGTGGGAGTCTTGGTACAGCCTACGCCAGTACTTCTGGCTAGAGCTTTAGGTGCACCTGCTTCTTAATGTTTCAAGAAAGTATCATTTGAGCGGAACTGCATAATATATGTGTTCATCAATTACTGATGCATTGTCGTAACATGGTTAACATGTTTTGAAATTTGCTGCATATAGCTCATTTCATGACATATTTACTTTGCTTCAATTGTTATTGGATTGATCACCATTTTAGATTTTTTAGCATTTTGATAATCTTTCATGCAATCAACCGCAATATTGGGCACCATCAAATGTGGCCTCCCATGTTGATAAAGTATCAGGATATCTGATGGGATTAGTCTATTTTCACTGTTTATGTCACTTATAATATGTGTAATGGACACTTTGCTTAA
Organism: Pleurodeles waltl; assembly: GCF_031143425.1. NCBI lineage: Eukaryota > Metazoa > Chordata > Amphibia > Caudata > Salamandridae > Pleurodeles > Pleurodeles waltl. The sequence goes on from NC_090449.1 coordinate 723,766,526, forward strand.
CTCGTACCTGAGATTAAGGTTTCGGGCGAAACTCTTCAGGGGAAACTGTCACAATAAATTAGGATTGAGTAGCACAAGGATCTGAGTATTCCTTATGAGTTGGAGGAATGTTCTGCATGAGTTTGGGATGACCCGAGCCCAACTTGGACCGCCGTACCACAGCCAAGGGACTCTGGTACTTTAAGGCAGTGATATATGTATATATGTATGCATCTCCACACTGGTTCCTCATTAGTCCGTGATACAGTGGCACGCCATGATCCTCTTCCAGTACTCACAGATAAAAACACATATAACGGCTAACGTATTTCAGCAGTACGTCTCCAATTGGGCCTTACAAACGTTAGTGACGGGCATGTTTTTCTTACATAGTCCCTTCTTAATATCAGTTGCCCAAGAACTAGACCGCTTCAAATCGAACACCTTCACTCAAGATTAACCCATTTCATCCTCCATTTTTTTCTCATTTACCTCCTCCAATAAGTCCTGTTTGTTGCATAATTACCTCCAAACATTCAAAAATTGTAATTTTAGACAGATATTTTACACTAATAATTCATTTTAATGGGTAATACATTCAAATATCTATTCATTAAATCTGCAGTAATTCATATGACTTAGGTATTCAAAGCAAGTCATTGGATCCCACAACAGTTCCAACATTCCCAACAGCAATGTTTACTTCGAAAGCACATATTTCCATACTAGTTTGCATTTACATAAGGATGCCATAAAAAATATAATATTCATGTTTCCTCTTAATATAACTAATGCCCTAAGGTAACTATAACTCTCGCCCCCGCCATGCACAGTTATCTGATCAATAATTTTACTGCTGATGTTACAGTGACATTATCAATGATGCTATGAAAGATGTCATGAGTGCTGTAATTTGTGGGGTAATCAGCAGTGCATGGCAAGGGTGCGAGTTATAGTTACCTTAGCACCTGAGTTATAGTTACTTGAGATAACTCTAACTAGAACTGGTGAATTTCTATGGTTTGATATGTTTAAAATGTGAGCCTCATTATAAAGTCCCTGTAGTCTTTGTTTTTTAGGTGAATTTCTATGGCTTTTTAAATTTTATTTTCTAACTATAACGTCCCTGTAACCTTTGGTTTTTTAACCAACCAATCCTGCCCTTCACACAGCCTTTGGCTGTGCGCAGTGGAGGCTGTCCGAGGGCCTAGCCAGTCCCTGCAACCAACCCCTGTAACCAGCCAACCCTGTGCATCTCCGTTGCAGGGAAACAGAGGAAATGTCTGCTCCGATGAAGGGAGAGCTGTTTGTTAGCTCTCCCTTCATTGGAGAAGAGTGTTTGCTGTGGCTTGGTGGCAGCTGTCAATGCTGCCACCAAGCTACAGCAAACAGCTATGTCCTGGCGGTGGGCTCCCCGACATAGCAGGAGCCGGCCCTGGGATGTGGCAGTCCCCAATGCCATCAGTGGCTCCTTGAGGGGGACCATGCGGCCCCACTCACACGAAAATAGCCCAAGGAAAGTGGTGGTCCCCAGGGCCTAGCGGTCCGAAACAGACACCCTTTCTATTTTTTAGAGTTTGCCACAGGGAAGTGGTGGTCCTCAAGGTTGTGGGGGGGCTGTGCAGCCATCCCAGATTGAATTACATTACAGCCCCGGGGAGGTGGTGGTCCCTGGGGCTGCGGGAGGGGGGTGCACACGGGTACACAGCATTGAATTACATTATAGCCTCAGGGAGGTGGTGGTTCGTGGGGCTGTGGGGTGCACAGTCCCCCGCACAGATTTAGACTGAAGCCCCAGGGAGGTGGTGGTCGCCGGGGCTGCGGTGGGAGCATGCGACCCCACATAGATTTACATTAATGCCCCGGGGAGGTGGTTGTCCCCGGGGCTTCGGGGTGCGCTCTGGCAGCTCCCCTTTACAATTCATGAAAGACCCAGGGAGGTGGTCGTCCCCGGGACTGGGGGGGGGGGGCAGGTGGTACTCCTACATTAAAATTAACAATGCCCCTAAGACTTGGTCCATCCGGGGTCTTTAGAATTATGAAGCACGGGAGCACATGCTTCATTTAAAAAAAAAATGTTGTAATGGATTCATGACCCGTCAAAAATTTGTGGCAACATTTAAAAAAAAATGCTTTTTAGATCTGAGGGGGGTTCTCCCCAGAGCTAAGGGGTCAGGTGTCCGTACCCTGGCCCCTTTTCTTTATTTTTAACCTTTTTTTCTGGGAGAGTCCCAAGATGGCTCCCAACACTTCCTTATTGAAGTGTTGGCAGCACATCAGATCTCAGCACGGGATCGGGAGAGGTAGTGAATCCTTTGAGTCCCTTTATGTACAAATTTAGATTTTCTTTAAATTTCTCTAAAACTACTGAATGGATTTGCACCAAGCAACAAAAAGGTCGCTTTCTGGACCAAGAGCTATCTTTTTGCCTAACTTGGTGTAATTCCATCAAGTGGTTTCAGCACTATCGGTGTTAAAAATCCCTATGATAAAATGAATGGAGAAAATGCGTTTTAGGACCCCCTCCTTTTTCTCGGTCTCCGATTTCCATTTCATGTACATATATATATATATATATAATCAAAACAATACAGTCCACATTGTGGCACGCATTTCATGCTGGTGCAGGCATGCGGAATGGACCTTTCCTCAGAACTATATTTAAAACAAAACAACTGATACCAATTGTAATGCTGCACTCCAGGAGAGCTTTTATACTTTTTAATTGCAGTCATAAACTTCACCAACCATCACTAACGCGTTTCGACCTCCTGGTCTTGTTCACAGTGTATACGTATTTTTTCCATGTCTCTTATTTATAGTCTACTTCCTATTGTCCACCCTAATGCATTGTGGGACATGTAGTCAGTTTAAAAAAAAAAAACATTATCATCCAAAAGAAAGGATGCAGCATTTCATAGTATTTCAAAGAATAACATAATATATGATAAATAACATATCAAATCACAGTTGTGCACAAACTTATGGAAAGTGTTTTCACCAAGAAGTCAGGGTAATACAAAAGAGCGCAGGAGGAGATCCCATGCTGAGACTCAATATCAGTTTTTTGGTAACAATCCTATTTTGGGGAGTTCACTAATCCAACCACAATTCTTGGTCACTGGCATTGGAATTCTATCTATAGATGTTATTTCTATTTTCAATTCACTCCACTGTCCTATCAATACAACGTGTTTAGAAATATTTCCAAATCTTCCCAAATCTAGCCATTCATGTTTTTACATGCTCAGTTATATATCTGCATACCGTATGATACTGTATATATTTGTACGCATTCCTTTATAGGTGATAGTGAAGTTCCTCATCCCCATTGAGGCCCCTCGGGGTCTTGGTTTGGAGCTGTATTATGAACCGTTATTCCAAACGTCTAAGTTTCATCTCTCGGTCTCCTCCTCTCTCATAACAGTCAATACTAGCAATTCCAAAGAATTTAATGTCTGTCCAATTCACTCCAACATGTGTCTTCAAATACTTCGCCATTGCATAAGTCACATCCTTGTTTTGCACAGCTCTAATATGTTCTAGGATACGTTTTTTGAGAGCCCACTTGATAAAAGGTGAGAAGGAGAATGCATGTGGACAGTTGTTGAACTTACATAACTCTTACAACACACATGGGTTAGTAGAAGATTGGGACACATACTCAAAGTTACAGATCTGACAATGCAATAGATTCTGTATGTTTCCATGGATGTTGCAGGGGAACACCCCAAGTAACACCCATGCCATGAAACTGCCATGTAGTGTAATGCATGAAAAAGTTTCTACAAGCAGTACACAAAAACACACAAGATGGCTTAGAGTGGAAAAATAAATGTGGACTGTCTGTTTAAAAAAATGACACCCTGGTGGCACACTATGCTGCTAGGGGCCCGCAAATGATGGACCTGTTGCATGGCTCTGTGCCATGTAAGTGAGACACCATGCTTACCAACCTAATGACTCATTTGAACAGCTAACACAGACCAACATTGACATATTTACATCTCCTTGAAGAGTATGATGCCATACCTCATGGCCAGCTGCATGTCCTGGACTTCTCCGATGATGGCGATGACCAACTCCAAACCATCAATTATGACACTCTCTAGCAGATTCTGGGTGCCATCCATACACCATCTCTGGTCGCAAGGCGGACACTAAGGCCCTCATTCTGACCTTGGCGGGTGGCGGAGGCCGCCCGCCAAAGTCCCGCCGTCAGATTACCGTTGCGCGGTCGAAAGACCGCGGCGGTAATTCTGACTTTCCCGCTGGGCTGGCGGGCGGTCGCCTTCAGACCGCCCGCCAGCCCAGCGGGAAAGAGGCTTCCACGATGAAGCCGGCTCGGAATCGAGCCGGCGGAGTGGAAGCTGTGCGACGGGTGCAGTTGCACCCGTCGCATATTTCACTGTCTGCGCAGCAGACAGTGAAATACATGTAGGGGCCCTCTTACGGGGGCCCCTGCAATGCCCATGCCAGTGGCATGGGCACTGCAGGGGCCCCCAGGGGCCCCGCGACCTCTGGATGGCGGTAGGGGGGGTCGGAATCCCCGCGGCGGTGCAGCAAGCTGCGCCGCCGTGGAGGATTCAATGGGGCGGCGGTACACTGGCAGGAGCCCGCCAGTGGTGCCGGTCCGACCGCGGCTTTACCGCCGCGGTCGGAATCCCCATTGGAGCACCGCCGGCCTGTCGGCGGTGCTCCCGCGGTCCTCCGCCCTGGCGGTCAAAGACCGCCAGGGTCAGAATGACCACCTAAGTGTTGCGGGGTCTCCAAATGAACCACCCAAAACACAACACATACCACCTACCACCTCATCTACAGGCACTAGACTCCCAGACATCATCTTCCAAAATACAGCAGTAGGAGTCCAGTATGAGTTGCCACAGCATGTGCGGGTGGGGATGGAGACCATGGCGGGCAGAGTAGAGGGAGACCATAGGTACCTCAGTCCAAATAAGGACAACTCTGCTTCCATCAGAGGCACCCACTCTCCTCTATGTGGACTCCAGCAGTCCCTGGCTGACATAGTTGGTATCCTGAGGCTCGAACAATCACCCTCTCAGAGTGGCATCAGCATGACTGACAACAGGCTGGGGGCTATCCAAATTATCCTGAAATCCATGCAGCGGATGCGCGGTCCTCTCAATGACAACCTGGCTGCCTACCACCATGACATTGTTGCTGTGTTGCAAAACCAACAATACCTCCTTGCTGCAGTGATGCCTTTCATCTTTCCACAGATGACAGCTACCGGGACCTTTGAATCCACATCTCCAGCCCCTGATGTGTGTATGCCTCCCTCATCTTAAACACTACCATCCCCCATGCCACATACATTTGAGGATGAAGATGTGAAAGGAACATCATTCCCCCCAAAAAACACCCAATAGCAACAGTCTGTGACACATGGACAGTTTCTTTTTTCTCTGTGCTGAAGATCAAGCCAGTGTTACAACATCTATCAACGTCCCCTCTTCACTGTCCCACTGTTGACCAATCACACATGTGAACTATTATTCTGACCAGTTCCTACCTATTGGCACTGTGATCAACTCCTCAATGATTCACTCCTCTTCTACACATGTCTCACGTCATCCCCCGGACTCTGCCTGGACTTCCAATGATTTGAGATCTCTAATGAGGTTAATCTCCTGTGTAATGTACAGTACAACCAATAACATAATTTCACATCTTAATACATTTACTCTAAACATCAGTTGTCTTGACTTTGTGTCTGAGGCAGTGTGTGAACTTGATGCATTGTGTGAAGCATATACACTGCGGGCCTATGTACCATAACAAATTGGACAGCATGGTGCCGCAAGCAATGTAGCTGTGCTAAGCTGCATCATAACCAAAACGCATGTAAGTACTGTAGGCAACAGGATAATGACCAACCATGTTTTTGTCTAACAGTAGTGCATATGCAGCAATGTAGTGCCAATGCAGGAACACTTGCACCGTATAGCAAGGGCGTCTGTGTTGCAGGGATTGAATATTTATGAGCAGGAAATCTTCCTCCCTGCACATATAAAACAGTAAAAGCTCCTTGTTCCTACGATGTAAGTGGCAAAATGCAGCACACAAACAATACGAAAAGCAAGCCTAAAGATTTGTCTGTCTCCCTGTTGTACCATGCAAACCAGACCCCTGGGCTCTCGTCATAGTTTTGGCTCTGCAACCGGTCTACATCCCATTTTAACTCTGAGGCAGTACCAATTGCAATGGATGTTGCATGGGTAAGCTCACAGCAACACCCATTGCATGTCCCTCTGCCACAGAAATCTCCGTTGGGTGGAAGCCATGTATATAGTGGGGTGTTAAGACACCTAAAGTGGCTTTATGCCATTCTTACAAAATAGTGAAAGGGCACAGTGCCACTGGAGTAACACAAAAATTGATTCTCTGGTGGTGCTAGGGGCTTGTTGTCATGGTCTGAGTACTTGCCTAAGGGATATGTGTGGATTTGTGGCATACACACAGTCCCTGTTCTGGTACGTGTATCCATGTAGATCCAGAGTCTCACGTACATTTCTGAAATATGTCTGGAGATCCAGATGTGACACCATTGCCAACCTGAAAAAAACTTGACAATAGGGGATACACGTAATCACACATGTAAACCAACTATAACTTGCAAAAGCATGTGCCTAACATGACCTGTGCATACATGCTACCACCTACACACTAAATCAGAATGGAGACCATTTATTAGGAATAGTAAAATGATTTATTGAACTATAAAACTAAGCCTAAAAATCCTAAGCTAACTAAACTACCTAACCACCTAAATTACACTACTTTAGCCTAACTTATACTAAAAACGTAAATTATCACTACTTATTCTAAACATATGACGCCACATGATAAATATCAACCCCCTTAATTTAATATACATCTAATGACAAGGACAACAGTTACTAAATTTACGAAAATTAAACATTGACTAACTAAACATATGGCCTAAACAATAATATATTTTTGTACATTTTTTACAATTGTTTTATTTTTTTTAATTTTTTACATATACCCAAACACCACCCTCCTCCCCAACCAGAAAAAAGAAAAAAAAACAGCTACGGACATAGCAATAGATCTGAAGCCACTACTCCACATTTTGCAAGATGTTACGCATACACATGCATCTCTGCCAGAAAATATGGATAACAGCTCTGTGTGCTAAGGAGGTGTACAATGTCCACGGGGTGGGGGTGAGGACATGTAACACTCAGGGCACAACACCTCTTTCGTGGCCCACATAACACAAACCAGGAGAATACATCAGGCAAAGTGTGGCATAGTGGCCTCAGATCCATTGCAATGTCTGTGGCTGATTTACAAGACCCTGTGGCACAGAGCAGGGCATTAAATGTGTTGCTGTGCTACCCTGCACCACTGTGAAAGGCCAGCAATGCACAATATCCCCCAGATTCAGTGCATTTCTATCCTCAGCCCCCGCACTGGCACAGAATCAGGTGTAAAACTGCAACATGGGCACCATAGCACCATGGTGCACAGATACCTGTGTTGTGACTGTGATTGATTATGTGCAGGGAGATGTTCCTATCAGCTCATGACCAATCAATGATGGATATATAGTATTCCTATGTGTGCTGTAGAAAGAATCAGACATAGGAAAATGGAAATTACTTTAGTGAAATCAGGTATTTCTCCTGCTTGCACCTTGGTAATGCCACCCATAGAGTGGAGATTACATTTGAGAAGCTGCATTTAATTACCATTTTTCCGTAAATGTGGGGCAGTGCAAAAATGCAATGGGTGTTGTGGATGGAACATCCACAGCAACAACCATTGCATGCCCCTTCCATGCAAAGTGGCTTAACGCTGCCTTGTAAATACGGCATAGTGCACAGCGCCACCAGAATGTCAAAAAAAGTGATGCTACAATGGGGCTAGGAGCTCGTTTATGAGCCCATAAGGGCTATATTAGCAGCACATGGTGCATCGCTCCCAATGCGCCTGTTTTCATGCATACCCATTACCCCTCCTAACAACACCATGGCTGTTCAGTATTTACTATCTGGCGCAACATGGCTGTCATTACCAAGACAGAGTCAGAATGTTTCACACAGTTATGGTGCTTTAACTGGACTAGTGAAAAAATGATTTGGATGCTAGTGCAACAAAGGTCAGGGAGACCCATAGATTATGATAGAATCATCACTTTTACGCCTGCCCTGAGCAGGCATTTGAACTAAGCTAAAACAACTGCACAGTGAAATCTTGTGATTTTCCCTGTGCCATTTTCTTCAGGCATCCCTGCGTGGAAATGCCCCCCTTGCATATACTATTCCTTACTCAGCCATGATATGGCGCAAGAGTTTGCAACGTGGTACAATGCATGAATATTGCTCCTTTTTTACATGACACAGGTGAATGGGCACCTTAACGCCACCTTAGCATCATAGACATCACACTAAGGTGCCACTAAGACTGCACCAGGGGCATGTATATATGCCTCTAAATGACGTGTGTGAAAGTGCAGCATTTACAAGACAGCATTAAGACACAAAAAGTGGTTTCAATCCGCCTTGTAAATGCTGAGTGGGCATTGCTCCACCAAGCCAAGAGTAAAAGTGATGCTCTAGTGGTGCAAGGGTCTTGGACATTGGGCCCTAAGTGTAGGTGATGTGCATTGGATGTATGGAGTGATGCATGTAGCATATGTGTTGATGAGCAGTCATCTATGAATGACTATCAATGTGTGCCGAGTGTGGTGTGCCTTGTTTGGCCCATGTGTCTTATGTATTGCATGTTTTATGTAGTGTCTGCTGGCTTAGCTATGAGCAGGCAATTTCCATATTGTCCATCCTGGAAACGTTAATTGATGATTGAGTGCCTGAAGATGAAGACATCATGAACGCTTCCAGGATATTTCACTAGGAGATATGTAAAGAGGCCTGATGCTCTACAATGGCCTGCACGTTTATTGAATGTGTATGCTTCCTGTTGCAGTACAGGTGTTCCAAAGCATGCAGGAGGGACAAGATACACATGTGTGCAGTCCATGGCACCCAAAATATGAGGAAACCCAGGGATGGCAAAGAACCCTACTTTGTTCTCCTGCTGAAGTTGTTGGGTGTTGGGGGAGAGGATGTGGCAGAGAGTTAGGCAGATGGTGGCATCCAGTACAGTAGGCAGGAATTACGAGGAGATGTTGGATATTCCACCGACTCGTGCTGCAGTTGTTTGGAAGGAACCAGAGGCCAGCATGTGCAGCCTAGGAAAGAGCTTAGTGAGGGGGTGGAATGTTGGTTTACCTTCCTGCTCTTGCAGTGATAGCAGGTGCAATGTCTTGGAGCAGCCGGATGACTAACTCCCGCTTCAAACAGTAATATCTTGTGATATCTTCTTTTTGGACCCCAAAAATTGTTGTTCTTTGCCGATATATGCGCTCCCTCCTCCTGCGCTGCCTTTCTGGTTGCTGTGGTCGTGATGGTGAGTGATGCAGTGGTGCTAATAGTGCCTTGTGTCGTCACTCGCGTCATCTGCGGGTTCCAAGTTGGAGCACCAGCTGATCCATGGTGTCCTGTGGTTTGCCAGGATGTTTTGTGAGCGTTCTTCTTATATACCTGTGCCTGTGCATCATTTTAAGGCCTGTTCTGATCAGGCGATAACAATTTGATGCATTTTTTCTTAGTGCATCTTTTTTCAAGAGGCTTGTAAATCTGACACAAGTGGGCAAGCGCAATTTTTTAAGAGGGAATGCCTACCTTGCATATCATTTTCCGTAAATGACGTAAGGTGACGCAGCGCTCTGAAAACATTATGCAAGCCTTGTAAAAGTGTCGCTAGACATGTCTAGCGCCAGTTTGTAAATATTGAGCTGGGTCTGCGCCACTGCCATGGCAGCGCAAACCCCTTGTAAATCTGGCACTTAATACCTCCAAAGAATTTCTCTGATGTTTGAAAATATTTTTCCTTTGCTTCAGGAGAAAAGAAAGTTCCTTCGAAATGAGTCCAAAGCAAAATATGCAGCAAAGAACTGTCAGCTGCTGGACCATCTATGGTACCGTTACCACATGACCAGATGGTTACCATCCCAGCTGTTTCACTAAAACTGCAAGCCATGGTCACTCATTGTGGCAAATTCCATATGCCAGTTACACATAAATGTCATCTGTTGCCCAGTTTATGGATGCTGTGAACAAGCATAATTGTTATTTTTTTTCACCTCACTGTTCTTTCTTCCATTCCTCTATAAGCACAAGTAGATACCTGAAAAGCAAATATAGAATAAATTTAACTTTACGTTACATACTATTAGATCACATACTATAAGCAAGTGAGTAGCTACTTAAGTGGCTATATCAGTGTGTAACAGGCTGTGTAAGTGTCTAAGTATGGGTCTATAAATGGGTATATGAGTGGCTGTAGGGGTGGTTGACTAGTGTGTTAGTGACTATCTGGGTGTCTAAATGAGTAATTAAGTTTCTGTATGGATTGCCTGGGGCGTGACTAAACGCCGATGAAGGTGGCCACAGACTAACGCGGCTCCGTGCTCCTTTTTAATTCTATCCCTCTTTATCCGTTCAATATCTGACACACAGATATTGAATGGTAATGCCAGGAGACGCTAGACCCCCGGAAGCCGAAAAGCCGGCCAAACAAGGTTTGCGGTAGGCTGAATCCAGAGTAGTAAAGTGAGGCCTAGCACTGTAGGGCACAGATGGGCGTGGCGACGGGCGGAACCAAAGGCAGATGAAAGGTAGCAGCCCCGCAGTGAGCAGCAGTGAGTGCTGATAGAGATAATGCAGGAAGGTGACGGAGTCCCGGAAGCAGTAGTGAGACCGGTGGCGGTCTACAGGTGGTAGAGGTGCGTGTATGGCGCTGGAGGACATGGGCGCCCTGAGCGAGAACAGCCAGCCTTGGTTAGACGCCGTGGAGAAGGCCAGAGTGACGCCTCATCCAAGGCTGGCCTAGAAGGTGCAGATGAGCTCAGCATCAGGGGCGCACAGCTCAAAAGAGATCGGACCCGGAGGAGAGCGGTGAGGACTGGCGGAGAGCGGTGATGGTTGAACCAGAGGTAGACGGAGGGATGTGGTCAGTGGCTGACGAACATAACAAGAGCAGATAATGGAGATCTAGATGGAGCAGCGAGACCGGCGGACATGCAGCTGAGTTGCGCTAGCTGCAATGCCCGAGGTATGATGCCAACGGATTGGGGGCACGACAGGGGACAGAGGTGTGCCTTGGATGGTCGTGATTGTGGAGGAACAGGCCGGGGAGAGGCTCTGTTTGTGGTTGGCTCAGAGGATTGGCTCAATTTGCAGGTCTCCGTAGGGGGGGAAAAAGCATATTGACTACCACATGTGGGGCTTACCGAGGCCCGGAGGCCATCGACAGGGGCCTGATAGGTGGGAGTGGAGGGCGCGCAGGGCAGGATGGAAGCGGCAGCAGAGGGAGGAGATGAACACATGAGGTCCGGTAGCTCGGATGAGCGGAACCTGTCTCACGCCAGAGGGTAGAACCCAACCCTATTAACCAGTTGGTGGCGCCACACAGAGGAGAGGTTGGAGACAGACTTGGGGCTATCTCCCTCAATGCCATCCAGTGGTAGTGGAACACAGAGACCTGAAATAGCTGAGACAGCTGGGTTGTTGAGATGGGACACAACAAAGCAGGGAGTACGCCAGCACAACAACAAAAAATTTATAAATACGCCAAGCAGAGTGTCCCTGGGGGTGAAACAGGAGCGGCTGGTGGGAATCCTGGTACTGGAGGCGCAGCTCAGACAGCAACCATTTTATAAGCCATCAATGATTTGAAAGTAACCATGGAGGGCAAACTGGGGGAGCTTAAGGTGGATCTGGCCCTCATTAGGCAGGACCTTCGCAATACTACACATAGAGACACGGAGGTAGAGGGGTGACTCTCTGAAACTGAAGACACAGTTAAAACACATGCAGAAAACTTAACGAGGTTGAAACACCTGGTGAATCAACTTGTGACCAGAGCATAAGACGCAGCGGGCCGGGCCAGAAGACATAACCTCAGAGTGGTGAGTATTCTAGAGGGGGTGGAAGGTACCATCCCTGCTAAATTCATGTGGTACTGGCTGCAGAGTTGGATTCCCAAAGAAGAAGTCTCACAATATTTTATTGTGAAGCGTGCTCACAGGGCATTGACAGCTCGACCTCCGGTGGGGGCCCCGCCAAGGCCGTTTATAGTGCGGCTACTTAATTATGCGGACAGAGATGCTGTCCTTACGGTAGCGAGACAGGAGGAGCCATTGAGTTACCAATCCGCTACAGTAATGATCTTCCCGGACTATACCTTAAGGGTGCAACAGCAGCGCACGTCTCTTTTGGAGGTCAAGTCTAAACTGAGAGCGATGGGACTCACATATATGCTCTTATTCCAGGCCCGCCTACAGGTGCAATATCAAGGGAAATCCCTGTTTTTCGATACTCTGGAGACAGTCTGGAACTGGATTGAGGAGCGGCCACAGAAGACATCAAACCTCCATACCAGCTCAAAGAATGACGGTGTTCAGACGACAGGACGAGAGTGGTGCACGGCGCTGCAACAAAGGATTCGAAGGATGGGACGCCAGACCTGCTCCCGGGAACCCGTGATGATGCGAGTTACAAAAGGCATGGCCACTTCGCCGACGAGTCTCGAGATGCTGGAAGGCGATGCAGAATCAAGGCAGGGGTCGCAGTCACCTGAGAGACAGACAGACTGATCTAAAAGAAATGGTCAAATACCTTCAATATGTATGTACAAGGCAGGGGCAGAATGAGCAATGATCAATGAGTAAATGCTTATTTCTTTTCCGGGGGGGGTTCGTTCATGTTGGGGAGGGGTGGTCGGTGCAGGGAGTGCTACAGATCACATCTTAGCCCAGTTGGCTAGGCCCCTAGACACAATACGACAGGTACTTCTAGTTGGGGAAGTATGGGGAGCGAGTTGGGTATGGAGGGTGGGGGGTGGTGGGGGTGTTGTTAAATTCTAATAGGTTATTGCTATAAGGGCAGCACGTTGACATGGCATGCAGCAAGGAGGGGCAAACACAGGGAGCGGATGCATCTCTTCATGATGGCTATCAATATGATGGAAGGTAAAGAGTTAGTCCCCTCTGCAGTGGGTACACTCAAACTTCTGTCCTGGAACGTAAACGGTAGACTAGACAAAATCAAGTGGGGGGAAGTTCTCAGAGCTGCACTAAAAACAGAGGCAGACGTTGTACTTCTTCAAGAGACACATTTACTCTGGAATAACTGCCCCTTCCTACTTCATAGAGGTTATTCACAAGCTTACCATGCAGGATTTCACATGGGATCCCAGGGGGTGGCTATATTAGTTAGGAAACGCACTCCACTGGCTGTCACGCAAACATGGACAGATGACCAGGGACGATACGTAGCTGTCACTGGGACTCTTCAGGGCCAGCCCATACCAATTTTAAATGTTTACGCTCCTCCACCGCTGGCGATGGGGTTCTTGACTCAGCTGGGTGGAATACTCAAGGAATTCCCTGAGGCCCAGTGGATAGTAGGGGGAGACAAGAATGGGGTGTGTGGTACACGGTTGGATCGATCCTCGGGTGGGACGAGCAGAAGTGGGTTAACACCACTAACGACGTTTATGCAAAACTTGAACGTAGCAGATTCCTGGAGAGAACATCATCCCGATGTGAGAGGGTATACTTTCTACTCTGGGGCACACCGAACCTTCTCTAGATTGGATTATTTCCTCCTACCTGCAGAGGAATGCCATAGGATGAGGGAGGTAAAACACTTGGTGAGGGGTCTATCAGACCACTCTCCGATAGAAATTACCTTAACCTGGGGGGAGAAGGAATGAGGGCAGGTTGGAGAATGGACAGATGGCATCTTCAACAAGAACATTTCAGAGACATGTGTAATCAAAAGAGTAAGCAATATTCTCCAGAAAACCGGGGCTCCGTGGCCTCGCCGGAGGTGGTTTGGGAGGTGCAGAAGGCATGTTTAAGGGGTGAGGTCATCAGCTATGTGAAAGGTCAAAAAGAGAAAAATAGGCAGGAGATCCGGGACATAGAGGGGAGAATTATGGGTCTGGAGGGTCGTTTTGTATTGCAGAGACAGGAAGCCCACCTGCGAGACCTACTACATACGCAAAATCTGCTGTGGCGGGAACTAACACAGGAAGGGCGGCATGGCAGGCCACTCATAGTAGAATATATCGATGGGGAGATAAGACCAGTAAAACCCAGCATTAGTTATGCACTCCCAGAACAGGGATGACTACCATCTCTTATTTGCAGATGGGGGATTGGTCAAAGGTGAAGGGGCATGGGCCGATGGCCCAAGCATTTGCTAACTACTACCAGGGTCTGTATCGGGCAGACCCGACAAGTCCGCGACCAGACCCCTTCAGTTTATACAAGATCTACCAGTCCCAAGCTTATCAGCAGAAGATAGAGCCTCCTTAGAGATGGATGTCTCAGTGGAAGAATTGAGAACAGTGTTAGGACAATTAAATCCCAGGAAGGCTCCTGGGCTGACTGGCTTCCCGCCCAAGTACTGGCACCTGGTGTGGCAGCATGCAGGTCAGCCTATGCTGGAAATGTTCCTGGAGGCCTTAGAAAAGGGCACGTTGTCTTCAGACCTTAGGATGGCAGACATTGTGGTATTACCCAAACCGGGCACTGCTGGCCATTGCTGTGAAGACTTTCAACTTATTTCTTTACTAAATATGCAGGTCAAGGTGTGGGAGAGGGTGCTGGCCAGTCGTATGGGGAAAGTGATAGGACACCTGGTATGTCCTGACCAGTCCGGGTTTATGCCAACGTGGGCTAAGAGACATAGGCGGTCCCTATGAACATGGTGGGAAAGACCGCCGACCACAGTGTCGGCAGTGAGCAGAATCCCGCCGGTGGCGGCGAATGGAAACCCGCCATATAATGATTGAAAAACCCAACCCGCCAAAAAATCCCAGACCACCACTCCCCGCCAGGACCCTGTTGGCGGGAATCACGGCCCACCCCACCCCGCCACCGTCAAGCACACCCACATCCCGCCCTACAAATAATGATGCACAAATCACCTCGGCGGACAGTGGAGGTCGGATGACAATTGGCGGCTGCGACCGCCACGGGCGGCAAGTGGGCCCAACAGCAACAAGTGCACACATTGGCTAGGCCTATCACCCACACACCTGACACACATCCAGAACACCACAAAACACCCCCAGACACACCCCATAATCCCTTGCAATGAAACCAGGACCATAAGACGGAGAGCACCAGAGCCACACAGAGAATGCCAGCATACAAGACACGCATAGCGACCCACACAGGAGCACACATACCCCGTCCCCAGTCCCGACGCCATCCACCACCCTCACCATGTCCCCCCCCAAAAATTCACGCTTCTCCGAAAGGGAGCTAAGGACCATGGTGGATGAGATCCTAAAGGTGGAGCCACAAATATTCGGGTCCGAGGAACAGCACACACCCATGGCGCGTAAATTGGAGCTGTGGCAGACCATTGTCAACAGGGTGAATGCAGTGGGACACCATCCACCCACCAGGGACGACATCCGCAAGAGATGGAACAACCTGCAGGGGAAGGTCAGGGCCATAGCATCCAGGCACCACATCGCAGTGGAGAAGACTGGTGAAGGACCGCCACCAACACCACCCGACTACACCGACTGGGAGGAGAAGGTACTCACCATCCTGCACCTAGAGGGACTCACTGGACTCACTGGAGGAATGGACTCGGGTAAGTCATCTACAATTACCCCATATACAACACATCTGCAATGCATGTACCACCCCACCCCACACCACCCCACCCCACCCACACCCACCTCGACCCACACCCCACCCAGCCATTACCCACCACATCCACCAACCCTGCATTACCCACAACTCACTACCAGGCCCACATCACTCCCGCTGGGCACAGCCACCCACCCCTGCACGTACCCACAATGGAATAATACCCCCACCACAATGTAACCCCACCACTGCCACTAAATGCAATGTCCATCTCACAAAGGCACCCTGGAAGGCCACTGAAAGTCACACCAGCACAAAATTGCACAGTTCTGTACACCTCAACCCCTCAAGCATATGTAACAGACATGTCTATGTCCCCCAACAGGCACCACCACCCATGCAACCCTAATGGAGGGGACAAGGAGTGCCACAGCACTCCAGGGAGACAGAGGCACATCACAAGACCTTGGCGAAGGACCCCTGGACACTGATGAGCAGGCAGGCCCCTCACACAGCCATGGATGCTCACCATGCAGCAGCCCCACCCAGGAAACCACTGTCACCTCTAACACCCAGACAAGACCAGCAGGCCAGGGGACGCGTACCCACACCAGTGGACCCAGGGCACAGACAGGTGGAACACAGCTACATAGGCCACAGTCTCCCACTCCCAACATGCAGGAAGGTGAGGGCCCCAGTACAAGTGGCACGTCAAGACCTGCGCAGGGGACACAGGCACAGGGGGCTAGGGCAAGTCCAAGTGCCCCAGTGGGTCACGGGGTAGGGCACCGGATGGATGCAGCAGCCCAGGACGTCATTGCAGAGGTATTGGGGGCCTACAAACATACCCAAGACAGGTTGGCACAGATTGTGTCCACGCTGGAGCAAAGTCAGAGGATGCAGCAGCAACAACACCAACAGGCCATGGAGCAGTGGAAATAACACAATGCCACAATGGCTACCATTGCTGGAGCACTGCTGCAGTTGGTCAACAAACAGTCAGACACCCACACCGGACAAGAGGTCCCCACAACAGCCCTGGACAACCAGCAACAGATGACCCAAGCAGCAGAAACAGCACAGGAAATACCATCCCAGGAATCACCAGGGCCAACCATGCCACCCCAAGAAGATCCACAGCAGGCGCCCAAACGTAGTCTCAGGCCAAGATATGGCACTGGAAACCCAGCTAAGAACAAGCCCCACTCCAACAATTGACACTGCTACTACTGCAAAGCAACCATCCCACCCATTCACCAACAAAACTTAGCTGAGGGCAATTTGAAGTACTATACTACAAATAGGACCCACCTCTGACATCCAACAGGGCTGCCCCCAGGTCAGTTTTGAGGACACCCAACCCTTACGACTTCCATCACTGTATATAGCACAATTCACTGTATTCGACCAATAAAACACATTTCTCACCTGTAACACTGTCCCCTGTCTTCAATGTTGAACAAAGTGGAGTATGGATGCAACTGGCAGAGAACAACTTTATTGTCAATCTGTGCTTGGTGGTGTGTTTCAAATTAGGCAAGGAGGGAATGCATATATTGCCTGTTAGCACCATGCTGAAGAGGTCCATGTCTTGCCTATCATGACCAATCCCTCCTATACAGTATGACATGGCACACTGACAGTATCAGTCACTAACCACAATTACAGGCTTAAGTCCCAGACAGTTATTGGAAGTACAGTTGCATCAGTTTGTTCCTGGAATTGACATCTTCCTCTTCCTCATCCTCACCATCACTCTCCTCACCTCTCTGAGGTAACTGATCAGGACCTATAGAACCCTCCACCTCCAAAAGGGGGATAGAATGTCTCACAGCCACGTTGTGCAGCATGCAGCAGGCCACCACTATTCTACCTTATCAGGCCCATAGGCCAGGGACCCCACAGAGATATGTAGACACCGGAATCTAGCCTTTAGGAGACCTATAGTATGCTCTATCACCCTCCTAGTACGTCCATGGGCCTCATTGTATTTCCTCTCTGCATCCGTCCTGGGATTCCTCACTGGTGTCAGGAGCCAACGCAAGTTTGGATAGCCAGAATCACCTAGAAAAAGGGTCAATACAGAGTCGTCATTGCAATGTCCCTTAGTCAGACAGGCAGGTTTTCTGCAATGTGTCAGTTAGTGATAGCCAAACTTACCTATGATCCACCCTCTGTCCTCTTGTAGTTGTTCCATCTTCTGTGGCACACTACTGTTCCTAAAAACAAATGAATAATGGACTGAACCCGGAAACATGGCATTCACATGGGAAATGTACTGGATGTTCCTGGAGTGAAAGTTCTTCCTGTTTCTGTACACCTGTTCACTCACTCTTGGGGGGATGATAGCTATGTGGGTGCCATTGATGGCACCTATGACATGGGGAATATTTGCAAAGGCATAGAAGTCATACTTGATGGCAGGGAGGTCAGCACTTTGGGGGAATCGCACATAGGATTGCAGATGTTGTACAAATGTATGCAGAAACCTTGTCAGTACCTGGCTGAACATTGGCTGTGAGAAACCAGCTCCCATGCCCACTGTCACTTGAAATGAGCCTGTGACCAGGAAACGGAGTGCGGAGAGCACCTGCACCTCAGTTGGAATGGCATGCTGATTACGATTTCCGGGAGTCAGTGCAGGATACAGTAATGCACATAGGTCCTGAAAAGTTGCACGTGTGAGTCTGTAAGTGATAATGATATGACGCTCCACCATGGTCCCCATATCCACAATTGGTCTGTACACCAAGTACACCTCGCCACAAGGGTCGGTACCTATGAGGGGTTAAAAAAAGGAGTGATGTGCACATACATTGGCAGATTTGCTAAATATATGCAGTGCATTGTTCACTGTAGTGTCTGTACAATAACTGCAACCTGACAGATGTACATGTACATCACTAGGAGGGAACAGAGTAAATCATGTGTGCTAATATACGCAATGGATAGAGGCCTAGGTGCTTCATATGGCTAGTAGGCCCTGCATTGTGAGTATTATGAATTTCAAGATGCGTAGGTGATGGCAAAATGTCTGCCCACTGTAGTTCTGCCCCTTTGTTGTGGAAGTGACCAAATACTGCTAGTGGTTGACGTCACAGCGTACAGCGGTGTTCACCGCTGTTCGCACCCTCATTGGCTACCATGGATGCCAATGGGGAATCCTGTCATATCATGATCGCCGCCGGCGGTGACGGTGCATACCGCTGCGGAACGTACGCGCGTTCGTCATCGTTTGATCACTTGACTCCCTGATCTCGTGCAGACAGGTACTCCACTCTGTGTACTGCTGTGGCCTGCCTCTGGCTATGGATGTTCCACATGGTGTAGGGGAAAGGGCCCCGGCCTTCACCCAGGAAGAACTGAAGAAGCTAGTGGAAGGGGTCCTGCCCCTGTACGACAGACTCTACGGCTGGCCAGAGGTACAGGTGAGTCCGGGTTTGGGGGGCACTGTGTGAGTAATGGATGGAGTGGATTGCACATATGTGTGCTCCTGTGAGCCAGGATGAGCCATGGTGCATGGAATGCTGCGTGCCACTGTCCTGCATGTCTGAGAGTACTGTCAGTTCTATGTTTGGCAATCTGCCAGCTGTTCCCATCGTGCAGGTGCCTGACCTCTGTGTTCCATTTCTGTGTCACCCTACTAGGTCAGCGGCCACCAGAAGAGGGCTCATTGGCATGCCATCGCCAAGGAGGTATGGACCCTGGGGGTCTACAATCGGCAGAGCACCCCCTGTCGAAAGAGGTGGGAGGACCTGCGGCGCTGGGCGCAAAAGATCACTGAGGCCCAGCTGGGGAAGTCCTCCCAACGTGGAAGGGGTGCCCGTCAGGCACTGACCACCCTCATGCGTTGGATCCTGGCGGTGGCGTACCCAGACCTGGATGGGCGCTTGAAGGCTGAACAGCAGCCACAAGGGGGAGAGTACTAACAGACCATACTTCAGCCTGGAAGGATGAGTGTGTGTGCGATAGGGCTCGTGGTGCTTAGAGCAGGGAATTTGACTGGTGTACATCTACTGTATGTTCCCCAAAGGGTGTAGGGGTGTCCCTGTCAGATTTCACTTACCTCAGCACCAATAATATTTCAGGGGATGGGTGTAGGTCAGTTTTCTGCTCAGTAGCCAGTGGCATGGCCATGGGCATAGTGCACGGTGCTGCCTGTTGGGTGTGTCTGCTGGGTAGGTGTATGTCTGGCCATTGTGTATCAGCATTCAGCTATTTACAAGTGTCTCTCCTGTTTTGTCACCCCATCCCAGTTCTCTTGTGTTGGTTTGGTACAGCATCAACATCAGGCGAGGGAGCTGAGGCACCGTCAAGTGAGGAGGCAGCGGCCCACGGATCCTCCGAGGCAGAGACAATGGACGCCCAGGGGACCAGTGGGTGGGATAGCGAGGGGACTTCCACGGGGGAGGCTACTACCACAGGAGGTAGTGACTCTGGGACCTCCTCCGGCGATGGCGGACCCTAGTGGACACACCACTACTGTGAGATCTTCCGCCACCCCCATACCATCACCGCCCTCCCTTCTGCTCCCCACCAAGTTTCCCGTGCCCGACCCCCCAGAAAGGTGGGTGTCTCCTTTCCCCCTAGGCACCTCCTCCCCTGCCCTAGTCAGCCCTGCTGCCCTCACAGAGGAGGCTATTGACCTCCTGAGAACCATCTCTGTAGGGCAGACAACCATTGTCAATGCCATCCAGGGTCTGGCATCAGAGGTGCAGCAGACCAATGCCTATCTGGATGGTGTTCACTGGGCCGTGTCTGCCCTACAGAGATCTTTTCAGGCTCTGGCCTCCTCTTGGATGGAAGCAAGTTTCCCTGGCCACTCCGTCCCCCCTCCAACCTCCTCTACCCCTTCCAGCACCCCACTCCCTTCATCCGTCCAAAGCACACAATCAGACCCTCTTACAGGCACATCAACACATAAGAAGCACTCTTCCAAACACAAGCACCACACCTCCCACCACAAGCATTCACACAGCCAACAGACACCAGCACACACAACATCCACTTCCCCCAGTGTGCCCACCTCTTCCGCCTGTCTGTCCCCTCTACATCCACACCCTCATGCACTGCACCTTCACTCACTGTTGCTGCTCCTCTTCCTGCACTCACCACGATAGCAGACAGCCACACATGCACCCCATACACCACACCTGCATTCACCCTCTTCTGTAGTTGACACATGCAGCACACTCACCAGACTTGCAGACACCCACCCAACATACATCCACACTAGCTGTCTGTCTTTTCCCACTGTGTCCACACCCCCACCTACCAAAACACACAAACGCACCGAGACACCCACCCATCAGACATCCACCACGCCACAGCATACTGAGCAGTCACCTGCACCCACTACATGCACGCCTACACTTCACACAACTACCTCTGCCTCCACTCCCACGCCCTCATCCACGCCCACCCCAATTGCTCCCTAGAAACTTTTCCTCTCCCGTGCAGACCTGTTCCAACCCACTGGCCCACCCCGTCTTGTCTCCAAACGTGCCGACCTCCTTGCCCTTTCCGCTCCTTCCACATCACAGCCCACCCCGGTCCAGCCTTCCCATTCCCGTGCCCCTTCCCCGATGAAAAAGAAGGCCCGCTCAGATCCTAGGCCATCCAGCTCCACCCGAGCCAAACAGCCCCCACCCCCTTCAAAGGAGAAGCCCACACGCCCTCCAACCTCCTCACGCAAGCAAAAGTCCCACACCAGTCGGAAATCCCCACCCCCACTCCCCCTGACCCCCTTCTGTGAGGTGCCTGGATCCCCATATGGTGCCCCGTTCAGTGGAGTACCCAGCACTTGTGGGAGTCAGGTGTGGCCAGTTGTGGCCAAGGACAATGTGCATTTTCTGGACTGACCATTGGCCCTGTTGGCACTGTTTTGCTCAGTGAGCTACAAAATAAAGTTTCTGTGTGGCCTGTGTTTGGGCTTCACGCAGTTCCACCCTGGTGTTTGTTTTAATTTTTTATGGGTGTGGGGCTATTGTATGTACTATGGTCAAGTTGCAGTGGCCTTCGGTCGGGTACGTACCTCTTGGTGTGGGGTGTCTGACTTGTGCAGCTGGGAAGGGTTGAGGGGGCGTTGCAGAGTGGGTGGAGTGGGTGGGTATGTAACTGTGCCCTTTCCTCCCTTGTGTCGTAGGTAGCGGTACTTACCGTTGTCGTCTTCGTCAGCGGTCTCGGTTGTGTAGGTATATGGCAAGGAGCAAGGCTGGCATGATCAGCAGCTCTCTGTCCATGGCTGCCGCTGCACGTTTTGTGGAACTCCGGTGAGTCTTTCCTTCTAGTTGTTTCATTTCCGCCTGGCTTTGTGTGGCAGTGATTCGCGCCCCAGAACTGGCAGCAGAATGGTGGTTCATAATTTGATGGGCAGGTTGGGCCTTTCCGACAGACTGTGGGCGGACTCTGCCGTCGTCAGCGGGACTCCTTTCCTGGCGGTGGGTGGTGCGCGGGATGAGTGTGTTTCGTTTGGTTCATTATTTGGCAGTACGGCCCGCTCCTCTGTTGGCGGTTTCTACCGACACCGCCAGTGGAGCAGAACGGACCGCCATGTTCATAATGAGGGCCATAATGGAGGCGCATACATAATGCTATTGCTTTGAGTGCATCAGTAGATGAACAGAGGGCTCTGTTGTCCACTGACAGAAGGCCTTCAATTTGGTTGACTGGGCATATATGTTTGCCATTCTGGAAAGGATGGGTTGTGGACCACGATTTATCAGCTATGTAAAACTCCTGTACACAGATCTCAGAGCCAGGATGCACATGGGTGGACAGGTCTCAGAATGGTTTTCAGTAGAAAGGGGCACACAGCAGGGATGCCCCCTGTCTCCCCTGCTGTTTGCAATCATATTAGAGCCTCTGGCTGCTTGGGTGTGGGAGGATCCATTATATAGAGGGTTCCAGTGGGAGACCACGGTGAGCGACAGAATATCGCTATACGATGATGTCCTTTTATACTTAGGAGGCCCTGAGAGCTCTGGACCAAGAGCACTGCAGATCCTGGAAATCTTTAGGGAATCCTCGGGTCGTTGTATTAACAGACGAAAGTCAGTGATTTACCCAATAAATTTGTGCCTGTTGGATATGTCCTGGGCAGCTGGCTTGCCCATTTGACCTGACTGGTTTAAATACCTAGGGATATATTTTACGGGGAACGCAGAATGCTCCTTTAAGAAGAATTTGGCTCCTCGATTGGAGCGGCTGTCCAGGGATGTGGGGGGCACTTCCGTTGTCCCTAATGGGGCGTTCGGCCATATTTAAAATGGTGGCATTGCTGCGCCTTTTGTACCATCTACAGAATCATCCATTCCCTGTTGCTGAATCCTTTTTCCAGAGGGTGAACGCCCAGCTGCGTGCTCTGCTATGGGGAAGCAGGGTTCCACGTATCTCATTGGACAAATGCTGTAGACTAGTAATCGAGGTGGGTTTGGCTACACCGAATGTCAGATTATACTACTGGGCGGCGCACCTTATTATCATCAATGAATGGTGGTTTGGGGGGTGCACTGACCCAGCATACGCTCTGGAGGGCATGATGGTGGAACCGTAAGGGATTTTGCATTTGCTTTACAGAGGGGTTTCTGAAATGGAACTGCCGCCGGCGACAAGAGTAGTGCTGGCGGCGTGGGAGGAGGCAAAAAGGGTTACGGATGGAAAAACAGGCTGACCCTGGAAACACCACTGTGGCAAGGGTCTTATGTCCAGCGGGTGGTGTCATTGAGGGAGGTTTGCTACCTGGGACCTTGTGGGGATCTTGCAATTGAAAGCTACACTTCACAACGCAACACTGAAGTCCTTTCAGGGCTTACAAATGGAATTTGCATTTCACCACACACAGTTCTTTAGGTATCTACAGCTGTACCATGCATTGACACTCGCGTTGCGGACATTCTCTGGGCTGCCGGAGTTTTCACCCCTAGAGGCCAACCTACTGTTGACCAATGTGACAGAACATAAGCTATCACTGACATACAAAATGCTTCTCCGTAATTTATCAGATCCTATGGAGAAGGTGCGTAGGGCATGGGAGACAGACTTGGGGGTTCTGGAAGAGGATGGCTGAAGGAAGGCAATGGAGGCACCTAAGGAGGCGGCCATAGCCCCCCAGTTTAGACACATTCAGTTCAAACTGCTCCACCGCGCTTATTACACTAGAGGACGACTCCATCGCATGGGTTATATAACCAGCAGTGCCTGTTTGAGATGCGGCGTCAGGCCGGGGAACCTGAAACATACGTTCTGGCACTGTTCAGTTCTCTCTGGTTTCTGGGGGGGAGTTTAGGGCAGACTGGAGGCGTTTTTGGGCAGGAACATTCCAAGGGACCTCAGTATGAGTAGCGCTATAAAACAAATGAAATGTCATGTGAGAGAGGGCCTATGATATGTTGGAGGATGGTAGTGAGGGAATCCGTGGGGAAGCAGGTTATTGAGTCGAGGCGCCCAAAAAAAATTGTTGCAGCAGGCCCCGAAGCTGTAGACTCTCTTCTGCTGCTTCCTCGCAATTCAGAAACTCGACCTTGAATCAGTGAAAAACAACTCCGTTAATATTATACTTCACCCTGATGTACACGAATTTCTAGTTCTCTCTCCTGCCGCCCCATCCTTTGTTTATTCCACACTGTTTATACTTTGTATATACTTTGTTAGGCTCCAGATTTTTCAGTGTCTTCCACGGTCACGTCAGTACTGCCCACAAGGGCCTCTTTGTTGTGTTTTCTTATGACAGAGGGGCGGGGCTATATGTGAGGAGTGTGCCAGTGCGGACAATCTCTGTCTCTCTCTCTCTCGTCTGCATTCTCCATGTATGGAAAACGCAAACAGACTATGGTTACTGAGATTGGTATTTAGACTTCTTTATTCGTTTCCAATTTAATAATAAGTTTGCTGTGCATTATACAAAAATGTAAAATTACACAAAAAGTCACAATAGTAAAAAAAGAAAAAAAAAATACATCTTTCATCACATCTTCAGTTTAGAAATATTCCACGAACTGCATTTTTTTCAGCATCGACTGCTTGAGACAATTCAGAGCATACAGCAATATTTGATGCATCGATGAATGACAAATAAAAACAATCATGATGTGAAACGGTTGCTGCCGTTCTGGTGCTAAAGATGAATGAGCCATCTTCACCCCCGACATGTTCTTTCTTCTTAAGCTCTACATTTCAAAACGAACATTCAGTCTGATCATCTTTGTCAAACGAGACGCTAAAATTGGATATCCTGCAATGACTCTTCTGAGAAAACATGCAAGTCACAGAAATACACAAAAAGACTTTCCAAGCATTGTCAACTGTCAAACAAAAGCAAAGGAGAAGTGACGGGCTTGCTGACGAAGCACCCAACTGACATTAAACAGATACGATCCTTTTGTCAAAAGTGTGATTGCACAGAGCAAACTGTACATCGTTTTTTTTAAAGATCTGGCTTTTAGATGTTAATACGTTCTTCGCTCAAGAATGGGTACCTGGACTCTATTCTTTTACAATAAAAGGCAATTGTATTTCGGTTATCATAAAAAGGTTGGAGTAATCTTTTTCCTGTTTGGCGCTGCTTTACTTTTTTCTAATTTAGAAATGCATTATCCTTGATACAGCGATACAGAAAAGTGACAGATAATGTGATTTTTTACGGAATACAGAAGGAATAGTTTATCTTCTTTCCGGTGATTTTAGTTCTTCTAAACGAAAGTTCAGGAGTGTAAAACATAGGATTTCCAAGGCTAAATTACCAATAACATTACTCATGCCAGCCGACAATGTGTGCTAATAGTAATTTATGAGCAAAACGCCGTCACACATTCTCTGGGCAGTGGCGTAATGAAACTTAAGGGCGCCCTGCAAAGTGCCTGTAGAGGGGCCCTCCCTGCTGGACACATTCAGGGGCCTACCGCCCGTGCACAATATACTTTGCAGAGGGGGCCTCCTCGAGCTCGGCCCCCCCGCACCGCGGGGGGCTATGGGTGTCTTTGTTACGCCACTATCTCTGGGACTCAAGAGGTATATTATTTAGGATCTGCCTTGGAGCAGGAGGTGTTTTGAAAACAGGAAATGGGTAGTGTGGAATGCCTAGAGGCCCGATTCACAATTGTAAAGATACACACGTATAAATACCCACTTGTATATTGATTCCTACAGTTACATGTAATTCTACACTTTTTCGTAATGTCCAAGTGTGGCTGTAAAGCTAGAATTTCTAGACTCCTTCACATCAAGGTGCCTCCTACTACAGAATTTATGAGTGTAAATTTACGACTTAATAACTTTGCAAACGTAGGTGGAGATCTCCACTACCATATCGGAGATCTACATTTGGGAAAGCATTGAGAAAGTTGTGAAGGTTTATCATTGTTCCACAAAATGGCATGTATAATATAAATGTGAATTAATTTAAAAAACGTATTATTACCGTATAAGTCATAAATTAAAATGCAACTGTTCATTAACTCACCCAAAATTTTGTGAACATTAAATAAGTAATTTAAATATAATAAATGATTTATAAATATTTTTAAACAACAAATAAAAAATCCCCCCACTGACATTTATATTTTTATTTAATATATGACATATTGTGTTAAATGTTGGTTGTTGAGTTAATTTAAATTATTTTACAATGTTTAATAATCATTTAAAATGTAAGTTGCATTTTAATGTAGTTATTTTAATTAAAAATAGTTATATATATTTATTAACAACTTATATATGTATATATATGTATATGTATATATATATATATATATATATATATATATATATATATATATATATAAATATTATCCAGTGGGGGTTGCCACTGGGTAATTATAGTTAGGACCACATTTCCATAGGAACAGCATTTTATGGTTTGCTTATAACTTTTGAGCCTTTTGACGAAACGTCACAAAAAGTTCTAAAAAAGTACATTCATCCACCCCAATCCCTTTCTTGAAAGTTTTGGGGTGACTGGTCAAGCAGGGGCTGAGAGCTTCAGAAAAAGAGGCGGGCTGCAAATTGTATTTTCGCTATTCATTTTTCATAGGAAAATTCAACAGTGATGCCACAAAAAACTGTTGAATGGAATTACAGCAAGTTTGGTAGAAAGCAAAATCTTGGTCCAGAAAATATTGTGTATGTAATTTGGTATACAGTTGTTAAGCAGTTTTTGAGATATTAGCAGGGGTGTAGTTTCAGGGAGGGTGTGTGGTGCTACACCTCCCTAATAAATGTATTTTCTGCTAAATAGTTGGGTACAGATGCTTTCAGTTGGGTGAGATATCTGCCAGATTTCAGCAGGAATTTGTACATACATTCAGACACACACACACACACACACACACACACACACACGCACACTATCGCCCTCTCAGTTTTTAAAGTTGTCAAAAATATTTGTAATTTTACACAATATTGTGTTTTCCCTCACTTAGTACACCAGCCAAACCACATTTCTCTAGCTTTTCACTGCCCCTTAGGCCCCTCCCAGGTGTCCTGCTTGTCATATAATGTGTTTAAACATTACATGCCAGGCTGATTGTCGGAAAATCTGAAACTCACCCCCCCACCCTTACTGACTAAGCTAAGCCCATGGATATTAGGACTCAAAAACATCGTATATGTCACACAGCAGAGGATTTGCGAAGCTGGCAGATTATAAGATTCTCATTGGCTGCCAGCAGATCAACAAAGATGTGGTGGCAGCCATTTTAAGACTCGGAGACTGAGTCCACATGCCTGGAAAAAGGTTAAAAAATATATATGTAAGGGAGCAGGGCAGGAATGCCATGCCCCCATAGGCCTGGTGAGGGGTTCCATAGAGACCCCCTGGTGCCAAATATGATTTTCTCTTTCAATATTAAGAATGTTTTAATATTACCCTAAATTCACAGTGAATAAAAAACTGGGGGCTCCCGTACTTCAAAAAACAAACCCCCCAGGGTGAGCCTGGGGGGGAGCACAATCAACTTTATCGGGGCGGGCCATGTGGCCCCCTTTCTGAGCCTTTTGAGGCCTGGGACCCCATCACCCAGGAGAGATATTCATATAATTGAGAGGAGGTTGCATAGCCCTACTCCACGTGCTTCCTCAAGGCCCTGGCGACCCTATCCCCTGAGGCTGTTTACAAATTAAGGGGACAGGGTGATCAGCCGTACTCCCTCAGCCATGAATAGGCTCCGTGGACCCCATTCCTGAGGGCCATTTACAAAACAAAGGGGAGGGGTGATGCAGCCCCCCACCATGAGCCACTGTAGCACCCCAGGGTCCCCATCCCTCAGACCATTCTCAAAATATATTGAAAGGGGTATGTGGCCTGCCTCCCTGAGTCACTGTGGTTCCCGAGAGACCCTATTTCCTAGGGCCAGCTGATTTTTGGGAAGGGGCATTGGGTCCCTCTCTCCAAGCCGTACACTGGCTCCAGTAACCCCATCTGCAGTTCCTTGTGTAGGGCAGTATGGGCATAACATTTCCTCACTTTCCTGGGCAGGGAACACAACTTTTCTCCCACTCGGGTGGGATCAGTGGAAAGTGCTGCTCCCCCCCTAGGTGGGAACAAAGTAATGAAGTTGGCTCCTGCCAGCACCGAGCATGGTGCTGGCTGGTGAGCTACCTGGGCCTACATCAGCCCTGGGGCTCCCCCACAGCCTACAACAAGAGCTGGCTTTTGGTTGATCTGGGAGGGCAGCAGCGCCCTCACCAAAAAATTTGAAAAAGGGGCAGCTTCCACAACATTTTCATAAGAAAAGCATATTTTGGTTTGCTTTTAACTTTTGAGCCATTTGACAAAGCTTTTCAAAAATTTCCCAAGAAATGTTCATCCAACTCAGTTCCTTCCATCAAAGTTTTGGAGTGACTCGATGAGTGGGGCAAGAAAAAAGGGGGCTCCCAAAATGCATTTTTCCCATTCATTTTTCAAAGGAAATACAGCAAAAACTGCTGAACAGAATTACACCAAATTTGCCAGAAAGCTTGGTCCAGAAAGTTTGCTTTATGTTATTTGGTGAAAATCCATTCAGTAGTTTTTGAGAAACCAGGGCTCAAAAGCTTTGCATATTTCACTCCGTGAAGGATCTGCGGAACTGACAGATTATAAAATAAGATCTATTTGGATTGGCTGCCACCACATCAGCAAAGATGTGGCGGCAGCCAGTTTATTATTAGGGGACGAGTCCCAAGTCCTGAAAAAAAGGTTAAAAAAAAGATGTATGGGCAGAGGGTAGAGATACACTGTCCCACTATGCCTGGTGAAGTGGGGGGCAGAGAGACCCCCTTGGGGCCAAAAACAATACATTTTAGGAATATTAGTGAAAATATGCAGTGGATCTGTGAATCCATTGTAAACATTTTTTTAATTAACAATGGACCCATGCACTTTAAAAAAACAAACTCTCACTTTAGAGAGCCTCGGTCCGGGTGGCAGTGAAGTCAATTTTATAAGGAAGATAACATGTACCTACCCCTTCCCGAGCTTCCTTGAGGCACTGGAGACAAAATCCTCCAGCGTTGTTTGCAAAATGAAGAGGAGGGAGTGCATGGCCCTACTCCACAAGCCTTGAACAGGCTCTGTGGAATCCATTCACCAAGGCCTGTTACAAATTGAAGGGAAGGGACATGCAGACTCCCTCCCCGAGTTACTGTAGTGCTCCGGGGACCCTATCCCTTGGGGATATTTACGAAATAAAGGGGAGGGGGCATGTGGCCCTCCCTCCCTGAGCCACATTATGGCCCTGGGGACCACATGCCGTGGAGCTAGCCGATTTTTAGGGAGGGGCATCAGGTTCCCCTCCCCAAGCCGTGCACAGGCTCTGGGGATCCAATCCCCCACAGCCTTGTTAAGCAGTGTCCCGGGACTCTATCCCAGGGAAACAGGGGTTCACTATCTGGGACAGTGTGGGCATTCCCTGCCCGCACTCTCCCCAGCAAATAACACAACTTTCCTCCCACTCCAAGACAGAGCAGTGAAAAATTCTGTAGGAAGGGTGCCAGCCCCCGCCAGCTCCCCAGATGGTGCTGGCTGGGGATCTGCCTGGGGCACAGGGGCCCTGAGGCTTCTCCCACATGCCCCAATAAGACCAGGCTTGGAGTTTCCCCTAGTGTACAAAAAAGGGGCCAGCACCCAGTAGTGGAGCCTACAGGGACTGCAGCGGCCCTTGGGGCTCCTCCTGTGTGCATGTGAGTGCCCCAGATGGGCAATGAGACACCCAAAAAAAAAAAAAAATGAGTTTATTATTCATTGCTACAGCAAGAAGCCACCCCATAGTGCCTTTAAGAATCTGTTTTCTTGTTGATGGTGCCTAAAGAAGGGGCAGGAATACAACCAATCTTTTTTTAATGTTGTAGGGGGCTCCTGGGAGCACAGCAGACCCCAAACTACATTAAAAAAACATTATCTGCTAGGTCATTGAATTCGTGACCCCAGGAAAGCTTATTATATTTTTAAAGCTCTCTAAGCTGGAACTGTATGCTCTTCAGCTGCAGGGCCCCATTGTGGTTGGTTCCATGGCTGCACATTGCGGCTTGATATGTGCATGATATCACTGGTTGATGGCTAACACCTTTCTTTCATGTTCTGTGGAGTAGCATTACCCTTGAAGAAGGGACACTCAGTCTCAAAATACATTGAGTACCATCGATCATCACGGATGTTGCTTTTTTGATGTAATTCGGAATTTTGGACACATAAGCATATGTTACATTGTATTACAGATGAAAAAAATTCTAATACAATCTCAAGTGTATTTTGCAATTTGTGTTATTAAACCATTGGATTACTTCCTGATATTTGGATAAGTTGTGTTGAACTTGAGAACTTTTTCTCTTCTGCTGTATGCATTGGGTCCTAACCACACCAGTGGTCAAGTATTCAGGCAGCTCAGCCCTTGGCCAACTAGCTCTCCTACATGGATTCCTGGGATGGGATATTATAGGTATCTCCATTTTGGAAGATGTCATGCATGGTACGACATTAAAGTTGTTTCAAGAACCGCACGATGAAAACCAACTACACCATAGCCAACTTGATCAATACTTACAATTTGAACATGCCATTTTCCCATATGGCTGAGACCTTCAAGAGCTGTCGGAGTTCAGCCCACTAGAGGGTACCCTTCTTCTGGGAGATTTCGGCTCTCATAAGCTCGGCAAGATAAATCAACCCCTGATTACAAACAGCACCACAACGCTACAGACATTGCGGGAGGCCTGTGAGGCAGATATAGGTAATTTAGACAATGATGATTGGAAGTAGGCCCTTGAGGCCCCACAAGGGGCGTCAATACCAGCTCGCTTTTGCTTAATACTTCACTTGGCGTCGTCTTTGGTGAGTGGCGCATGGGGCATAGATTCAGTTCCCCATTTCCCCAGACTGCCTTCACTTTGGAACTGATGAGGGAACGTTTTCCCACACGGTGTGGAGTTGCACGGCGCTGGCATGTTTTTGGAGGGGGAGACGTCCTGCCATGGAGAAGTCCTCTCATGGGTCATCCCACTAACCCCTAAGCTAATATTTCTTCATTGCACAGATGGTATAGGGGGCAACAGATACAAACAACATTGTTTTTGGGCCTAACCTTGGCAAAGAGAGATATAGCCAAACTCTGGAAGGCTGCATCGCACCCTTCTCTTGGACATTGTAAGACCAGGATGGACCATTGCATGGGGCTGGAGGCCCCGGTGGTTCAGGCCAGAGGCTGCCCCATAAACCTGTCAAGATCTGGCAGCAGTAGGCATACTATAGGGGCATGATCTTGGCTCCAGTCTGTTCCCCAACTTCCATGCTGGATGCAGAAGTGAGACTTTATTGACATGTACCATGTGCGACTGGGTGGGGCGAGCTATACTTTGCCTATCTATAGATATTCAATGCCTTCTGTTGTATGGGCGGGTAATGCTAATGGAATGTGCAGGTTTGGTGATGTAGTTCCCTGTGGAAGAGATCTATGTTGATTCTTTTCTGTAAGTGTGCGGCCCTACAACCATGTTCTATTGCTAAAACCCATAACATTGGTTTTAAATTTTTTTAAAAAGACAGTGAGACCAATATACTCATGTGGGCAGATCCATGGTGAGACTGAGAAGGTCATAAGCTATTGCCTGAAGAATATGGAGCAACAAAAGGCAGTGGCAGAAATACACTGACTCACAGCCCCTTAACAAAACAAAAAAAAAACAAGAATGTAGGTTAAGCATAAATATATGCAATAGACCCTTACCAGTAGCGCCTTTGTGATAAGGTTCGTCCTCCAACGTCAGTTATTGAATTGTTCTCAACGCTCCCGGGAATGCACCATTAATGAACTAGATGAAAACACAAAGGACTAATGTGGTACACTGTGGTGTATTTTTTAAAAGCAGTTTTCAGGTCGATCGTGCAAGCACTTTCACCTTCGTTAGTATTGTGGGCTTTTAACCACACCCATCTCACGCCCATCACTTTAACTCCTTCCTGGGCTTGCCTTTCAGAACTCACTTGATTTCATTGGTAAATGCTTTACGTGTGTCCCGCCTTGATGCTGTTTTTGTCACACCTTGCAGACTGCCCTGTTACATGGATAATTGCACAATTGCTGATATACTTCAGTGTGGGTGAACTATTTTTTTCTTTTGTCTTGCCGCTTCTCGCTGCTTGGTGATCATGGCGCTCACAGCCCAAACAGGCACAACACTGTGAACTCGGTGTATAAATCCTACCTGTTTATTCAGAATATTTTGTATGGATACAATGCACTTTTAACTTTTCTTCCACCCTCGTGAAAATAAGATAAGCCTCTTTATTCAGTATATTTTTTAGCATAACATGACACAACATAACATAACAGAACACAACATA
The DNA here is from genome assembly GCF_031143425.1 of Pleurodeles waltl. NCBI lineage: Eukaryota > Metazoa > Chordata > Amphibia > Caudata > Salamandridae > Pleurodeles > Pleurodeles waltl. The sequence goes on from NC_090449.1 coordinate 723,799,048, forward strand.
ACATTGCATAAAATAACACAACATAATATTAAATAGCATAACATAACATTACATAGCATAACATAACATAGCATAACACAACATAACACAACATAACATAACATAACACAGCATAACACAACATAGCGTAGAGTAACATAACACAATATACAACATAGCATAGCATAACTTAACACAATATAACACAATATAGCCTAGCATAACAACTTAACAGAACAGAACACAACATAGAGTAGAATAACATAACACAACAAAACACAACATAGCTTACCATAACATACAATATAACACAACATAGCATAGCATAACACAACACAACAGCATAAAATAGCATAACATAACACAACATAGCTTAACATAACATAGCACAACATAACACAACATAGCATAACATAACATAACACAACATAACACAACTGTGGTGGGTTCGGCTCAGAACCCTGATAGGGTAGGCGAATTTAAGGATCCGCTAGACACGGTATGCTGCTCAAGTGCTTTTTATTTATCTTTCTGGTTGTGTCTTAATCACTCTTTCTTTCCCCCTAGTTCCTTCGTTTTAGTTCTCAGGGTCTTTTCCTTTCCTTGGTTGTTTTCCTTGATGTAACGGATTCTTCTTTTCTCTTATAGGTTTCTCTTCTCAGGACGTCTGAGCTGTTGATGTGGTTCGGCGGGATAACCAGGGATGGCTCCGATTCAGAAGATGTTGGTTGACCCAGGAGAAACAGAGAAATAGGTAAGTGTGGGGTTCTGGGGTTCCTTCTAGGTTTGGGTTAGTATTAGGGAGTGTGATAAGGGTTTTTTTTTGGGCCATGCAGGTAGTGGGAGGTGGCCGGGTCAAGGCTGGAAATCTGAGGGAAAACCCCACAAGTGCTCCAGATCAGGTGCAACATAAAATAAGTGTCTGTTCTATTGTGGTTTTATAGGGCTGTTTTACAGCACAGTCGCTATCCCGATGTGATATTAGTTTTACATGTACCAGAGTCCTTGCTACTCGCTTTCCTGGGTCCTTTCCTCTGGTCCCTACCCTGCTATGCCCATCTCACAACCGTTTCTACTCCACAACGGGAAATAACTCAATCGAAGACACGATCATACCTGAGAGAGCCACGCCCCTCCAGGGACATGGCTGGTCCGTTCGTCCAGCGGTCTCATCCGGGTTGGTTTCCCGCCTCCAGTGTCTTTGCTTCGCTCCTCGTGCTGATCGTCTTCTTTCTCGCTCCGCTCGTTCCGGTTCATGCTCCTCTCCTCGCTCTGCTCCCTCGTATCACGCGCTTCTTCTGCCTCCATCTTGTCTTTTTCTGGTCCGGGTGGCGTCGATCCAACCCGGATGTCCGGGTTGGGATTCTCTTCCGGGTGGTCGTCGCTTTGGTGTGTGCCCCCAGGGTACTGCCGATGCGATCCAGGGGTTTGTACTGTAGCCGGGGACGTGACGACCCGGCTACAACAACGTAACACAACATAGCATAACATAACACAATATAACACAACATAGCATAACATAACACAATATAGCATAACAACATAGCATAACATAACACAACATAGCATAGCATAACATAACACAACATAGCAGAACATAACACAATGTAACATAAGATAGCATAGCATAACACAACATAGCATAGCAGAACATAACACAATATAACACAACATAACATAACATAACACAACATAGCATAGCATAACATAACACAACATGATATAGCATACCATAACATAACACAACATAGCATAACACAATATAACACAACATAGCATAGCATAGCATAACATAACACTACATAGCATAGCATAGCATAACATAACACAGCATAGCCTAACATAACACTACATAACATAGCATAATACAACAAGGTATGGCATAACATCAATCAACATAGCATAGCACAGCATAACATAACACAAGATAACACAACATAACATAACACAATACAACGTAGCCCATCATAACATAACACAACATAAGACAACATAGCACAGCATAACACAACATACAACATAGTATAGCATAACATAACACAACATAGCATAACATAACACAACATAGTATAGCATGACATACCAGAACGTAACACACATAATTCCACGCCACACCACATACGTCCACTCCATTCCAAAGCACATGGATAAATACATTGTCATTTACAACCCCAGTAGCTCTAACTCTAGCAAATGCGAGACCGATTGCATTACAAATGTTTGTTTCGTGTACACTCGCACTGCAATGTCAGGATAACACATTTCAGACAATAAGAGTGGGGATGTGTGAAGCTGCAAAGATGTTATCATGTGAACTTCCAGTAATTTGATAAATGGCATGATTACTTCTCTTACTTCGCAAATAAAACTTCCATATCGATTTTAGATTATTGTGAGGAAAGATCACCAACTATCCACCCACACGGAAAAGGTTTTAACAATAGCTCCTGAGAAAAACACACTTCCAGTTTCAGAACCAACTAGGACTCACATGGAACTATTTCTCCTTTGCAGGGAAAGACTGAACGAGGACCTTAACACATGAAAAGTCGATAACTCTGCAAGGTAAAGGTAGACCAATAGTCGGAATCTACCCAAGATTGTGCTTGCATAATAATTATTTTGCACACTGTATGCAAGAGGCAATTGCACAAAAAGCAGTTTAAATAGATTAGGATGGACTCATAGATGGAAAATGCAGTGACTGAAATAACCTTTGTTTGTAGGAAAAATATATATGACATGTATTTATCGGTCATTTCACTGTGCCAATCTCTGCACAAGAATTTAACCACCATAAGTGTTCAGTCGGTTCATCTATCATGTATTGTGATGCAGCATACGACTCAAAGAAGGAGCTATCTCTAGCATAAAATACATACAATAGAATATGTATGAAGTGGGAACCCGGAGGCTCCATAAACAATGTAAGCAGGAGAACCAGGGCAACCAAGAAAATAGATTAAACATGGGAAAGGGGTGCGTCTATGTAAAGTTAGACCTAACAAAGAGAGGGGAAAGAAGACTGGCCACGGAAAAATGAAGGGGTGCCACAGAGTCAAGCCCGGTGGCATTTCCAGGTCATGTCCCGTCTCAGTCTGTGGAGCAAAAAGTAGACCAGGAGCTTCGGAAGGCCAACAAAATACAACGAAAACCCAATAGACGCTGGACTGGAACCTTTGACGTAGGAAGAGGAAGTGGCCGGCTGAATGGAGATGGGGAACACAGCCAATTCCATGAGTGGAGGACGTGGGGAGTGGTGGCCAAAAAAAGTCAAAACAATTATGCATATAGATGAAAACAACAAAAATGGCCCTTCAAAGAATCCATTCACAGAAAGAGGTTTTGTGGGTGAAACTACTTCACATTGTTTTTTAGTTATTATAAGCAACTCTTAGAAACCAAACGTGTGTCATACGACATGCTCCAAGGACCCCCCCATTCTCCGGTTACACTTAACATGTACATGTTACATTCATATCGGGATTTGTGCAGACAACAGTGCTACGATCTTACCAGAGAGTGCATGGGTTCACAAGAAGAAGAAAGGAGGAAGCGTTTCATGTGCCTTCCTTCAGCACATTGTCAGATTCCTTGCTCAGGCTGATAGTGAGCAGGGTCATTCCAGCGCATTTACTCTCAAAGTGACCCAGAGTTTTCTGCGAGACATGTGAAGAATGGAACATGAAGATAGCAGGACTCCAGAGCTCTAATTGATTTTTAGGATGTTAAACCTGGGTTTCTTCTTCATAGTCCAACAAACACCATGGGCTCCAGGAAAGGAGCAGAAACAGATGTTATAATTAGTCCTTTCCAATATGGTGATCTGTCCATTGGAGGATGTCTGAGTTTCCCAACATCCAAGATGTTGCAGAGTCTTTTGCTGTGAAGTCAGGTAAGTGTCTAAAGCATATAAAAAGAAGGCTCCATGAGATGAAGATGTGTCGCATAACATTTCATTTCCTGATTTTTTATCATGATCTTTACTCTATTTTGCTCCTGATTTTTGCTGCTGGCAAGCTGAATCATATTCCTTCTGGATTAATTTCCTAGAATATGGTGTCTCTTTTCTTCTTCCAGAAGTCAGGAGAAGTTTGGTGCCTTGTTGATTTTTCCAGCAGTATCTTCATATTAAAAAAATAATTACAAGCATTCAAATAACCAAGTTACTCCATGGGTCCATTGCAATTATACAGAATAGAGATGCACCACAACAATTACACCAACAGAGGATTCACAGTCAGATTTCAAAGTGTATTTAGTCCATCACTTTATTTTCTTGTAGTCATTCTTTTAAAACATCACACATTCCCAAAGAAGACAACCAACGCATTTCGTCCAAGAGAATGGACTTCTTTAATTCTGTAATACAATCCATATAACAATCCATCAAAATAAAGACAGCACAATTACACAATACACCTTGACATGATAAAAACACATATGTGCACTTAAACCCGTTGAAGGACATACATAAACAATACCAGAAGATACTGTTTGGTGCATCAAAAACCAACTAGAGAAATCAAGGCCCCCAACACAAGCAATATTACTACCCTGAAGCGGCACAGAACACAAAATATAAAAAAACAGGAAAAGAAAATCAAACAATCATTAAAAGCAGAACCTCAAATAATTGTATCTCTTTTCCAACATAAAAAACATCTTATGTAACCACACTACATCATATATTTTATATTACTATTATCATATTCCCACACATAATTTTTTTATCATTCTTAAATAAGGTGTTGCTAAGTGGTGATTAAAAAAAATAATGAAAGGGAAACATAGTCATAGTCGCATAATACCCACTGCTAATATAATAAGAAGAATGTATGTGCCATACTTGATATATATAAAGGTTGCAGAGGCCAGGGTAATACATAATTAGGCTGAGGAAAATCAAACTCATATTTTCACCATACATGTTGCTGATATGGTAAAAGAGTAGTACAGGCAAGAAAGATAGAATTAAAGATAAAAATAAAAAATCACAAATGATCACAGTAGCAAGACCAGTGTAATATTTGATTGGACTAAGGAACATCAATATCACCATTAATCACCATAATCAATTTAAAAAATTGCTACCAATGTGGACAAAATATCTTAGAATATTATAATGCCTACCACAATTAGGTTCAATAGCCATGTTTCCTCGTCAAATTCACAAAAACAATACACTTGTCATACCACAATGATTGGTGTGTACAGTGTAAATCGTAAAACCACCCAGTTGCTTGCACCCAATGATAAAAGATAGTCACCACCCATGAGTTCACTTGAGTTTCCAGAGTCAATAAAACTGCCCAGTCAAAGATTACTCTAGGCGGGGCAGTGAGGAGGAAACTCATAAAGAGGATGCATATGATTTTGAAGAAAACATACATGATAATCTTACCAGTATTGTGATGTAACCGATTCATATTGAGCAACTGTGGATGGGTGGTGTAGTTAGTATGCAGGGCTGTTAACGGCTGTAGATTTTGGGGTTGAGAAAGAGTATATAAGAACAACAAGGTTATAGATTGAATGCTTGGAACCAAGCTGTAGCCGTCTGAAGGACCCATAAAAAGGATAAAACTGGTCCTGGGTTTGCCTGTGTTCAGTTCAGGAAGGATCTACCTGGCAGTTCAGGCTGGACTGTTCTCATAAGGAACAGGTAAAGACTGATTTGCATATGGCTGGGTCCAATCTGAGGTGGCATGGTGGGCAAAAAAAGTATGGATTGGGATGCGGCCCTGAGTGATTGCCATTGGCTGAGATTAATTCAAGCATTTCATCCATCACCTTGTTGTTTTCATATTTGATGCCCTAAGAGCACCTGGCATGCCCCGACTTGGGTACCAGGCTCACTGTACCACTGAAACCAAGCTATACCCAGCTGAAGAGCGCCGCCACAGAGTGGTAGTGCAAGCACATTGTAACTCACATAACATTCCCAGCAGCAAATGCTAAGTACTGTATGGAATGAGGACACAGTTTGATGTGGGCATGTGTTTGAAAATGCAAAACAGCTGATACATTGCATAGGCTGAATAAGCTTTATCACTATCATCTTACCACTGGCACGACTGACCACAGATGAAACAGTGTCAGGTTACACGGGCGAAACCAGTCCTGGGTTGCGTGTGTTTCAGTTCAGGAATGACCTAGCCTGGCAGTTCAGGCTGAACTGTTCTCATGAGGATGAGACGGATCGCCATATAGCTGCCTCCAAACTAAGGTGGCATGGTGTGCGAAAAACAATGAATTGGGATGCAGCCCAAAGCGATTGCCAGTGGCTGAGATTAATTCAAACATTCCATACATTACCTTGTTGTTTTTGTAGTTAACTTTCTAAAAATGGCATTTTCACAACTGTAATTAAAAACCCAATGTTATCATTAAATAGAGCTTTTCATTACAATTCCAAAGATACCAAACATGACATAGCTACCTGCTCCGAATTGTAATTTACAGCTTATTAAATGTAACAAGGAATCCCCAATGTTATCCTATGGAAGGGGCAGGCCTCACCGTAGTGAAAAAACAATTTAGGAGATTTTCACAACCAGTACATGTAAAACTTAAAAGTGCATATCCAACCTTTTAATTACACAGCTTCTTGCCCTATGGGCTACCTAGGGACTACCTTAGGGGGGAACACATATGTAATAAAAGGGGATCATAAGGTTTGGCAAGGGGCTTTTATTGCCAAGTCAACATGGCAGTTTAAAACTGTATTCAGGCTGCAGTGGCAGGCCTGGGTCATGCTTTATGGTGCTAATTAGGTGGGTCGCACACTAAGTGTTGCAGGCCCACAAGTAGCATTTAATTTACAGGCCCTGCGTATGTGGAATCCCACTCTACAAAGGACTTAAAAGTAAATGAAATATGCCAATTGGGTATAAACTAATTTATGTTTCGGGGGAAAGCACAAGCACTTTAGCACTGGCTAATAGTAGTAAAGTGCACAGGCCAAAAAAAGTAAATACAGCAAGCTGGAGGAGGAGAGTCACCAAGTTTGGGAGAAGACCACCCTAAGGCTGCCAGGTCTAACAGCACCATTTTAAATTATATACATGTGAAATCTCTTAATTTGCTTTAACATAGGTATTTTTTTCTATGTAAAATTTTGTATAGAAATTATCAGTTATGTGTGCAGTATTCATCACCTAACAAGTGATGCATCTTTTATGGAAACTATGGAGCCTGAGTCTTAGCTGTGAGTATTCAGTAACAGTTCTGTCTTCTGTTAACTTAACTTGTATCAGAGTCTGGGCAATAATCCAAATGTAGCTGTTAACTGGACAACTGCTTTATTTGTGCTGACTGATTTTGGTGTAAATACAGCGCGGGTCGTAGCACTGTCCCCACATCTGTTTTTGATCACACTGCACCATTTGTCATTTGACTTTGAATAACAATGTAGATTTCACAGCTACTACTGTCAGATTCCTCTAAAAATATATAAAGGTTGAAGGTTGAAATGAAGGAACAGGCTATGTGAGGGGCACCCTCTTCCCGAACAACCACAAATGGTCTGTTTACGACCAGAAAAATGCTTTGTACATCTGGCCCTAAATTCTTCTAGTGTTGCTTTTTTTTTCAAGTTCAGTTCCGCTAATAAATTCAGCTGACTGAACCTGCCAAAATCCGTCACCATAACTCACAACTCAGAATTCCGATCCCTTTGCAAACTTCTGTTTTTATAGAGTTCAGAATTTAAGCCACAACGCCTATGCAGAACCATACACAAGTGCGCTGGATAGGAGTTATGGAAATGTGGCATAACAGCCAGAGATGCCAACTTTGAAACTGGTTAACCAGGTTCGTGTCTTGACTCAACAACTTTTGGTTCTGGGCAAACCACTTAATCTCCCCATGCCCAACCAAACAAAAGTATGTGTCCGAGTGTAATGTAACTGGCGCTCATGTAAAGCGCTTCAGTACCCTTTGGTTGAGTTTGCGCTATATATGACTGGAAAAAAAACACAGTTTACAGGCCTGTGATGGCTGTGGTGTTGTGTATATTAGTGTCAGCACACCAGAAGAGGAGATTGTTCACCAACAGAGCATGCTCTTTGAACCTGAATATTTAGACATCCTCAAAACAGGGGTGTGTGCCCTTGGGGATGCCTTTGTATTTGTGGGATATGTAAACCCAGGTCTTAGGTAGAAGTATTGCCTAGCAATCTGATTTAATTCTGTCCAGCTGTACTTCATTTTGCTCTACAGACGAGGAGGGGTTCATCATGTTACCTCTGAAACCTAGTGCAAAAATGAAGCATCTCAGATGCTCTAGGGTCAAGGGACGTAGCTTCCATTTGTGCAGAAGGTGTAGTGGCATCAGGCCCAGAGGTCTGAGGGGGTACTGGAGCCTGATTATTGCCAGATTTCACAATTCAAACAGCAGCTGGGGGGCCCATTTCCTTCCTTGCACTAGGGCCCATGACGGCCCATGACACACTGGCAACGCAATAGTGATAGTAGACATTTGTCACACAGATTAAGGGCATAGACGTAGAGGTGGATGGGATTACTTCTTAGATGTTTGTGAGGAGTGTGTTTACTTTTGAATAAGGTAAGAGAGAGTTATAAGCAGAGGAGGCATCCCCAGAGAAGGATTGCTTCTGTTGGTGGGAAGTTTTGCAGCAGCAAGCTTCCTGCTGTAAGTAATGATAAATTCCTAGTTTTCTGAGTCATTCCTAAATAAGTGATATTTTACATATAGAAAGCTTTATAAGTGAGGCAAAACAATCTGAAAACAACCAGTCAATGGACATCGCATGAAATCGGAGTAAATCTGCGAGTTAAAAATCAAGCAAGGCAGGCTGAGACCTTCATCCTTCCATAGGTTGGGAGGCTGAGTTCCATAAGTTGAGTAATGACAATTATATAAAGGGCTTACAAAAAGTAGAAGTGTTTTTATGTAGCACTATATAAAATGCAAGTTATTGTTTTATTATCATGGACTGTTACTGGTATCTTACTTTTGGGGGAGCGCTAAGGACAATTTGATAGGTGACAGTATCTCATCACAAGAACTAAGAAAGACATGTAGGCTGCAAAAAGCCTTTGCTGCTTTTCAAGTACTCTCTTCGAGCAAACATTGATTTTTGTGATGATTTGTAAGCCATAAGAGAACAGGCAGTCATTTTTGTATTGGCTCTGTATGAGCAATGCAAGGTTAATGCCCCCTCCAACTACTGTGTGGAAATCCTACTAATATGTTAATTAACTGTGTAGTAGGAGACTGGCTATCAACTAGTCAATCTGAAAATTTGTGTTGTTTCTCCACACTGCAGAGAGTGTGCCATGAGGAGATTCCACCCTTTCCCAGGAAAAGTCCATCACTGATTGCTTCTTTTGTGTGGGGAGACCTTTGCTTACTCTGCTGGAGAGAAGAGCATTTCACTGGGCCCATTAGGGGGGCATAGGCCTGGGATCTGATTATGTGCTGAGATAAAGAATTATGACAATTGCACAAGTGCGGAGACTCCGCCCGAGTGCGGCGACTATGCACGCAAAACTTTATCATACATAAGTACCTTGGTGAATCTGGTCCAGAATTGCCACCTTACTGTAGAACTCATTTTACCAATGATAGTAGAACTATAATCTATTTTATTCAACTCTGTTCCCATCTATTCTGAACACAGGCTCAAATTCACTTTAGCTGTTCTTTGCTTTCCTCCAGCATATCTTCAGCTATAATGCCCTTCCCTAAGCTAGCCATAAACCATCCAAGAGAAATGGAACATAGGCATCAGTGAACACTTCTTAATCTTATCTAATTCGCTATTAAGAGTCTTCTTTATGTAATATATCAAAATATTCTCTGAAAGTTTCTTCTATTTATCCTGGCCCCAGAGTCAGCCTTGCTGTGTCTATGACTTTCACACATCTGTTTTTTTTCATCTTCCATCTGCTACATTTCTGCTGTCAGTGTATCTCGAAGTGTTTCCCATATTCCAAACTGGCATTGCAATTTAAGCATCTCTATTTGTTTTTATGAATGTTTAACTACCTGAGAGATTTCATTTAAATTTGACATGGATGGACATCCTGTTGTTTTGTCACACATAACTACCAATCTAAGTATCTCCTGCTCACTTTTCCACAGTTGTGAGACACTGGATCGCATTCCAAAGGTAGAATTTGTTTTTAATTTTCTTTATTAATCATTGGTTTACTTTGGATAATATAAACCGTATAAACTAGATATTAGATACCAGTATAGAATAATATAACAGTTAAAAGGCCCAGCCCATCAATCATTAAAATTGTTCCAAAATATTGGCCAGATAACAAGGTCTGCAATTGAAATTCCATGTTAATCATGTTGTGGAATCTACATATTTTCTGTTTCAGTAAAAGGCAACAGTATTGAGTTTGAGCGCTTAGTGATAACTCTGTGGGAATAGTGCCTGATAATATTCAGAAACTTTGTATTAAGTTGGAACAAAGATTAAGGCCCTCGTTATGACTTTGGCGGTCTTTACCGAAGACCACCATGGTGACGGCCGCCAAAAGACCGCTGCAGAGGCAGCAATCCGCCCGCCAGATCATGAGTCACAAACACAAAACCACCAGAAAGCAGTCAAAAGTACAATACGCCAGACCTAACAAAGGTTGAGACAGTCGGTCCCACCACTCTCCTCGCCACGCCTACAACACACCGCCCTCTAAATAATGACCCACGAATCACCACAGCGGTCACTCAATGCGGGTTACCCATTGGAAGTGTGGACCGCTGCGGTCGATTTGGCCACTCCAAACCAACCGAGGCCAACACTGGCCAGAATGACAAACCCACACCTGACACATATACACACACTGTACACACCCGCCAACAGCAATATAAAACACACCCATCATAACCCACAATTTTTTGCAAACATGAAATCTAGCTACATGTTGCCAGCCCACACATTTCCAGAACTGCACACACAAACCACAACCACCTTTACACCCTTCACACATCACACACCACACACCATACCTCTACACCTAACACACACAGCAACACTGGACACAATCACTACTTCACAGCATCCCACATACTTGCACACCCTGCACCCCGACCAAACATTCCACCCTCTGTACAATACACACACTTCATCCACTACACAATTGGCATGACAACTCAAAGGAACCCCCATTTCACTGATGAGGAGTTGCGGGTCATGGTAGACGAAATCTTTAGGGTAGAGTCACAGCTGTTCAGTGCACAGGTCTGGCAGGCATGCATTGCCAGGAAGATGGAGCTATGGTGGAGAGTCATGGACAAGGTGAACTCCATGGGAACCTATTCACACACAAGGGATGATATTAGAAATAGGTGGAACGACCTATGGGGAAGGTGTGTGCAATGGCATCCAGCCACCACATTGCTATCTTGAAGACTGGCAGTGGACCCCCACTCCCTGACAGTTGACAACATGGGAGTAGAAAGTCTTGGCGATCCTGCATCCCGAGGGCCTCACTGGAATCACTGGAGGGCTGGACACTGGTAAGTCAGCATTACTTCCCCACCACCACCTACACCTGCATTGCATGTCTCCCCGTCACCCTAGCTACCTTCACCCCACTCCATCCCAAACAGAGAACCACCCCATAACCACCCTCAACAATTTACCCCTGCATACTCTACCCATTTCAAGCACACCTCGCCAAGGTCAGCATTCACACACATCAGTAATGCACGGGCAGCATGTAGCACTACCAATCCCACAATGCATCACCATACACAAACCAAAGGTGGAAAAACCACACCCATCCCATAGGGAAACCCAGAAATGCAGAATATGTATCTGAAAATGAATTTAACAAATATCATACATGTCCAGAGGTACCCCAGCTAATGTCAGCTGGCAGCATGTGCCACGTCAACCCAGTCCTCCACCAGAAGAAGGCCCCAGTGATGACAGCAAGTCTGGATGTCTGGATCTGGAAGATCTCCCTGGCCCATCTGGTTAGTCAGACACCACAGGCAACACCCATTCGAACCCAGAGCACCCCACATAGGACTCCACTACCACAGCAGCCACCCAACGTCCCCATGCCTCTGTCCCCAGGACATGTCAATCTACAGTGTGCCCACCTGTACAGGAACCTTAGTCAACACCTCACATGCAAGACGAAGAAGGTCCTGGTGTCAGTGGAAGTGAGTATACAATTTAGGGGACACAGGCACAGGGGGCCAGGGCCAGTGGGAGGATATCTATGCGCCAAGGGGTGGGCCAACCCAGGGAACCGACGGCCAAGGAGGTACTGTCACATGTCATGGGAGCATACCAGAAATCCCAGGACAGGATGGGCCAGGTACTAACCATCTTGCAGGAGAACCAGAGGCTGCAGGGGGGACACCACCAGGAGGTCATGCAGCAGTTGCAGGCCTTCAACACCACCATGGTGTCCATTGCAGTGGTGCTCATTGATATGGCTACCATCATGCGTGAGTACATAACATACCAGCGGGCCCCTTCCACTAGCCAGTGTACTGACCAGCCCTCCACATCTGTTGCAGCTAGTGGGCAGGTGGACCTGCCACAGGACTCACAGACCACCAGCACCCCTCCTTCTGCAGCAGAAGAACCACCCTGCAAACATTCCCTGCGACCCAGACAGCCACCAGAGACTGTAGACAAGACCCAAACCACTGCCAGGAAGTTGGCCTCTCCTACATGTCTCCCTTATGTGCCACTGAGACACCTTGTTTACTTTGGACTACCATTGCTCATTTTCCTACAGCCCCATGGATACTGGACCTGTGCTACAAACTAACATGGCCACTACACTGAAGATTTCGTCCACCATCACCCCACTCTATTGCACTAACCCTTTCATTTTATCATTTCAATAAACACACTTAAACAAAACTGGAGGATTAGTGCTTTAATTTCAACAATATGCAATGTCTTGACCTTTATTATTCTGTGCAAATGTAATGTAAAGTGTGAATCCATTTAATTACAGTCAGCTTGGGGTACACATAACCAGTGTTAGAGCATGCCACAAGTCACCATCCACCAAACTGTGTGAAAGCAGTCTGTAGGCATTACATGAGTTCACGGTAAGGACCACATCAACATCTGTAAAAAGGGAAACCATTTGTGACATGCAGATGAGAAGTTAAAGGTAGTAGAGCAACATGAGCCCCCATAACATAACTGCCTACATTCAGCTGGCCACATCAACTCAGAAATTTACACTGCAATTGACTCCAAACACCAGAAGTAAAGAGAAACAACTCATTTAAGGCCCTCAGACAAGATACCACAGTATTAGCTTTGCCATATTGTCAGTGTGTCATTCCCTTCTCTGGACCACCTAGTCTCGGCCAAACTGTCAGGGACAATGAAGCCACAGGGAGGTAGTGCAAGCACATTGTAACTCACATAATATTCCCAGCAGCAAATGCTAAGTATTGTATGGAATGAGGACACTATTTGATGTGGGCATGTATTTGAAAATGCAAAACAGCTGATACTTTGCATAGGCTGAATAAGCTTTATCACTATCATCTTACCACTGGCATGACTGACCACAGATGAAACAGTGTTAGGTTACAAAATGAACACATTTGTGCTTGGTACATCATAGCTGCCACAAAGCTCTTAATTGTAATGGTGGTGTGAACAGAAGTACAGTCTTACCTGAGTGTCAGTGGAAGTACTGGTGTATCAGATGTGTCCTGTTGTCCACATCTTCCTTCTCCCCATCTTCATCACTGTCTTCAGTGTCCTCTGCTGCCACAGGTGCATTGTCTCCTCCCTCCTCCTGCAGGTACGGCACATGCCGTCTGAGGGCTAAATTGTGAAGCATGCAGCAGGCCACCACTATCTGGGACCTTTCCAGGGGAGTAGAGTAGGGATCCACCAGAAATATGGAAGCACCTGAACCTGTCTATCAGTAGCCCAAAAGTTCTCTTGATGACCCCAATCACATGTGGAATGTGTCCCATTGTGTAGAAAGCAGCCTTTACCTTGGGCAAATCATCACTATGGGGGAATGAGATATAGCTGCTCATGTTTTTCAGCAAGGCAGTCAAGACTCTACTCAGCACATTAGAAAACATTTGCTGTGACATACGTGCATCAAAGCCCACAGTCACCTGAAATGATCCACTGGCCAGGAAGTGGAGTGCTAAAAGCACCTGTACTGTCGGAGGTTTTAAAGTAGAACTACGAATAGCAGGAATGAGATCTGGCTCCATTTGTGCACACAGTTCAATGATTGTGGCCCTGCCCAAACGGAAGGTGAGTATAATATGGAGTTCCTCCAGTGTAGCGAAGTAGACTAGGGGTCTGTACACAGGTGCATTCCTCCTCCGCAGTGGTTGGTATCTAAACAAACCAAACATCACAAGTGTGTGACAGCAGGAAGGATAGACACACAACATCACAGTAAACAGAGCTGTCTCATACATTTCAGGCAGCCAATGATTGGAATCTGCACTGGTGTGCTCTACTTGCAAACAGACTTCTGAACCATACATTCTTATTCATTTGCCATAGTGCCTCACAGATGTAGTGGAAGTCGTGTGACATGATTTGTAGTATCACATTTTACATGTTTTGTCAACTACTCTTCTGCAAGCAGTGCACTGGTATGAGATCTCACTGAAGAGCCAGAGTCTCCCACCAAAACAAAATATGTAGATGGCTTGGAATTGCCTTGGTGTGTACCATCCGTACCTATGACACACATTTAATTAACTGCCATGAGTACTATCATCAGGTAACGGCACTCGCCTGCCCTGCATGCAGAGGACAGGTGGAAGTGACCTCACTCTGCCGGTGTTTGACATAATGGCAGAGGGCGGTCTGAACCGCCGTGCAACTCCTCATTGGTTAACATTGAAGTCTATGGAGCACAGGGGCAAATGAAGATCACCACCGGCGGTGACAGTGATTACAGGCGTAGACGTGACCACCATTTTCAGAAGCCCATGTCACTTGACTCCTGACTCTCTGCTGTGTCCTGTGTCTGGAACCCACAATGGCCCATGCTACAGGGGATAGGGCCCCAGCCTTCACATCTGAAGAATTGGAGAAGCTTGTGGATGGGGTCCTACCCTTGTAGGGACAGTTGTATGGGCCTCCACATCAAAGGGCAAGCACCTTTTGGGTATTTTGGATGCAACATGGCTGTATGTAGATGTATGTGTGCGCAGGCAGTGTGTCCTTTAGGGAGTGCTTTTTTACCGCATGCAATATGTACACAGATGTACTAGTTATGTGTAAGATGAATGTGGGATCAATGCAGTATGTAATCCATTGCTGTAACCCAGGAAGGTGGGCGTCTCCTTCGCCACAGGCACCTCAGCCCCTGCCCCAGTCAGCCCTGCTGCCCTCACTGAGGAGGCTATTGACCTCCTGAGAACCATCTCTGTAGGGCAGTCAACCATAGTGAATGCCATCCAGGGGCTGGCATCCCAGATCTAGCAATGCAATGCCTACCCAGAGGGCATTCACAGTGGCTTGGCTGGCCTACAGAGATTGTTTCAGGCTCAGGCTTCCTCTGATGGCAGCCAGTGTCCCTAGTTCTTCCGTCCCCCCTTCAACTACCTGTACCCAGTCCCAGAGCCCTCATCCCCAACCCATCCCAAGAACACACTCAGACGTGCATGTATCCAAGTCAACAGACAGGACTCACAAAGACAAGCACAAGCACCACAGATCACACCACAAGCATACACACAGCCAACACACAGAAGCACACACAACAACAGCCACTGCCTCCACTGCCTCCCCTCACTTCCTCCCTCACAGTTACATCTGCACTCACACCTGCAAGCACTGCATCCTTAGTCTCAGATCCTGCCACCTGTTCCGCCTTTGCCAATCACAACAGCAGACACGCAGACTAGCAACCCATTCACCACATGCGCAGTCACCACCACCACCATCACAACCAAATGCAGCACACCCACCTCACTTGCAGACACCACCCCAACATACATGCGCACAACCTGTTTGTCCTCTCACTCACTCTCTGCCCCCTCCTACCAAAACACATAAATGCTCACACTCAGACACTCAAAAGCCATCAACCTCACACACAAACGCTTTACATGCACCTACAACCCAGTCCGGCACACCTACACCTCCTACAACCACTCCCTCCACCTCCACTCCCAAACCTCCTCCCACACTCCACCCCACTGTACCTAAGAAACTTTTCCTTTCCCGTCTTGACCTCTTCTCTCCTCCTGACCCACCCTGTGTTGTCCCGAAACCGAAGGTCCCTCTCCCCCAGCCCAGTCCCTCCAGCTCCCAGTCCGCTCATGGCCCCCCTAGAGTTACACATGCCCCTCCCCCTACTAAAAAACCTCCCACTACAGAGCACAAGGCAATCACTCCAACCTCCCACTCCAGGCCTACTCCTCCGCCCCCTAAAACACAGGAGCAAAAGCCCGCCCCTCCCAAACCAAAATCCAAAGTCCGCACTTCAAAGAAAAAAAAACCTTGCCCTCCTCCCACTGCTCCCTGAGGTGTCTGCCTTCCACATTGATGTCCCTGCCCAGTGGAGTCACTTGGCTGTCAGGAGTCAAGTTGCACCTCTCACGTTGCCCTGTGCAGTGGCATGGACACTTTTGGATTAGCCAATGGTCCTTTGTGTATATAGTTCTGTTAATTGTATGTAGTCACTATTCCCACCGGAATACAGTAGTTGAATCAAAGGTATTTGTCCGGGCTTTTTTTACTTATATTGTTGATTTCACTTTTCAGCGGATTGTTCTCTGTGTGTAGTATGTGTGTATGGTGTATGTTGTGCGTGTGTGTCACTCTCCCCTCCCTCCATTGTGTGGTAGGTGGCTGTACTCACCGTCATCGTCTTCATCTACGTCGCTGCTCCTGGACTCCCATCGCATGGTATAGCATCGCCAGGACTTACAGTTCGGGTTCCATGACGACTGCGGACCCTCTGTGTCCCTGGAGGTGAGTGCCTCCTTTTATAAGGGTCAGTTCCGTCAGGCTTTTTGTGGCGGTGGTCCCGCTCTGGAAATCCTGGCGGTCTGCTATGTCGTAGTATGGTGGGCGGTGAATTGTGTTCCGCCGGCCTGAAGATGGCAACCGCAGTGGTCGGAGGCCGGACCTCACTAGCAGTTCAGGCAGTGCATTGGCTGTATATGGGAGGGTTCACCGCCGTGGTCATAATTTGGCGGTCTCCGCCATTAGCCTGACCGCCAAAAACATAATGAGGGCCTAAATATCTTAATATATTCAATATGGATTTTGATAAATAAACCATCTGCCTGTCCTCCAAAGCCTCCAGTCTGTACCATGGCTTCTTCATAATATTGCTTGTACTTAGTGGACTGTGTACAGGTCAACTAGTTACACCATTTTACCTATTCTTGTCAGTTCAACCTACCCAGAAGAATCCTCGCCCTCTGGGGTCTGCTAGCGATTCTTGTGAACTACTGAATATAGAGCATGTGTAAAAGATGCTGGTTCCCAAGAACTCTTAGCCCCACACTGTTGTCTTTCCACCCATTAAGATACTGCAGTTGCCCTCTCTGTATTCGGGTGTTAAGGATCTCCTGTGCCACATATCAAGAAGAATCATCAATTACAATAGGTTGAGTGGAGATGTTATCTGTACTGCTTCTGCAGACTTAACATGGGAGATGTGTACTCAGTGTGGGTATGCCAATGTGTATGCAACATTAAACATGAGTCAGCCTTGCCTACCCTTTGTGGCACTTTAGAGAACCCACAAATAGAGAAGTGAACTTTGGGTGGAAACTGGGAATATAAAATTAGTAGGCATCCAAACGATGTCACCCTGTTGGTAAAGTGGAGTGTGCCTTCTATGTCTGCCAGGAAACGTTTTTTCTGATCATACTTGACTTTCTGTAAATGAGTAACAGTGCTTCTTTGTATCAATTGAATGTTTTGCAGTAAATGTGTGACTGAAGAAAGAGAAGAAGGGAATATTTTGAAAGGAAGATCTTAAAATGAATCTTGTAAAAACCAAACTGAACTTCTCTTAACATGAAACAGTCAAACGATATGATTCAGTTGATATACTCTGCATAAACAACTGTTTTTCTATGTATAGCAAATGGTTTCAGCCCAATTTGTCCATCAGTATTTTTCACTTTTGACTAGTTGTTTGTCTTTGCTTTTTACTGTGAGGGAGTCTCACTACCCAAGTCTCACTCACAGTAAAATTATGATAATTGGATTGGGCATGTTTACTGCCAGTGCCTGCCTTTTAGGATGAGGCCATGTCTATCCAGCTCGGTTAAGGAGCACTGGGCTGCTTACATGTGAGCACATGTGCACAAGTGTCTGCTCATGTGTCAGGGCTACTGTTGTACACAACCACAATTGGTAGCCTGTTGCAAAAGGGACTCTGCAAGAATTGGTACTGACCTGGGGTAAGGTTTATAATATGAGTGGGTCATTCTTAGTGCAGGTCTGTAGAACTTACAGGAAAATATACAGTGCTTTCATTGTATTACACATATAGGAAAAATCTTTCCTAAAGTGCAGTTCCGCTCCACTTAGGCTTACATGTTCCTGCAAGGAACAAAACTGGGGGTAAAACATGCATGTAGAGATTGGATTTGCAGTCCCTAACCCACTACATCCACACCTTATGGGACTTCAGGAATTGTCATAATTCTCTAGCTCAGCACATAATCAGATCCCAGGCCTATGCCCCCCAAATGGGCCAAGTGAAATGCTCTTCTCCCTAGCAGAGTGAACAAATGCCTACCCACACAAAAGAAGCACATTTCAGTGATTGACTCTTCCTGGGAAAGGAAGGGATGTAGGGGATATCTACATCTTATTTTTGGCTGTTGACACTGCACCTGGGCTAGGATCGCCATTTCCACTAGAACAAAGACAGTGGGACAGACCTCTGGAGTCAACACAAGGCAATGATGTCAGTTGGGGTTGAGCTGCGGCCCTCAGAGCAGCTCTTTACAGACAAAACTTTTGTTTTGTCCAGGAATGCTGTGCCAGAGGGTAGGGGCAGAGGTAGAGGGATAATGTGGCATCACAGGATTGACCAGGGGTGCCTGCCCCCTAAAAACTCCCACCCACACTTAAAACCCCTGTACGAGGAAGAAACAGTTGAGAAGATATTGGACTTGGAAGGTGACGATGGCAGCTATACACAGAAGCCAGCCGATGCCCTGCAAAGATGGACTATGCACTCTGACTCTAGCTGACCCCCATGTCTAGGATGGTCCTCTCCAGAGCCAGAACTGCTGGCCCCATTATGCCTCCTGAGGACCAGTCAGGGGAAATAACTGGACTTCACTCCCCCCTCCCACAGGTACTCTGCAAGACCGCCAGGAGAGTCTGAGGCCTGAGGTCTGGGGATTGCGGGAAGGAGGATGTTCTTCTGCCAGACAGAGAAAACTGGGGTAAGGAGCTGGAAAATTCATCTACCCGCAAAATTAGCTTCTTTACAGGCCAGAAAGTCCAGTCGAAAAATGCCCCTTCTGGCTAGGCATAGCCACAAATAGCAAACTGAGCCAAGGACGAAGGAAAATGCTCCAAGTAGTCTGAGTTATACATTTTAAAAACGTGCACCTTTTAAAACAAGAAGGAAGCTAAACAAGTGCATAACGTTCCAATGCTATTTTAAGAAAACTCCCCAAGGGTCAGCCAGAGACTAGGGTTTATCACAACTTTATTTATTGAATTATTGGGCTAGAGACTCCCACACTCGTGGGTGGGGTCAGCCTGCCTGAGACAACTTTTGGACCAAGGAAGCCCATCCCTCAGGACCTAGACCATTAGACACATGGCCTATGGGGGTACAATGTGGGACCAGGGCAATCCTACAGCAAAAAAAAGTGAGACACAAGGCTCACATTTCCACTCATTTCCTAGTCATAAACAGGGGCTGAGGAGAGCCCATGATAGCCAGCACAGGCTTATTACATACTGTTTTTGTGCTTGTAATGCCCCAGAATTTGCAAGTATTCCACCAACATTTTCTCAAGGTGCTGTGGGGGACTATAGGAGATGCTACAGCCCCCCAGAAATGTTTACAAATTTGCCTTATGTTTCAGACTTCAGTAAATATGTGACCCCAGACACGACTGACACTGAATTCAAGCACTCCTGGAAGTGAGGCTGGAGATTTTGTTCTTATTTTCTGAAGTGTAGAAACTCCTTTTGGTGGGTCTTAAGGCTATATTATGTGACCTGTAGTAAGCAAAGAAAGATTCAGACTTTTTTTTCCAAAAGCTTTATTGACAACCTGACAGTGGAACAATTGACATTTATCATTACTGGGAATACTGGGGGTAATGTTTTCATTTATAGGTTAGGTTAAAACATGACGTACGGTTGAGTCTAATAATGTCATGACACCCTGACAAAGCCAGTCTTATAAATATTGACATCCCTTAAAATGTGTTGCATTGACAAAGTGTAACTGATGGTTATTGCTTTTGTTGTGGTGACCCTTGACAAAACCAGTAGGCCTATTTCATTTAAAGTGATGCCCTTTAATATAGTGTTGTTGCATCTCGTATAAGTGGAGGTATGGTGATCATGGGGTTCAGGACCAACCAGGAGTGAAATGTGATATGAGGGTGTCTCCAAAGATACTTCCATCTAC
Source organism: Pleurodeles waltl (assembly GCF_031143425.1). Taxonomy (NCBI): domain Eukaryota; kingdom Metazoa; phylum Chordata; class Amphibia; order Caudata; family Salamandridae; genus Pleurodeles; species Pleurodeles waltl. The sequence continues at coordinate 723,819,616 of NC_090449.1, forward strand.
CTGAATGCATATATTTGTAAAATAATGCATTGTATGAAGTAGTGTGTGTGTGTAATAAAAGTACTTTTCTTTCAAAATAAACATTGGGCAGTAATTTACTGCAAGACAGCTAGGAGGGTCTAAGGCATGAGGTCTGGGGAGTTCGAGAAGGAGGGTGTTCTGCTGCCCGGCAGAGAAGACTGAGGCAAGGAGCTAGAAAACTCAGCTATCTGCAAAATTAGCCTCTTTACAAGTCAGTAAGCCTGGTTGAAAAATGCTCCTGCTGGCTAGTCCTAGCCACAAATAGCAAACTGATCCCAGGAGGAAGGAAAATGGCCCAAAGTGGTCAAAGTTATAAGTTTTAAAAATGTGCACAGTTTAAAAAAAATAAAAAATAAAAACAAGCTCACAACTCCCTAAATGCTATTTTAGTCAACAATATATCAAAGTTCATAAAGCATTCTGATTCGCAGCAGGTATCAGTTCAGTTTATGTTGAAGGGGCATCATCCAATAGAAACTGATCACACAACTCCAAGTTGCAACACCAACATCAATTCCCTAGCATGTCATGGGAACATTTTCCATCCATGTAGCTCTACACGATGTTGAAATATTTGTACAATTTGTCAGTCCATTTGTTCAGGATATTCTAATTCCAAGGACACAATTGCAATTTCGCTCTATATCTAAACAATAGGGCCTATTACCAAAATCTAGTCTTCTCATGGGAATGAAGTCTGAAAGAAAACTCATCTTGAGGAATGATTTAGTACTTCCTGAACAGTCACGAAATACACCTTAGAAGGCCTCAATTAGGCTAATGCAAGTGAATTACAGCAATACATATAATTATTATGTTTTAATAAAACACATTTAATAGGCAACTAATGAGTTCAGCATTAATAATACTTCATTAATATGGGTAATACATTTCATTCTGAACAGGGAAAACATTTTTAATGCATTTCATTAGATATAACAGAAAAGTAACATTTTCTTATTTTTGTACACATTTGAAATTCATTAATCTTTACAGATTCAATATCATTTCAATACATGTTTGTCTAGAGTCTAATTTACATTATAATATCAGTTTAATCCTTCTAACGTGATTTAATTAAAATACCACCTATGTCAAACTCTGCGGTATAAACAAATACACATCAATAAAACATGTCAGTGAAATTTCTAAGTTCAAACCATTAGTGCTTTAAATAACATAAAGCATAAACTGTCAAATACTGATGACTTTTGTGACACAAGGGAAACGACGAAAATTTAGACTACTTCATTCCCCGCTTTTATGGCAAATTAAGCCATCAAAAAGTACTCCCACGTCATTTTCAATGAGACAGCTCAAAATTTCAGAGGTTTATTTCAGGTAAGGTCTTCTGCAATCCTCTAACTGCTTAATATTACTATAATACAAACATCTCATAGTTTCCATTTCAATCTCCTCTTTTCTCTATCTACTCTTGGCTCTTTTCTTCTGCAGCTTCTTGTATAGTCTGTAAAATCCAACTACAACTAGGGCACACAAGACCACAATCAATAAGGGTCTCAAAATGGTTCCCACAATACCTCTTCCTAGATTTCCAAACCACCTTCCAAAGGCTAAAAAACATTACCTATAGCTTTCCATGCACCTGTTGCTATCAATCCTTTCAGGTACTATTTCAAGTCAGTCATGTTTGTAAAGTACATTCCTATCTCTCTACTGTTGTGAGGTATGAAAGTGCAAGGTGATTTTGCAAAACCATTGATCTCACAGCAACCATTTCTGTGTCCATTAATAAAATGGCACATGCAGTGTCTATAGAAAACTTATTCACTATTCTTGACAGCTTTCTTATCTTGATATCATTCAAGATCACACATACAGATGGTATTATGGCACCAAAAATATATCCTACAGTCTCAGATGCACTAGCTTCTCTTTTGGCTCTGTAGTTTGATTTATCACTCCAAATTAGATCATTAAAATGGATAACATGATACATTTTTGGAAAAACAACTCCCAGGTTGCATGTTCCATACCAGCCTTTTAGCAGCTTCTAATAGGCATTCTTTCCACATAGGAAATAAACAGCTAGTATGGAAGGGTCTTGGCCATTCACCATGAAAGTCCAAACAATCTTAAACAAAAATACATGTCTACATTCACTAGTTCCTACAAAATGTGTGTCAGTCTTTTTTTTCTAAACAAGTTTTATTCATTTTAACCAATACAGAAGGCCCATCTGGACTCATCCAATTATCATCTTCACATTGCATTTATAAGATCAACTTTACAAGAAACATGTAATTCAATTCTGTTATATCCACTTACTATGTTGCATGTGTTACCCCTAGTGCCCTTTGGCAACCTTCAATCTCAATAAACAATAAAGAATCCACCCCATCTATCCCCACCCCCCTTCCTTTGATTGCATCTCCAATTGACCTTAATACCACTGGTCTTCCAGCTATGTCTCCAACTGCCACAGTATGTTTGGCTCTCCACTGCCCAATCAGAATCAAAATGTGTCACTTAGGCAAGGGGAGCCAGCCCTCGTGGATACCACCAGTACCATACCTGCAGGTCTTTACATTTGTCCCAGCTGATTCTTCAGGTCAGTGCGTCCCCCTCTGTAGTGGTCACCCCAAGGTCAGCCACCAGAGCCTCCCAGGTATGTATGTGCCATCTGCAATGCCCTGATCCCTCTCTTTGCCTCCCTAAGCAGCACTTCTCTTTCTCTCGCTGCCCACTTTGCCAACTCATGTCGCCATTTCAGTAAACCGGGTCCCCCGCCGCTTCACAGTTTCTAGTTATTTCACGGTTTGCCAATAAGAATGCCAAGTCTTGGAATCTACTGGTGACACAGGAGAAAGTGCCCTGGTTCATAGGGTATTACCTTATCTACTATGGTGGCCAGAAGCTCTGTGATCCCCTTCCAATATTGTTGGAGCTGTGGACAGCTCCACAACATATGCAACAGCCCTGCCCCATTCTCCCCACATCTGGCACAGACTGCGACTTCGATCTGGAAATATCTCTGAATACACTCGGGTTAAGTAAGCTCTCTGAAATACATAAAAATTAATAAGCTTGAAGTGGGCATTTCGAGACACCCGTGGCATCCTGTCCAATATGATGTCCCAGCCCTCCTGTGTTATCGGAGTCCCCAAATCTTCCTCCCAACTATTTTTCAGCCTTTCAAGCAGGCGGCAGCAGTCCTCTCCAAGGGCCCTGTATAGACAGGAGACTACTTTGACGCTTCCTGAGGAAAGGGCTATATATCGACAGCTACTCAGGGCCAGAGACTCAACAGTGCCATTTTGCCAATGTTGTCTTATCATCGCTGTAACTGCCCTGTATACAAATAAAATGCCCTTGTGGCACATCAAATTCCCCTCTGAAGTCCTCATAGGAGAGTAACTCCCCATCCTTAACCCCTTCGCTGCCAGGCCTTTTCCCCCTCCTGTGCCAGGCCTTTTTTTGCCTATTTGGGGCAGTTCGCGCTTAGGCCCTCATAACTTTTTGTCCACATAAGCTAACCAAGCCAAATTTGCATCCTTTTTTTCCAACATCCTAGGGATTCTAGAGGTACCCAGACTTTGTGGGTTCCCCTGAAGGAGGCCAAGAAATTAGCCAAAATACAGTGAAACTTTCGTTTTTTTAAAAAAAAATGGGAAAAAGTGGCTGCAGAAGAAGGCTTGTGGTTTTTCCCCTGAAAATGGCATCAACAAAGGGTTTGCGGTGCTAAACTCAGCAGCTTCGCAGCTTTCGGGAACAGGCCGACTTGAATCAGAAAACCCAATTTTTCAACACAATTTTGGCATTGTACTGGGACATACCCCATTTTTGCAATTTATTGTGCTTTCAGCCTCCTTCCAGTCAGTGACAGAAATGGACATGAAACCAATCCTGGATCCCAGACACCTAAACATTTCTGAAAAGTAGACAAAATTGTGAATTCAGCAAGGGGTCATCTGTGTAGATCCTACAAGGGGTTCCTACAGAAAATAACAACTGAAAAAGAAAAATATTGAATTTGAGGTGAAAAAAACATCAATTTTTCTCTACGTTTTACTCTGTAACTTTTCCCTGCAATGTCAGATTATCGAAAGCAATATACCGTTACATCAGCTGGATTTTTCTGGTTGCGGGGATATATAGGGCTTGTAGGTTCATCAAGAACCCTACGTACCCAGAGCCAATAAATGAGCTGCACCCTGCAGTGCGTTTTCATTCTATACCGGGTATACAGCAATTCATTTGCTGAAATATAAAGAGTAAAAAATAGCTATCAAGAAAACCTTTGTATTTACAAAAAGGGCACAAGATAAGTTGTTGAGGAGCAGTGGTTATTTGCACATCTCTGAATTCCGGGGTGACCATACTAGCATGTGAATTACAGGGCATTTCTCAAATAGATGTCTTTTTTACACACTCTCCTACATTTGGAAGGACAAAATGTAGAGAAAGACAAGGGGCAATAACACTTGTTTTGCTAATCTCTGTTCCCCCAAGTCTCCCTATAAAAATGATACCTCACTTGTGTGGGTAGGCCTAGCGCCCGTGTCAGGAAACGCCCCAAAACGCAACGTGGACACATCCCATTTTTGTTTAACAGAAAATAAAGGTGTTTTTTGCAAAGTGCCTACCTGTAGATTTTGGCCTCTAGCTCAGCCGGCACCTAGGGAAACCTACCAAACCTGTGCATTTCTGAAAACTAGAGACCTAGGGGAATCCAGGATGGGGTGACTTGTGGGGCTCTGACCAGGTTCTGTTACCCAGAATCCTTTGCAAACCTCAAAATTTGGCTAAAAAACACATGTTCTTCACATTTCGGTGACAGAAAGTTCTGGAATCTGAGAGGAGGCACAAATTTCCTTCCACCCAGCGTTCCCCCAAGTCTCCCGATAAAAATGGTACCTCACTTGTGTGGGTAAGCGCCCACGACAGGATATGCCCCAAAACACAACGTGGACACATCTAATTTTTTGAAAGAAAACAGAGGTGCTTTTTGCAAAGTGCCTACCTGTAGATTTTGGCCTCTAGCTCAGCCGGCACCTAGGGAAACCTACCAAACCTGTGCATTTTTGAAAACTAGAGACCTAGGGGAATCCAAGATGGGGTGACTTGTGGGGCTCTGACCAGGTTCTGTTACCCAGAATCCTTTGCAAACCTCAATATTTGGCTAAAAAAACACATGTTCCTCACATTTCTGTGGCAGAAAGTTCTGGAATCTGAGAGGAGGCACAAATTTCCTTCCACCCAGCGTTCCCCCAAGTCTCCCGATAAAAATTATACCTCACTTGTGTGGGTAGGCCTAGCGCCCGCGACAGGATATGCCCCAAAACACAACGTGGACACATCCAATTTTTTGAAAGAAAACAGAGGTGTTTTTTGCAAAGTGCCTACCTGTTGATTTTAGCCTCTAGCTCAGCCGGCACCTAGGGAAACCTACCAAACCTGTGCATTTTTTAAAACTAGAGACCTAGGGGAATCCAAGATGGGGTGACTTGTGGGGCTCTGAACAGGTTCTGTTACCCAGAATCCTTTGCAAACCTCAAAATTTGGCTAAAAAAACACATGTTCCTCACATTTCGGTGACAGAAAGTTCTGGAATCTGAGAGGAGGCACAAATTTCCTTCCACCCAGCGTTCCCCCAAGTCTCCCGATAAAAATGGTACCTCACTTGTGTGGGTAAGCCTAGCGCCCACGACAGGATATGCCCCAAAACACAACGTGGACACATCCAATTTTTTGAAAGAAAACAGAGGTGTTTTTTGCTAAAGTGCCTACCTGTAGATTTTGGCCTCTAGCTCAGCCGGCACCTAGGGAAACCTACCAAACCTGTGCATTTTTTAAAACTAGAGACATAGGGGAATCCAAGATGGGGTGACATGTGGGGCTCTGACCAGGTTCTGTTACCCAGAATCCTTTGCAAACCTCAAAATGTGGCTAAAAAAACACATGTTCCTCACATTTCTGTGGCAGAAAGTTCTGGAATCTGAGGGGAGGCACAAATTTCCTTCCACCCAGCATTCCCCCAAATCTCCCGATAAAAATGGTACCTCACTTGTGTGGGTAGGCCTAGCGCCCGCGACAGGATATGCCCCAAAACACAACGTGGACACATCACAGAAAACAGAGCTGTTTTTTTGCAAAGTGCCTACCTGTAGATTTTAGCCTCTAACTCAGCCGGCACCTAGGGAAACCTACCAAACCTGTGCATTTTTGAAAACTAGAGACCTAGGGGAATCCAAGATGGGGTGACTTGTGGGGCTCTGACCAGGTTCTGTTACCCAGAATCCTTTGTAAACCTCAAAATTTGGCTAAAAAAACACATGTTCCTCATATTTCTGTGGCAGAAAGTTCTGGAATCTGAGGGGAGGCACAAATTTCCTTCCACCCAGCGTTCCCCCAAGTCTCCCGATAAAAATGGTACCTCACTTGTGTGGGTAGGCCTAGCGCCCGCGACAGGATATGCCCCAAAACACAACGTGGACACATCACAGAAAACAGAGCTGTTTTTTGCAAAGTGCCTACCTGTAGATTTTGGCCTCTAGCTCAGCCGGCACCTAGGGAAACCTACCAAACCTGTGCATTTTTTAAAACTAGAGACCTAGGGGAATCCAAGATGGGGTGACTTGTGGGGCTCTGACCAGGTTCTGTTACCCAGAATCCTTTGTAAACCTCAAAATTTGGCTAAAAAAACACATGTTCCTCAAACTTCTGTGGCAGAAAGTTCTGGAACCTGAGAGGAGGCACAAATTTCCTTCCACCCAGCGTTCCCCCAAGTCTCCCAATAAAAATGGTACCTCACTTGTGTGGGTAGGCCTAGCGCCCGCAACAGGATATGCCCCAAAACACAACATGGACACATCACAGAAAACAGAGGTGTTTTTTGCAAAGTGCCTACCTGTAGGTTTTGGCCTCTAGCTCAGCCGGCACCTAGGGAAACCTACCACTCCTGTGCATTTTTGAAAACTAGAGACCTAGGGGAATCCAAGATGGGGTGACTTGTGGGGCTCTGACCAGGTTCTGTTACCCAGAATCCTTTGCAAACCTCAAAATTTGGCTAAAAAAACACATGTTCCTCACATTTCTGTGGCAGAAAGTTCTGGAATCTGAGAGGAGGCACAAATTTCCTTCCACCCAGCATTCCCCCAAGTCTCCCGATAAAAATGATACCTCACTTGTGTGGGTAGGCCTAGCGCCCACGGAAGGAAATGGCCCAAAACACAACGTGGACACATCACATTTTTTCATAGAAAACAGTGCCTACCTGTGGATTTTGGCCTGTAGCTCAGCCGGCACCTGGGGAAACCTAGCAAACCAGCGCATTTTTGAAAACTAGAAACCCAGGGGAATCCAAGATGGGGTGACTTGTGGGGCTCTGACCAGGTTTTGTTACCCAGAATCCTTTGCAAACCTCAAAATTTGGGTAAAAAAACACATGTTCCTCACATTTCTGTGGCAGAAAGTTCTGGAATCTGAGAGGAGGCACAAATTTCCTTCCACCCAGCATTCCCCCAAATCTCCCGATAAAAATGGTACCTCACTTGTGTGGGTAGGCCTAGCGCCTGCAACACGATATGCCCCAAAACACAACGTGGACACATCACAGAAAACAGAGCTGTTTTTTTGCAAAGTGCCTACCTGTAGATTTTGGCCTCTAGCTCAGCCGGCACCTAGGGAAACCTACCAAACCTGTGCATTTTTGAAAACTAGAGACCTAGGGGAATCCAAGATGGGGTGACTTGTGGGGCTCTGACCAGGTTCTGTTACCCAGAATCCTTTGTAAACCTCAAAATTTGGCTAAAAAAACACATGTTCCTCAAACTTCTGTGGCAGAAAGTTCTGGAACCTGAGAGGAGGCACAAATTTCCTTCCACCCAGCGTTCCCCCAAGTCTCCCGATAAAAATGGTACCTCACTTGTGTGGGTAGGCCTAGCGCCCGCAACAGGATATGCCCCAAAACACAACATGGACACATCACAGAAAACAGAGGTGTTTTTTGCAAAGTGCCTACCTGTAGGTTTTGGCCTCTAGCTCAGCCGGCACCTAGGGAAACCTACCACTCCTGTGCATTTTTGAAAACTAGAGACCTAGGGGAATCCAAGATGGGGTGACTTGTGGGGCTCTGACCAGGTTCTGTTACCCAGAATCCTTTGCAAACCTCAAAATTTGGCTAAAAAAACACATGTTCCTCACATTTCTGTGGCAGAAAGTTCAGGAATCTGAGAGGAGGCACAAATTTCCTTCCACCCAGCATTCCCCCAAGTCTCCCGATAAAAATGATACCTCACTTGTGTGGATAGGCCTAGCGCCCACGGAAGGAAATGGCCCAAAACACAACGTGGACACATCACATTTTTTCATAGAAAACAGTGCCTACCTGTGGATTTTGGCCTGTAGCTCAGCCGGCACCTGGGGAAACCTAGCAAACCAGCGCATTTTTGAAAACTAGAAACCCAGGGGAATCCAAGATGGGGTGACTTGTGGGGCTCTGACCAGGTTTTGTTACCCAGAATCCTTTGCAAACCTCAAAATTTGGCTAAAAAAACACATGTTCCTTACATTTCTGTGGCAGAAAGTTCTGGAATCTGAGAGGAGGCACAAATTTCCTTCCACCCAGCATTCCCCCAAATCTCCCGATAAAAATGGTACCTCACTTGTGTGGGTAGGCCTAGCGCCCGCAACAGGATATGCCCCAAAACACAACGTGGACACATCACAGAAAACAGAGCTGTTTTTTTGCAAAGTGCCTACCTGTAGCTTTTGGCCTCTAGCTCAGCCGGCACCTAGGGAAACCTACCAAACCTGTGCATTTTTGAAAACTAGAGACCTAGGGGAATCCAAGATGGGGTGACTTGTGGGGCTCTGACCAGGTTCTGTTACCCAGAATCCTTTGTAAACCTCAAAATTTGGCTAAAAAAACACATGTTCCTCATATTTCTGTGGCAGAAAGTTCTGGAATCTGAGAGGAGGCACAAATTTCCTTCCACCCAGCGTTCCCCCAAGTCTCCCGATAAAAATGGTACCTCACTTGTGTGGGTAGGCCTAGCGCCCGCGACAGGATATGCCCCAAAACACAACATGGACACATCACAGAAAACAGAGCTGTTTTTTGCAAAGTGCCTACCTGTAGATTTTGGCCTCTAGCTCAGCCGGCACCTAGGGAAACCTACCAAACCTGTGCATTTTTGAAAACTAAAGACCTAGGGGAATCCAAGATGGGGTGACTTGTGGGGCTCTAACCAGGTTCTGTTACCCAGAATCCTTTGCAAACCTCAAAATTTGGCTAAAAAAACACATGTTCCTCACATTTCTGTGGCAGAAAGTTCTGGAATCTGAGAGGAGGCACAAATTTCCTTCCACCCAGCCTTCCCCCAAGTCTCCCGATAAAAATGATACCTCACTTGTGTGGGTAGGCCTAGCGCCCACGAAAGGAAATGGCCCAAAACACAACGTGGACACATCACATTTTTTCATAGAAAACAGTGCCTACCTATGGATTTTGGCCTGTAGCTCAGCCGGCACCTGGGGAAACCTAGCAAACCAGCGCATTTTTGAAAACTAGAAACCCAGGGGAATCCAAGATGGGGTGACTTGTGGGGCTCTGACCAGGTTTTGTTACCCAGAATCCTTTGCAAACCTCAAAATTTGGCTACAAAAACACATTTTTCTCACATTTTGGTGACAGAAAGTTCTGGAATCTGAGAGGAGCCACAATTTTCCTTCCACCCAGCGTTCCCCGAAGTCTCTCGATAAAAATGGTGCCTCACTTCTGTGGGTAGGCCTAGCACCCACAAAAGGAAAGGGCCCAAAACACAACGTGGACACAACATATTTTTCACAGAAAACTGAGGTGTTTTTTGCAAAGTGTCTACCGGTGGATTTTGGCCTCTAGCTCAGCCGGCCCCTGGGGGGGGCAGAAATGCCCTAAAATAAATTTGCCCCCTCCAAACCCCCCCCCTGCCCGGGAGCGGCCCTTGCCTACGGGGTCGCTCCCCCTGCGTGACATTGGGGCCACAAAACAAATCCCCAGTGCCTAGTGGTTTCTGCCCCCAAGGGGGGCAGAAATGGTTTAAATACAATTTGCCCCCCAGGGCAGCGACCCTTGCCTGATGGGTCGCTCCCCATCTCTAAAAAAACAAACAAACAAAAAAAAAAACACATAAAAAAATTTGTCCTGCCGCCTAGAGGTTTCTGCCCCCGGGGGGGCAGAAATGGCCTAAAATAAATTTGCCCCCCCAACCCCAACCCCGCCCCCGGGAGCGACCCTTGCCTATGGGGTCGCTCCCCCTGCGTGACATTGGCGCCAAAAAACAAATCCCCGGTGCCTAGTGGTTTCTGCCCCCTTGGGGGCAGATTGACCTAAAATCGGCCAATCTGCCCCCAAGGGGGGCAGAAATGGTCTAAATACAATTTGCCCCCCAGGGGAGCGACCCTTGACTAATGGGTCGCTCCCCACCTCTAAAAAAACAAACACACAAAAAAAATTGCCCTGCCGCCTAGAGGTTTCTGCCCCCCCCTGGGGGCAGATCGGCCTAATAATAGGCCGATCTGGCCCCATGGGGGGCAGAAATGGCCTAAAACAATTCTCCCCCCCCCCCCAGGGAGCGACCCTTGCCTAAGGGGTCGCTCCCCTTGCGTGAAATTCACACAAAGAAAAAACTCCCTGGTGTCTAGTGGTTTCTGCCCCCCTTGGGGGCAGATTGGCCTCATCAAAATAGGCCAATCTGGCCTAAATATAATTTGCCCCCTAGGGGAGCGACCCTTGCCTAAGGGGTCGCTCCCCACCTAAAATAAACAAATAAACATAACAAAAAATAAATCAAAAATAAATGATCCCTGGTGCCTAGAGGTTTCTGCCCCCAGGGGGGGCAGAAAAGGCCTTCCTGAAAAATGCCCCCCACTGGGAGCGACCCTTGCCCAAGGGGTCGCTCCCTTATGTCAATTTCTGTTAAATAAAAAAAAATCCCAGGTGTCTAGTGGGGTTTCAAAAGCCGGATTGCAAGCAATCCGGCTTTTGAAACCCTGGGAGAGACTTCAAAGGGAAGGAAATACATTTCCTTCCCTTTGAAGCCTCTCCGGGCCTCCCCCTGTGATTGAAAGAGAAATGCTTTGCATTTCTCTTTCAATCGCGCTGGAAGCAGAGCTTCCAACGCGATGGGGGAGGCCCCTGTGACAAATCAGCGTGCGCTTGCGCGCTGTCGTCACAGGGGGGATGGGGGGGTCAGGGGTGGAAGGGGAAGGTCTTTCCCTTCCATCCCCACCTTGGGGGGAGGGGGGTGCACAGGGAGGCGAGCTAGCGCTGCCCCAAGTTTCCGTGTGCCATGGACGAGGTGACCTCGTCCAAGGCACACGGGAACTGTAGGCCCTATAGTCACTGGGGGATTTTCCGAGTTTCAAAAGTGGCATCACCAATGCTTCCGGGGTAGTATCTGGTAAGTATCCTACTGCTCGTGCCTTGTTATACAAGGCCTCGTGCCGGGGCGCAAATTGGGCCACATTGGTCAGGTACCATTCTGCAAGGAATCCATCTGTCCCTGGGGTCTTCCCCCGGGCCATGTCTTTTATTGCTGCTCTAATTTCTTGTTGTGTGATAGCATTCCCAATTTCCTCTGCCTCTTCACCAGAGAGGCATGGTACGTCCAAAGGCTCTAAATATTCCCTAACTGCTGTTGCCTCATAGGTGCATGCACTTCAATACAGTTGCGTGTAATATTGGAGGAAACAGTCAGTAATCTCTTCCTGCCTGAATTCCCGCCTGCCTCCGTCAGTTTCTACTTCCCGATTTGGGGTCCCTCTCTTAGTGGGATTTGCCAGCCAAGTTAGCAAGGTGTCTGCCCTGTCTCTCTTCGCATGAGTGCGTGCCATATACCCCCTGTAATCAAAGCAGCGAAGTCTCTCTACTTTAGTCACTACCTCTTCTCTCTTATCCAGCAGTGATTGTTGTTGATCGGGACCCTCCTGTCCCTGCTGTTCGAGTTGGTGCAACTCGTTCTCAGCAGTGAGCACCTCCCTCAGCAGCATCCCCCTAACAACCATACCTTTCGCTAGGCACTGGCCCTGCCGTGTTATCTTCAACACTTACTATTCTGCATGTTTGCTCGTCGCAGTCCCTTCAATGATTTCGAAATATTGGGCTATGTCTTGTCCTTTCTTCTTTAAAGGCCTGGTCCTCTAGCATTTCAGGTTTAAGTCTTGTGGGTATCCTAGGGCTAGCACTATGCCAATCACAACTCATAAGGATCGGATTGTGGTCTGAGATCGTACGGGCTAGATATTCTTTGGTCATTACTCTACTATGGGCATCCGGGGAACATAAGAACATATCCAGCCACACCTATAGGTTATACAGACTAGAAAAATAGGAGTAGTCCCTTGTGTCGGGATGTGTCATTCACCAAGTGTCTATTAGACCCCACTCCCATTGCCAATTTAGGTACGTCCAGGCCAATCTCAGTGCCGGAGATTCTCTCATCAGGGGATGCTATCTGTCCATCCCTATGTCTACCGCACAATTAAAGTTCCCCCCTATCAGTAAGGACTGTGCCATGTAATGCGCCAAGGTCCCTGACAAGTTAGTAATAAAGGGGCCCTGGTCCATGTTTGGTGCATAAGTGTAAATCAGGGCCAGGTCCCTGCCCTCTAACCGCCCGCTTACCACTGCATATCTCCCCTCCGGGTCTATCATGAGCGTCACATGCTGGAAGGGAACCCCCCAGTCTCACCTAGATGAGGACCTCTCTCGCAAATGCAGAATATGTTGTATAATATACCTGGCCTCGCCATCTGCGTTGCAGCGCCTTCCCCTCCTGGGCACTGAGATGTGTCTCTTGGAGAAACGCTATATGTATGCCTCTCCTGTTCAAATATGAGAACACTTTATATCTCTTCGACATGGTGTGCATACCTCTGATATTCGAGGAAATTATCGTATACCTCATTTGCTGGACCATGTAGTGCGCTGCAAGTGTGGGTGCCCATACCCCCTGGCTTTTTTCTCATTTTGTGTGTCCCCAGGTATTGTAGTATAATTTCAGGTATTGATGCAATCTTTTAAACCTCCAATAACTCAACTTCCCATATTTCAACTAACTTTCCCCCCCCAGGACAAATTGAGCAAAGCCCCCTGTCCAAACCAGGCCATATTTGACCAAACAGCGTGGACTGTTCCACTTAACATGCATGTTCAAACAGCTTAGGACTCTAGCTCGATCCCCTAGTTTGAAGCCCCACAGTGGAGCTTGTGACAGGCAAACGCGTGCAACTCCCAGTTATGTTCATGAGCTCATTTCTGCCCCCAAGCAATGGCACAGTAGTGTCCTCAGAGCCCTCCAACTTGTGACATTGGCATCTACAGCAGTGCGGTCAAGCATTAAAGGATATCGTCTAGGAGTAACATGAGGCAATGGGGTACTAGAAGTGCTCGACTTATTTGAGGCTGAGTCCGACTCCGAGTCTTCAGTATGGGCTTCTTGTGTCAAAAGCGGGGATCCAGTGTCGGAGCTCTGTATATGGACCACTGCCTCCACTGCTTGCCTCCTTTCCTTTTGGGATTTCTCACCAGGGGGAGTCATCATACTCCACAATTGAATCCCCCTCTTTCTCCGACGTCCCACAGAATGCTTTGGTGTCTGCATTCCACTTGGTCCTGGCTGCGGATGAGTGTCAATGCAATTCCAGACCCCTTGCAGGGAGTTGAAGAAGAGGACAGTGCCATCAACTACCACTCTGAGATGAGCTGGGAATATCATTCTGTATTGCACCTCCATTTGTTGCAGTCGCTTTTTTGCATCGTTAAAAGTAGACCGGCGCTTTTTAACTTCTCGAGAAAAACCAGAGAAGATGCTCACTTTACTATTATTTACGATCAAGTCTCCCTGCTGACAGGCCTGAAGCAGGATATAGTCGCAGTCTTTGTAGAAAAGGAGTTTGGCCACGACCGGCCGCAGCGGAGCCCCTGGCCGAAGCGGGCTGCTTGGCATCCAGTGCCCCTGCTCCAAAGAGAAGAAGGGAGACAAACCTTCCGGGGGGATCTTAGCTTGGGTAAAGTTTTCTAAGTAATCTATCATAATACCCCCTTCCACTCGCTCCAGCAATCCCATCAGTCTGATATTATTGCATCGGGATCTATTTTCTGCATCCTCAGCCTGCAATTCTAAGGTCTTCACTTTTGCTTCTATGGTCAGTCAAGTGGTTAGGTCCACCACCACTGGGAGTATTCCCGCTGCCTCCCATTCTGTGGCAGTAACTCGCTCTGCCTGTCATCTCTAAGTAGGCTCAGGTCTGCCCCCAGGGTGTCTTTTTTGGTCTCTAATGCCACCCTCATGGCTGTTATTGCTTGAATTACATCTCACAGTGTTGGACCCTGCTGTGCAGTCTCCTCCAGATTTGGTTCTTCATCTGCCAGTGAGGTGGTGTCCTTCTTTCTCGCAGCCTTCCCCATTATGGCCCCTCCGGAACTTGAGCAATTCACTCTTCAATTGTACTTCCAACGCTACAACAGTTCTTCTTCTTCTCTGATGTCCCCAGGATTCACCTTAATCGTGTCTTCTGCCCACTTTTCCCTCTCTTGTCAGCCCTCCAGGGCTATGCACTTGAGTCTTTTGTGCAGGGTCCAGGCTGAGGAGCCCCAAGCCCAGGGTCCGCACGCTAGTCTTTGCCAAAGGCATCTCCACTAAGCCTCCTTCTCCATCACCTGTCTGCAGTCAACGCTCTTCCTCCTTCGGCAATCTCCCACAACCAAGTGGCAGGCCCAGCCAGCAGCATGGGGGAAAACCCTCGATCTATTTTAGTGCATTCTGCTCTCCCAACTGCACTGCCCCCAGACTGGGGGTCACCAAGATACTATCAGCAGCACTCCAGCCTCCTCAGTTGACTCACAGGGGGACAAGGGCCCTCAGCCCAGGTCTCCAACATCAAACGGGTGGGTGGAGCCAACACCCCCCACACTCCTGTCACCACTCCCCCACACTCAGGCCTCCATCCGATAAGTATAGTTAAAAAATATTGGGTTGGGGGGACACGCCCCGTCACTGCTTGCCTCGCGATCTCCTCTGCCGGCCTCACCAACGTCCCCAATGCCACCTCTCTAGGCTGTCTCCGTCTTCCAAGTCAGTTCTGCAGCGGTCTCCAACTCCCAGCAAAACCACTCGCCACTCACTGAAGTCCGGGCAGAATCTCTGCCCCTGCAGCTCCTTACCACCAGTGCACAGCCCCGAACCTCCCACCTTTATTGATCGGGGCCCACTCACCTCTGCCGGCCACTCTCCACATCCGACGAGGCTTCTCTCCAGCTCCGTCAACACACTCGCACACTGTCTGCACGCAGCCTCGCCACAGCCAGGTCGTCCAAAGGCCCTCGCTGCTTCCTCTGCGCTTCCAGGCTCTCTGACTCGGCACCAGCATCAGGCGCCACGGCTGCCATCCTTTGCCACCACATCTCCTCCGGCACCTCCACGTGGTCCACTGTGCTTCTCGCTTCCCGTCATGGCTCTATTGGGGGCCCTCTTAATCCTGGGAGTCTCCAACTCCCCATGGTGCTCTGTGGGGCAGTTGGCACTTCAGGATGTCGGTATGTTGAGGACTGTGAGTCGGGAGCTCCTCAGTCAGCCGCTGCCGCCATCGGCGTCAGGCCACACACCCCCAAAATATGTGTCAGTCTTTGATCTAGGCATATATATAAATAGTTTTCAATCTATAGCCGGGAATCCTTCACCTCCAGCTCTAAAATGTGTTGCATCTTTTCTCAATTCTGCAAAGCTACTCCTTTTTCTGTCTTTGCTTTCATTGTTCTTCTCCTCTCCTCATCTTGTCCAATGAATTCCATTTCTACTGGGCTAGGAATGCAGGTCAAATTGTTCTTGTGTGCATATACTGTTGCAAATGTCAATGTAGGCTCAACAAAACCTCCCACAGTGTAAATTTTCTTTGCTTCTTTAATGTTACTCATGCGTTTCGTAATGGAGAAAATTTAAAACACCAGATCTTAATGAGAAGTATTGATAATACTCCTGCTGATAAAACAGTGTTAGTAATAAGCTACATGAAATTCCATAAGTTAGGGGCAAGCGATGATATGTGATTCCCTCACTTACTGATCAAGGCAACTGTGTACATACATAGCAATCTTCAGCAATAGTTGAAGGTACCTGTACAGCAGGCACAGTTTTCTCTTTAGGCCAATTGTTTCCTGCTACAGCTCTAATACTTGCAGCAATTCATCCTCTGTCATCATCCGAGCTAGCATGAGCCAATTGATTTCATCTCAACACTTCTGCACCATTCACTGTTGTTAGCAGCCTCTTGTCCAGCCCCAACAGCTTGAGTAACCTGATCCCTCTCACTTACTGTAATGACCCTACTAGAACAGGTGCTGTTTTATCTAGGGTACCAGGAACTTTGCAGGTGTGGCTCATGTGTACCAGGTTTGGGACACCAGCACACTTCACAGCTGTAGTGGTTACAAGGATCATGCTTATAAGTCACCAGGATATATGTCATAACGCAGTTACTGCTGCAGCTGTACAATAGCCTCACCAACCTGATGAGACAAAGAATGCACCAGGTCAGCCAGTCCTTTGCAATAATCCAGCACCAAGTCATCTGTAATGTTCACAAGTGCATTTGCAGGCACTGGTGGCAAACTCATGGCCCTTCCCATGATAATCTCAAGGAAGGACAATCCAGTCTTTCTGTCCGATGTACTGAGCATACTCATCAAAACAGGAGGCAATGCATCTGCCCATTTCAATGTTGTGGATGCACATACTTTTGACAATCTGGACATAAAAGTTCCATTAATCTTCTTTACCAGTCCTGAAGCCTCAGGTCTCTAGCTGCAATGCAGCCACACACAACATTTGTAGGAACTTGTTGTTGAAATTAGTTCCTCTGTCTGATTCTAGAGAAGTCAGAAAGCCAAAACGCAGAGTCAACTCTCTAAGCAACAACGTTGCTACTGTGAGACTATCATTCTCTTAGTTGGATAAGCTACGACCCAGTGTGAGAAAATGCATAGAATGACTAAGATATATCTCGGACCATTACACACTTGCAGCTCAGTAAAATTCAGTTGCATTCTGTTGAACAGTCCTTCTGATCTATCAATATTATTCAGTGTAACAACTTTCCATTTTCCTACATTCATCTGTTGACACGTGACACATCTGTGATATGTGGCTTTGGCAATCACTCTGAATCTAGGGTTAAACCATGTTTGTGTGAATGTTCTGATCATTGCATCTCTAGCTTTGTATGCTTGTCCATGATGATGTCTTGCCGTAGGGAACTGTGAGGACGAACAAGGGTCTGCAGAGGCCTCTAATGTGTCTCACACGGTGAGGCATGATCCAGAACAGAGCCACGCTCCAGTGCTACCCACCACCAGAGGCTCTGAGTGGCCACGCATCCAGGCCCACAAATGGAGAGCCGCGATGTGACAGAGACGTCTATGGATCGAGGAAGACTCGTGGAGAAGAGGACTGTCAGCTTGCAAAGTGGAGGAGGGAGCGAATGTCAGAGAATGAACCAGTGGAAAGAGCATGACAAGCACAACCCCAGACAAAGGCAACAGAAAGAGAAAGTGGAGCACTGAAGAGGATGAGTTAAAGGAAAAGACCAGCGTCCCTCGTAAGAGCGGGAAGGAGATGGGACGCTGAAGCAGTCAAATGACCCTATTCTGTGAACAAGTCCTGTGGCCAGGGAAGCAATATGGATGCCTGGAGTTCCACCCCCATGGCCCAAGAGACGGGTTGTGGCTTGAGGCAAGTGCCGGGGTTTCTCATTCTCTCTCGTGGGGTTGGTGGGACACGCATGTGGTTAAATAGAGTACCTGGAAGTAGGTAGGGTATTTTACACTGCACTAAAGGGTATGGTGGGGAACTTACCAAAATTGACACTTGGGATGGTGATGGTAGCACTGGTGGAGGACAGCTCAAACTAAAGTCATAATACTGATACATCTCCTCTTAGGTGTTTTTGCTTTCTTGAGGAGGGGGCGTATTGCTGTATGACCTGACACCTGAGGGAAGACCGTAGAAGGAGAGCCAACATACAGAGAGAGGAACAGGACCAGACATATTTACCCATGGGAAAAGTCTGACTCATATCGTCCTCTATTAATAACTCCATTGGCCGCTCACTCTTTTACTTAATAAAAGACAATACTCTGAACATAGCTGTGACTGGCACTACTTTAAACTCCCGACAGTGGTGTCAGAAGTGGAATTTGTTGTTTGTCGATCCATGACATAACCCATTCTGATATGAGAGATGTTCACCCAACTAGCCAAGGGACAAAGACACCTGCAGCTAGTCGTGGAGCAACAGGTACAGGCTGTGCAGAGGGACGGGATGCCTACAAAAAGCTCTAAAGGGCCAGGTCAAACACCTTACAAATAATCCAAGACAGGATCCTACGTCTTACAGATACCATAGTCAGTGCTAGAGTAAGTCTAACGTACTTGGGTCGATTTGCCAAAATATCAGGAGGGAAGGACTTGGTTATTTTTACCCTTTGAAAGGGTAGCCACCTCCTGCAGCTTAACCCATGGAAAGGTGGAGCCAGTATATAGCCCCCTTGCTGTTAGGAGAGCTACAGGCTGCACACCAGGCACCTAACCCAGCAGGTACCACAGCTTATGCACATATAAAAAAGGCTTAGGTTGTGACCCGAGTATAACAAGACAAAGTCCAGAAAAGAGCAGTGGGTCACAGGGTCAATCCTAGGGCCCTACACTACAGGATCATGGACGTGGGGAATGGGCAGCTACAGCCCCATACTACCAGTGTATAAGATTTAACAGAGAAAAATATATTTGGAACAGATTCTGGATGCCTTCCCAGTGAGCACCCGAAATTGGGTGAAACAGCACCCCAACCTCACCTTTACCACAGAGGTGGAACTTGCCTGTGCATATCATAGGTCCTCCAACTTCAAAGCTAACACTAACTGACCCCCTATACGATAACTAGAGGAACGCCCAAATCGGAGCCCAGAACAACAGTATCACCCATACTGCACTCTAAACCTACACCAGGGATCAGTGGACAGGGGCCACAATGCTACAACTGTGCAGAATGGGGCCACATAGCGAGACGCTGCCCCCAACGGAACCTTCTTGCTGAGTCCATGAATGTGGGGTAGGATTTACCAGGGGGTGGGTTTTCACCACAGGACAACAGCGTAGTTGGTATCCAAATAAAATCTCAATAGGAACCACACCAGGCCCAGCTAGACACAGGCTACCATATCACGGTTGTAGACCAAAAATCAGTACCCAACACCCAGACGAGAGAGCGGGAGAAGGTGTGTGTCACGTGTGTACACAGGTACAAAAAGGTATAACCCGTGGCCAAGATTCTACTGGAGGTAGATAGAGATCCCCATCTACGAAAAGTAACAGTTATGCCATTCCTGCCAGAATCTGTTATAACAGGGAGATACCATCCCCTGATTGAACAATATCTAGACACTATAAAAAATAAATTAGCGTTGTGGTTACAGGATGCACCATTCAGCAAGGTTGAGATAGAGCCTAATAGGAAGAAAGCATATTCAAAGAAATCCAGACAAGAAAGGAGGCTTCATAAGAAACTGTTTAGACAGTCAAATCCGCATTCTGCTTTCATTCTCTCAGGTCCAGAAAACAGCGAGGCCCTCCAGACAAGCTTCCGTGCTGCTCAGAGAGAAGACGATACCCTGAGGCATACTTGGGAGAGAGTGCATGAAGCCAAAACAAGTCAGGTAGGACCCCACTTTCAAATAAAAAGGGGACTAGTCTATAGAGCAGTGAAAGGTGAAATCCAACAAAATGAGCAACTGTTAGTTCCATCCCCTTTTAGGGAACATATTTTACGTCTGGCCCACAACCAAATGGGAGGGGGTCACTATGGTAGGGAGAACACATTGAAGTACTTAACAGAGAGGTTCTACTGGCCTGGAGTTGACCGAGATGTTGCCAAACACTGTGCCAGTTGTGTTATATGTCAATATAAACATCCCCCAAGTGTGAGGAAGGCACCCTTGTTCCCTCTTCCCATTATATGTCTCTTTCAAAAGGGTGGGTATGGACCTAGTGGGACCTCTCAGTCCTTCAGCACAAGGGCATCAATACAACCATAGTTATAGTAGACTAAGCCAGTCGGACCCAGAGGCTTTTTTTCCTACCCAGCATGATCTCTACAAATTTGGCCTAAGCCATGATCTGTTTGTTCTCTAGGGTAGGATTCCCTAATAAAACTATAACAGATCAGGGTACTCCTTTTCTGTCACATCTTATGGCCCAAGTCTAAAAGGTCCAAGGGGCCAAGCAGATAAGGACCTCTGTATACCATCCCCAGATGGATGGCCTCATAGAGTGCTATAATCAGACAATTAAAACTATGTTACGCAAGGTAATCGTAGAGACTGAGAATGACTAGGAAAGAAAACTACTGGTGGTGCTATTTGCAAACTGGTCGCACGAGCAGCGCTCCACAGGCTTTCCTCTGTTCCTTCCTGGAGATGGCCATAGTGCAATGTGAGGGAGAGGAGGAGGAAGAAAAACCTCTATTTGAATATGTAACCAACCTGAAAAACAATCTATCCCAATTATGGGGTTTTGTTCATGACAACACAGAGGAAGTATACGATAAGGGGAGTAAGTTGAGGACTTTAAATGATGGAGATAAGGTACTGCTCCCATCTACAGAGAACAAACTTCTCACTCAGTGGGAGGGTCCTTTTGTTATGGAAAAAAGAATAACAACTGTTTCTTATAGCATGCTCATACCCTAATGGCGAGGGGGTAAACAGGCATATCATGCCAATTTGCTGAAAAAATGGGAGGACCACCCTTCTGATCCAGGGGTTTCACCATCCATTCAATATGTTAACACGGCCATCCCAGTTGTCATTTCGCTACTTTCCTGTCAGAACCCGGACTATGAGAACGCAAGGATAGGTGATGTGATAGATCTGACACAGAAACAGCAGTTCCTCTGCTTACTTGGTGATTAGCTGGGTCTTTTTTCTAGTAAATTCGGTTTGACCCATTTGGTGCAGCACAATATAAGCCCTCATTACAACCCTGGTGGTCGGTGATAATGCAGCGGTAATACTGCCAACAGGCCGGCGGTAAAAAAAAATGGAATTATGACCATGGCAGACACCGCTCAGACAGACAGCCACTTTAACACTGAGACCATTACGGCGATAGCAACAAGCACCATGCCGGTAACCACCAACAGCCAAGCGGAAGAAAATGTACTGCCCACTGTATTAAGACTGGCCTATCCACCACCTTTTCCGGGGCGGTACCAACGACATCAATAGCACGGCGGAAATAGAACACAGAAGTCAAAGGACTCACCTCTGGACACTCAGGGAACAACTACGACACCATGGAGCCCAAGCTGCGCATTTTCCCCATGCTCGTCTACCTCTTCCTGCTTTACGAGCAGCAATGCCGGCAAAGACGACTACAGTGAGTACTGCCGCCTAGCACACAAGGAAGGGGGGGATGAAAAAGAGAGTGACACACACATGCAACACCCCCACCCCTAACACCATACACACAAACAGATGTGGTAACATTACATATACACCCCGTACCCCTCAGGAATAATGGAAGGACAAAAGATTGGAAGAAAGTGAGTGTAATTCGATAAAATAGCATAATAAGTGCATCAAAATACAAACATAAATACATATTTACAAATGGAGGGACACTGGCCAGTCCTCAATGTCCGTGGGCCACAGGGTCACAACACATAGGCCAAGTCCCCACCTCACTCCTGCAACAACACGGAGAGAACACTGCAGGGGCATCAGGTCGAAAACACACAGGGACTTCAGGGGGACAGGGAATGGGGGGCACCTCAGCCAGAAGATGGTACAATGCCACTGGTCCTG
Source organism: Pleurodeles waltl (assembly GCF_031143425.1). Taxonomy (NCBI): domain Eukaryota; kingdom Metazoa; phylum Chordata; class Amphibia; order Caudata; family Salamandridae; genus Pleurodeles; species Pleurodeles waltl. Next base: position 723,841,499 of record NC_090449.1, read on the forward strand.
GAGGGGGGTACATGCCCTGTGTGATGTCCAAAGAAGTGCAAGGATACAGTCTCTCTAGTGGGTGGATTGCCCACTGCTTGGTCCTGGGGAGTGCAAGGCCACAGTCTCTAGTGGATGGCTTCTCTACTGGTGCTGGAGGGGGCCTTGTGCCCAGTGAGCTTCATCCTGGGAAGGATGTGGTGAGTGGATGACTTCTTCTACTGGTTCTGGAGGGGGCATTGTGCCCAGTGTGCTTCATCCTAGGAAGGATGGGGTGAGTGGATTGCTTCTTCCACTGGTTCTGGAGGGGGCATTGTGCCCTGTGATGCAGATCTTGGCGAGTGCAAGGTCACAGTCTCTCACCTGGGTGTCACACCTACAGGATTTGTAGGGTCCAGGACTCACTACAGCCCATGGAGGCAGGACTACACACTGCCCGCCGGCGGTGACAGCTGCTCAGTGGTGGCAGTGGCGGGTCTGGTGTCAGGGCTGGCAGTGGGGGGGGAGGCTCCAGCTCATCTCCTGCAGCTTCGGACGGCTGCCCACTGGGGCTGCTACTGCTGGCAGTGGAAGGTCTAGTGTCGGGACTGGCGGTGGTGGGGGAGGCTCCAGCCCATTCCCTGCAGCCTCGAACGGCTGGCCACTGGGGCTGCTGCTGCTGGCAGTGGTGCTGGTGGCAGTGCTGATGGCAGTGCTGGCAGTGGTGCTGGCACTGGTGGGGAGGCTCCAGCCCTTCCCCTGCGGCCTCGGACGGCTGCCCACTGGGGCTGCTGCTGGTGGCAGTGCAGGTGACGGTGCTGGCAGCGGTGCTGCTGGCGGTGCTGGCATTGGTGCTGGTTTTGGGGCTGGCAGTGGCGGGGAGGCTCCAGCCCTTCCCCTACAGCCTCGGATGGCTTAACCGCCATGGTTGGTGGTGGGGGCTCTGAATGTGTCCCAGCACCAGGCCTCCTGTCCTTCCTGCCTGCTGGTGCTGGCCCCTTGCCCTTCCCTTTTGCGGCTGGTGGTGCCTCCTTGCCCTTCACTTTGGCAGCTGGTGGTGCCTCCTTGCCCTGCTCTTTGGCAGCTGGTGGTGCCTCCTTGCCCTTGCTTGATGCACCTGGTCCATGCACACTTCCAGTACTGCTGGCTGGTTCCCGAGATCCTCTCCCACCTGCAGTAGATGTCGACACTACTGTGGCCATGGACTGGGTGGCTGAGGTGCTCACCTGGGTTCTGATCACCCTGGCCCGACGTGAAGGACGGGGGGGAAGGGTAGGGAAGAGGTCAACGGTAGAGAGGAAAAACGTCTTAGGGACGAGGATGTAGTGCATGCAGGTGTGAGTGTAGACACTACTGGACGGGAGGTGGACGAGGAGGAGGAGGGGGACGCAGTGGAGGCAGTGGATGTTGGGATGTCTGCATCTGGATGGTGTTTGTGTGAGTGCCTGTGGAATGATGTGTGGTGCTTGTGTTTGCCTGAACCACTCCTGTATGTTGTCCTGGGTGCATGCTGGTCTGGCTTTGTGCTTGGGATACATTGGGATTGAGGGGAATGGGACTGGGTAGAGGAAGTTGGAGGGGGGAGGCTAGAAACAGGGACAATGGCTGCCATCAGAGAGGAGGCCAGAGCCTGGATTGACCTCTGTTGGGCCCCCATGCCAGAGTGAATGCCGTCCAGGAATACATTTGTTTGTTGCAAATGGCCTGCCAGCCACTGGATGGCATCTACAATGGTTGACTTCCCAACAGAGATGGATCTCAGGAGGTCAATAGCCTCCTCATTCAGGGCAGCAGGGCTAACTGGGGCAGGGCCTGAGGTGCCTGGCGCGAAGGAGATGCTCACCCTCATGGGTGAGTGGACACGGGAAACTCGCTGAGGGGCTGCTGAGAGGGCGGTGCTGGTACGGGGGTGGCGGTTGTACCTGTATTCGGGGTGGCCACAGAGGTGTCCGCCACCACCAGGGAGCTTCCATCGGAGGAGGTATCACTGTTTGAACTGTCCCCTCCTGTCTCTGCCGTGGTGCTCCCCTCACCCTCCGACCCACTGGTGCCCTCACCGTCGGTGGAATCAGCCTCCTGGGTCCTGTGGGATGCAGCGCCCTCCATCGCCGGTGCCTCTGCTCCTCCACCAGATAATGCTAATGCACAGAAGGGCAGGGTGACAAAACAAAAAGGGGGCGGGAAGAGACAAAGGATACACTGGGTCAATGGCTGCTCCAAAACCACAGTTGGTGTACACAACACACACACACACAGAGGGAACAGCCCTACACATTAGGCAATGCACTACCAGTCACAATGCTAGTCACCAGCCCATGGACAGTAATACCTAACAGCATACTAGAGACCCATAGACCCCTGCCCAGTAATGGATGCTTACAAGCTTGGTTGGAGGTGGTTCACATCATACCCTGCCCAACATGGGACCTACCCTGCAATGTCCGGCCTGACCTAGGGGCAACCACAGGCCCACATCCCCCACCCGGAGACCACCCCACCACACGTAATAGTATATTTGGAAACTGTACTCACCCCCTTGTGGCTGCTGTGATTCCCTCAAGCGCCCATCCAGCTCCGGATAGGCCACCGCCAGTATGGGGGACATTGGGGGGTCAGGGTTCGACAGGCACCCCTTCCTCGTTGGGAGGTCATCCCCAGCTGGGCCTCTGCCATCTTCCTTGCCCAGCGTCTCAGGTCCCCCCATTTCCGACAGTGGGTGTTCCGCCTGCCATAGACCCCAGACTCCACCCATCCTTGGCGATGGCACTCCATATACACTTTTTCTGATGGGCGCTGACCTGCAGAAAAATACACATAGAAAAAAGGTATCAGTCAGACCGTCCGGCCTGTTACGCTCATGTCCCACCATAGCCCTCCCATCCCCTTACGCACAGACATTGCCCACCATACATGCAGGACGCTGCCCAGGATCCTTCCACCAACCCCCCACCCTTTACTCAAGGCCATCACACACAGCACTCTATGCATTCATGCCCCATGCATCGTGCTCACAGTGTACTCACCTGTTGGTCTATAGGCCCATACAGCATTCAGTACTGGGGTAGGACCCCATCCACCAGTCTCTCCAACTCCTAAGCGGTAAAGGCAGGGGCCCTTTCCCCAGTGACACAAGCCATGGTCGGATCCAGACACAGGTCAGAGTAGCACTTGCAGTGTAGGTCCTCTCCTGTTGAAGGTCAGGTAGCAAGTGGGTGTACAGATAGAAAATGGCGGTCACGTCCGCGCCGGTGCATACCGTCACCGCTGGCGTACATCACCATTGGCCACTGTAACCCACGGGGCCCAATGCGATCCAAAGAGGAGTTGCATGACGGTTTTCGACCGCCTCCCGCAACAGCGCACAACGTCAGCGGAATTATCTCCTTTCCACATGTCACTCCATACAGGACAGGCGGACGCCATTTCAGGGGGGAGGGCAGGCCATGGCACCTAACTGTGTCACAGTACACATATGCACCCTAGATTGCAACCGCTGCGGATAAATCAGAGATGGAGACATCCTCCCGTGTACAGGCCCCTAGTGGACTTGGCAACAAACACATGCGTTGATACATCGTTTTCCCCCAGGTGGAGGATTTGGCCACAGTGAAAGCTGATTTCTATGCAATGGGACATATCCCCAACAGTATTGTGGCTATTGATGGTACACATATTGCATTTGTACCCCACCCCCTCGGAGAAATGAACAGGTGTTAAAAAATCTAAAGAGCTTTCACTCCGTGAATGTGCAGGTAGTGTGCCTGGCGGACCAGTACATCTCCCATGTCAATGCAAAGTATCCTGGGTCTGTACATGATGCCTTTATCCTAAGGAATCGCAGCATCCCATATGTGATGGCTCAACTCCAGAGGCACAGGGTGTGGCTAATAGGTGAGCCCTGGTTCCCACCCAGTGGATGTTGGTGTTTGGGTATAGTGTGGGCCCTAAGAGTTAGTGTGTGTCTAACAGTTGTCCCTCAATATTTTCAGGTGACTCTGGTTACCCCAACCTCTCACGCCTACTGACCCCTGTGAGGAATCCAAGGACAAGGGCAGAGGAACATTACAATGAGGCACATGGGCGAACAAGAACAATAATAGAAAGGACATTCGGCCTCCTGAAGTCCAGGTTTCGTTGCCTCCATCTGACAGTGGGATCCCTGTACTACTCACCCAAGAAGGTGTGCCAGATCATCGTGGCATGCTGTATGTTGCACAACCTTGCCTTAAGTCGCCAGGTGCCTTTTCTGCAGGAGGATGAGGCTGGAGATGGGCGTGTGGCAGCAGTGGGCCCTGTGGACAATGAAGATCAGGAGGCAGAGGATGAGGATGAGGACAGCAGAAATGCTATTGTAAGACAGTACTTCCAATGACACACAGGTAAGACACTGTAATTACACTTTACATTGACAGTTTTGTATTTGACATTGCCACTGGCAGGCTAATTTTCCAACTTCTATGGCCACTTACTGTACCCTTTGGCATCTCTATTTTCAGATATTTGTGTCCCACTATCGCTCCTGGTGTGTTGACTGCAGTCAACTACAGGTAATTCCTATGTATACAATACTGTACAGTTATATTGCAGTGTTTAAAGCTTGTTAAACAAATACATGGTTAAATGATTTCACAGACTCCATACATGGATTTTTTCAAATGGTGTTTATTTAAGTGCTAATGATTAGAGGGGGATGTGCAATGGGCTAGGTTGATGATGGAGGAAAGTCCAGGATAGAGCCCAGTCTATTTGTATCTCATGTGCATTGTCCAAGGGCGCATGGGAAGGGGAGCAATGGCAGTTCAAGGTGGACAGGGTGACAGAGTGGGACACAATGGTGACATTCAGGAGAGTCTTAGGGCCAGATGTAGGAAGACGGCAAATTGCGAGTTGCAATTTGCGAGTCCGAGCGACTCGCAAATTGCAACTCGCAATTTGCTATGCAGAATGGTGTCTCAGACACCGTCTGCGAGTCGGTATGGGGTCACAAAGACCCACCTCATTAATATTAATGAGGTGGGTCGCAATTTGCGCCCCCATAGCGACTCTGGGCACTCACGGGGATGGAGGCCTGCTGGGAACAGCAGACCTCCATGTCCGTGACTGCTTTTAAATAAAGCAGTTTTTTTTTTCCAAGTGTAGCCCGTTTTCCTTAAAGGAAAACGAGCTGCACTTAGAAAAAAAAAACGAAACCTTTAGTTTCAGATTTTTTCAGGGCAGGTAGTGGTCCCTTGGACCACTGCCTGCTCTGAAAAAATATATTTGGGTCCACTCACAAAGGGGAAGGGGTCCCATGGGGACCCCTTCAAGTTTGCAAGTGGGTTACCATCCACTTCAAGTGGATGGTAACTGCGACTCCATTTGTGACCGCGTACGCGGTCGCAAATGGAATTGCATACCACTGCGACCACAGGTACTGTCCCTCCTGCAACCGCTGGGTCTCCTGCAGCTTGTCCAGTATCTGGCCCATCGTCTCCTAGGAATGGTGATATGCTCCCAGGATGTTGGTAAGTGCCTCCTGGTGAGTCGGTTCCCTGGGCCTGTCCTCCTCCTGTCGCACAGCAGTCCTCCCAGCTTCCCTGTTGTCCTGTGCCTCTGTCCCCTGAACAGTGTGCCCACCACCACTGACCCAAGGTCCCTGATTATCCTGTGTTTGTGGTGTTGCCTGGGGTCCATGTAGTGGTGGACACACTGCTGATTGACTTGTCCTGGGGACAGAGGTATGGGACCATTGGGTGGGTACTATGGTGGTGTTTCCTGAGGGGGAGGCTCTGTGGTGGTATGGGACTGTGCCTTGGTAACCGACTGTCTGGAGATCCCTGATGGGCCAGGTTGGTCATCCAGATCCAGGCGTCCAGAGCTGCTGTCATCACTGTGGGCTTCTTCTGGGGGTGGACTGGAAGTTGCTGGCACCTCTTCTCCGCTGACGTGGGGTGGGGACCTGTAGGGATGTAAATGCAGTGTTATTGTTTCTGTGTGTGTCATCTTGTGCATGGGTGTGTTGCCCTGTATGGCTGTTATTGCCCTGCCAGCTTTGCCTTGTGTGAGTAGTGATTTTGGGGGCTAGGTTATTCTCTCCAGTGTGCATGCAGTGGTGATAGGTGTCCATGCAGGTCTGTGTGTGGTGTCCATTGGTGTTACATGCAGGGCTTGGTATTGGGATAAGTGGGTTGTGATGGTAGGGTATGTGGGAGGTGGTGAAGTGATGGGAGTGAGGGTAGGGGTGGGGGTTTGTGATGGCATGCAGGTAGGGGGATGATAGTAATAGAAATTTGACTTACCAGAGTCCAGTCCTGCTCCTACTCCTGCCAGGCCCTCAGGATGCATGATTACCAAGACTTGCTCCTCCCATGTTGTTAGTTGTGGGGGAGGAGGTGGGGGTCCACCTCTAGTCCTCTGTACAGCTATTTGGTGTCTTGTTGCTGTGGAACGTACCTTCCCTCGTAGGTCGTTCCACCTCTTCCTGATGTCATCCCTTGTTCTGGGGTGCTGTCCCACGGTGTTGACCCTGTCCACGATTCTCTGCCATAGCTCCATCTTCCTTGCAATGGACGTCTGCTGCACCTGTGATCCGAATAGCTGTGGCTCTACCCGGATGATTTCCTCCACCATGACCCTTAGCTCCTCCTCAGAGAACCTGGGGTGTCGTTGCGGTGCCATGGGTGTAGTGTGAGTGGTGTGGCTGAGGGAGTGTGTGGTGCTGTGTTGGGGTGTGTGATGTGGGGTGCATGAATGGTGTATAGGTGATGGTGGTGTGTGTCTGTGGTCTTGTCTGTGGTCTTGCTATCTCTCTTGTGGCACTTGTTTGTAATGGTAAAGGGTTGTGGGTAATGTGGGTGGGTGTTTTATAGTGGTGTGGGTGTGTGGGTGTGGTGTGTGTGTGTGTGTGGGTGTCAGTTGGGTGTAGTTTGAATTGTCCAATGTGGTGTTGTTTTGTATGTGTGTGTGTATTTTGAGCACGGCGGTATGTACCGCCAATTGTTTAGCGCCATTGGATGTCCACCGCAGTGATTCGTGAGTCATAATGCTGTGGGCGTATTTCTGTTGGCATAACGGTGTGGGTTTTGGTACCGCCAGTTTATCACCGACCTTTGGGCTTGCAGACTTGTGTGTGTGGTTGTATAGTGACGGATTACTATGTGTGGGTCATAATATGGGTGGCGGTAATCCGCTGCAGTGGTGGTATGTTGGTGGCAGTCAGCATAGCGGTAAGTGGGATTTACCGCCAAGGTCATAATGAGGGCCATAATGTCCCAAGACAAAGGCCATATCAAATACCAGCAGCGCGCAGGGAAGATGTAGAATCAGGAGTGACTGCCATGCTACAGGCCCGTATCATCAAACCCTCTCAAAGTGAATGGTGTTCCCCTATAGTGATGGTGCCCAAACCAGATGCCAGCTTACACTTCTGCACTGACTTTCACCAGGTGAATATCATTTCCAATGTTTGGCACTTATCCTATGCCCCAAATTGACATGTTAATTGAATAATTAGGTACAGCCAACTCTATGACTACACTGGATCTCTCCAAGGGATACTGGCAGATACCATTAACCCCACAAGCAAGAGAGAAAACTGTGTTCTCACCTCCGTCAGGCTTGTATAACTTTAAGGTATTGCCCTTCGGATTAACTCTGTGCCCCTGCAACTTTTCAAAGGCTGATGAACGTGATACTTAAACCCCACAAGGGCTAAGCGGCAGCTTATCTGGACGATAATGTCATTTACAGCCCCACCTGGGAGGAACACTCAGTCCATCTAGCCTCAGTGTTTGAAGCTATCAGAAAAGCAGGGTTGACCATTAACCCCAAGAAGTCTAAAAAAGAAGCTAAAAAGACTTCTCAAAGCCAGGAGGCTTCTATCACACCTGAGACTGTGCATACTGCATAAGCTGCTCTCAGGGTACCACCTTGTCATGTAGCCATTTTTATGTAGCCTTTGCGCGTTTTCTTAAAGCATTAGGCCTTTGTGCACTTTGCCCTAGATGCATTTTATTTGTTTGCTTAAAGCATTAGGCCTTTGTGCACTTTGCCCTAGATGCATTTTATTTGTTTGCTTAAAGCATTGGGCCTCTGTGCACTTTGCTCTAGATGCGTTTTATTCAGCCTCGTACTGTTATTTTTCAATAGCCAGTTTCACGGTCTTGTTTTATTTTCTTATATCACACTGTTTAGCCTACTTCAGCACCGGAGTTCTCAAATAATACATTCTTGCTCACTCTGTGCTTCAGTCAAGGATACAGTCTGGTACATTGCTGATAGACGTGGTAGGAGTTTAGTCTTTTGGGTTTGTAGACGATACACATTCTTACGTAGGGACGTTTGTTAGCACATCGACATGTTAGTTATAAGAACACTTCCTAGTCCTAATACACGTAAGAGGGAGATTCCGACCAGGGAACCACAACTAGACGCTGACTGCCCTGTTGCAGATGCTAATCCAGATCACAGGCCTTTGCTCAGGTATGAGGGTTGATGTCCTCCCGGGGAATCTGAAAGGCAAGCTTAGAGCTTAACATGCTGTGCTCAAAATAGAACTTAATAAGAGAGAAACGTAATCTGTTAACACTATGATAACGTTATTCTTATGTTTCACTCTTCTCGTTACTATTTCAATCCTACTGTGTTGTATAGTTCTGGTTATTGCGGCTCACGCCTTATTATCTAAAATGCAGTCGTTTTATTAAATCAATCTATAAAACTTAAACTGCCTTTGTCATTTGTATATGAGACCACACTGTGTATGAGAGAGCTGGTTGGGATCTGAGTGACCACGACTTCCCTGAGAAGCTCTAAGATGTCATGCGCTCGGCTGCCCAATCATCTCTTCCTCTTGGGAGAGATGAGGCACTGCTAGTTAGCCGGAGCAAAACCGGATTGAGGGTGACAGGGATCCTTCTCCGTGGGTTAGACTTAGTCCCCCCCACCAAGAACGACCCTGATACCCAAAAATCCAGTAGTCCCATTTAGGATAATGAGAGCCAACGTGACAACCTGTATCTCTTAAACAGGAGCCATCAACAAACATGACATAGACATTTTCATCTTTGTCAGCTCACAAGCCCCACAAGATCAAAGGCTACTGCCAGTAACGTCTCTCGTCAGCAGGCTATGTGAGGGGGACACCCTTCCCTAACAACCAAAGACAAATGGTCTGTTTGCGATCGGAAAAATGCTTTGTACATCTGGCCCTAAATTCTTCTAGTGTTGCTTTTTTCCAAGTTCTGTTCCGCTGATATGTTCAGCAGACTCGACCTGCCAAAATCCATCACCATAACTCACAACTCAGAATTCGGATCCCTTTGCAAACTCCTGTTTTCATAGAATTCTGAATTTAACCTACAGCACCTACGCGGAACAATACACAAGGGTGCTGGACGGGAATGATGGAAGTGTGGTATAACAGCCAGAGTTGCCAACTTTGAAACTGGTTAACCAGGTTCAAGTCTTGGTTCAGCAACCTTTGATTCTGGGTAAACCACTTAATCTCCTCCAACCCAACCAAAAAAAAAATATGCTTCATTGTGTAATGTAACTGGTGCTCATGTGAAGCGCTCCAGTACTTCCAGGTTGAGTTTGCGCTATATCTAACTACAAAAAAAGAAAACTGTTTACAAGCTTGAGATGGCTGTGGTGTTGTGTACAGTATATTAATGTCAGCACACCAGAAGAGCAGATTGCTCATCGACAGAGCATGCTCTTTGAACCGGAATATTTAGTCAACCTCAAAACAGGGGTGTGTGCCCTTGGGGATTCCTTTGTATTTGTGGAAAATGTAAACCCAGGTTTTAGGTATAAGTATTGCCTACCAACCTGAGTTCATTGTTTCCAGTTGTACTTCATTGTGCTCATCAGATGAGGTGGGTTCATCATGTTGCTTCTGAAACCCACTGCAAATAAAGAGCATCTCAGAAGCTCTAGGGCCATGGGATGTAGCTTAAATTGGTGCAGAAGGAGTGGTGGCATCAGGCCCAGGGGCCTGAGGGTGGTACTGAAGCTTGATTATTTCCGGATTTCACAATTCAAACAGCAGCTAGGGGTCCCATTCCCTTCCTTGTACTAGGGCCCATGACGCACTGTCAATGCTAAAGTGTTAGTAGAAATTTGTCACGGAGATTAAGGACATACATGTAGAGGTGGATGGGATGCCTTCTTAGATGTTTGTGAAGAGTGTGTACTCTTTGAATATAAGGGAGAATAGAGTTCTAAGCAGAGGTGGCACCCCAGAGAAGGACTGTTTCTGTCGGTGGGACGTTTTGCAGCAGCAAGCTTCCCGCTGTAAGTAATTACGAATTCCTAGTTTTCAGAGGCATTCCATTGAGGAGCATGCCTAAATAAGTGATATTTTACATAGACAAGGCTTTATCAGTGAGGAAAAACAATCTGAAAGCAACCAGTCAATGGACATCGTATAAAATAGGAGTGAATCTGCGAGCTGTGAGTTAAAATCCGAGCAAGACAAGCGGAGACCTTCATCCTTCCATAGGTTGGGAGACTGAGTTCCATAAATTGAATAATGACAACTATTAAAAGGGTTTACAAAAAGTAGACGTTTGTTATATAGCACTATATAAAATACAAGTTATTGCTTCATTAATGTAATTATTATTATCATGGACTGTTACTGGTATCTTACTTTGGGGACAGCAAGGACAATTTGATAGGTGACAGTATCTCATCTCAAGAACTAAGAAAGACATGAAGGCTTTGCTCAAATACCCTCTTGGAGCAAACTCTGATTTTTGTGACCATTTGTAAGACATAAGAGAACAAACAGTCATTTTAGCATTTTCTCTGGACACATTTTGTGAGGATAATGCCCTCCTTCAACTACTGTGTGGAAATTCTACTAATATGTTAATTAACTGTGTAGGAGGAGGCTGGCTATCAACTAGTCAATCTGAAAATATGTGTTGTTTCTGCACACTGCAGAGAGTGTGCCATGAGGAGATTCCTGCCAGAGTGTGGAATCTCCGCACTCAATACTTTACCACACATAAGTTACCTTAATGAATCTGCTCCAGAACTGCCATCTCACCGTAGCGCTGGTATTACCAATGATAGTAGAACTATAATCTATTTTACTCAACTCTGTTCCCATGTATTCAGAACACAGGTTCAAATTCACTTCAGCTGGCCGCTTCCTTATTCTTCATTCTTTGCTTTTATCCAGCATCTCTTCAGCTATAATGCACTTACCTAAACTAGCCGTTAAACCCTCCTAGAGAAATCAGACATTTGCATCATTGAACACTTCTTAATCTTATCTAATTCACTATTAGAGTCTTCTTTATGTAATATATCAAAATATTCTCTGAAAGCTTCTTCTATTTATCCTGGCCGCAGAGTCAGCCTGGCTGTGTCTATGGATTTCACACATCCAATATTTTTTAGTCTTCCATCTGCTACATCTCTGCTGTTAGTGTATCTGGAAGTGTTTCCCATATTCCAAACTGGCATTGCAATTTTAGTATCTCTAGTTGTTGTTATGAATGTTTAACTACCTAAGAGATTTCATTTATATTTGGCATGGATGGACACCCTGTTGTTTTGACACACATAACTACCAATCTAAGCATCTCCTGCTGATGTTTTCCCATTTGTGAGACACTGGATTGCATTCCCAAGGCAGAGTTTTCTTTTAATTTCTTTATTAATCAATGGTTTACTTTGGTTAATATAAACTTGATACTAAATACAGTATAGAATAGTATGACTGTCAAAAGGCCCAGCCCATCAATCATTAAAATTGTTCCAAAATATTGGCAAAAGATAACAAGATTCCATTTTAATCAGGTTGTGGAATCTACGCATTTACAGTTTCAGTAGAAGACAACAGTATTGAGTTTGAGCACTTGGTGATAACTGTGTGGTAATAGTGCCTGATAATATGCAGAAACTTTGGATTAAGTTGGAACAAAGACTAAGGCCCTTATTACAAGTTTGGTGGTCTTCGGGCAATACCACCATCATTCTGCCAGTTTTGGCGGCACAGTGACCTCCGTATTACGAGTTACAAACACCAAGCCAACGAAACACAGCCAGAAATCCAACACCTCCAGTGTCACCAATGGCAAAAGAGCGACTGTTCTCCTGCTGGGCCCGCCACAACAACACCATACTGTGCGCAATATTATGAGTCAGATTTCAGCACAGCAGGAAACCACTGGCAGTGCGCACCGCGGTGGGCTAGAAAATCACCACCAATAGAAGGCAACACCAGATTGGACAGTTCAAATACCCAATACCTGAAACACATACACACACTACACACACCTGTTCACTGCACCATAAAACACACCCCTGCTCACCCCCTCAAACCCTTGTGAATACCACCACAACCCAGAGAAATACGACCCACGAGCAACTGCACATTGACCATTGAATTCACAGGGTGCACACCCCCCACAACATGACATGCCACAAGCACCCATGCTTCACCGACAATGAGTTGTGGGTCATGGTGGATGAGATCGTTAGAGTAGAGCCAGACCTGATGGGAGCACAAGTCTAGCAAACATCCAGGCCAGGAAAACTGAGCTATGGCAGAGGTTCGTCGAAAGGGTGAACGCAGTACCCAGCTACCCACGCACAAGGGAGGGCATCAGAAAGCGGTGGAACGACCTCAGGGGGAAGGTCCATTCCCAGACATCCAGGCACAACATCGTCCTCGACAAGACTGGCAGTAGACCCCCACCTCCTCCCCTTGACTTGACAACCTAGGAGGAGAAGGTCTTGGACATCATGCATCGTGAGGGCCTAACTGGAATCATTGAAGGGATAGATACTGGTAAAAAACATACCCCCCTGAGCACTAACCACTACAGTCCTGCATGCCTCCCAAGCACCTACCACTCCCCATCATATCACAAACCACTTGATTGCACCCCCCACTATCTCCCTTTCCATCCACAGCTAACCCTGCTACTGCCATTCAGCAGAGGATGCCAGGGTCAGACAGCCCTCCCCAGGATGAAGGCCCCAGTGGATGTCTAGAGGACGACGAACTGCCTAGGCCATCTGGGCCAACTGGCCAGTCCACCACCAGCAGCCCCAGTCTAGACACCCTGGACTCACCCACCCCACAGCTAGCCCCTCCTCCCTAAACCTGTGCCTCAGGGACCACTCAATTAGAGGTGTGCCCCACAGTACATGGACCTGAGTCAAGGGCACCCGCCCCAGACAATGAAGGCCTTGGTGCTACTGAGAGTGGGGACACTGTGCCAGGGGCACAGGCACAGAGGGCCAGGGCTAGTGGGAGGGGATCTGTGGTCCAAGGGAGAGGGCAGCAACAACATCAGACTGGCCAGGAACCCCTCACCCAAGTTCTGGGTTCATACCACCAAACCCAGGACACCATGGCCCAGATCCTCACTACCCAGCAAGAGACCTTGAGGCTACAGAAGGAGAACCATCAAGAAGCCATGCAGCAGTGGAGGACCCACAATGCCACCATGGCCTCCATAGCAGGTGTGCTAACGGAACTTACCTCCATCCCGCGTCAGTCCACCTCCCACTAGCAGGCCCCTTCCATTAGCCAGATCACATCTGAGGCCTCCACGTCAGCCGCAACCAGTGGAATGGAGGCCCTGCCACAGGACACGCAAGACACCAGCACCCCTTCCCCTGTAGCTGAGAAGCCCCACACAAGTGAGGACGTCCAACCAGACATCTAGCCTCCATTGATGGGAAGACCAAGACCACCGCCAGGAAGTGAGCCACTTCAGAACATACCACCTTGTGTGTCACAGCAACACCCTGTTGACTGTCCACTGTCATTACTCCTTTTTCATATGGCCATCATACTGGACAATGACTCCCCACAGGTGGGCTAAGTAGTCTAATGATCCCACTCGCCATGACCCCACTCATCAGCCCTTGCACTTGTATTATAAAAATAACCACCTCTGAGCACAGTTTCTGTCTACGTCTTTATCTACCATAAGTAAAAAGTATACAGCCATGATCTATGTAACAGGCAGACCATTGACCTACCAATTCATGTGACAGTGCCAGAAGGGGGAGCAATCACTCACAAGTTCTGTAATACAGTTAACAGCACCACATCTAAAGAAATGGGTTCACCCTATTCCCACATTGACCACATAACCCTGGTAGCAGCCCTGCACATGACATACATTGCTACTGGTTACATAGCATGGCTTTGACACATACCTGTATGTCAGTGGAAGTATTGTTGTATCAGCTCTGCTCTGGAATCAGCTGCTCCTCGTCATCCTCCTCCTCATCACTCCCCATGTCCCCTTCATCAGCCACTGGCACAGCTGCAACCTCCTCAGCATCCAGTAATGGGATGTGACGTCTGAGAGCCAAATTGTGTAACATGCAACACGCTACAATGATATGGCACACTTTCACTGGTCTGTACAGTAGGGCCCCTCCAGTAAGGTGCATGCACCTGAATCTGGCTTTCAGCACTCCAAAGGTGCATTCGATTACCCATCAGGTCCTACAATGGGCCTCATTGAAACTGTTTTTTGCTGCTGTAGTCGGATGCCTAGGAGGTGTCAGTAGCCATGGCAAGTTGGGATAACCAGAGTCTCCTGTGTGCATAGAGGTAATAGGCATATTGAAAACTGTAGGTAAATCTGGAAGGTGGTGTAGAGTGTGCAGAATACAGAGGCACACATATGACACGAAACATACTGATGAGCCAGACACAATCCCTTTGCAGTGGTGCCATCAGGTGTGGGATGCTGCTGTTCCACAGTATGTAGGCATCATGCACTGATCCTGGGAACGGGGCAGTCACTTGATTGATGTAGAGGTCTGCGAGACATACCACCTGAGCATTGGTTGAGTAGAAGTTCTTACGGTTCCTAAACACCTGTTCATTCCTCCTGGGTGGCACCAGGGCAATGTGGATCCCATCAATAACCCCGATCACATGTGGCACATGTGCTACAGCGTAGAAGGCTGCTTTCGCTGTGGGCAGATCGCCACATTGGAGGAACCTGATATAGCTGCCAATATGTATGAGTAGGGCAACATAGGATGTTCTTCAAGACGTTACTGAACATGGGCTGGAACATTCCGGCAGCCCGTCCCACTGTTATTTGGAGGGACACTGAGGCAAGGAAGTGGAGGACTGCCAACACCTGTACTGTAGGTGTGATGGCATTGGGATGACGAATGCCAGGCCGCAGATTCGGCTCCAACAGCCTCACAAGCTCCATGATGGTCTGATAGTTAAGCCGATAGCACTGGATGACGTGCCTCTCTTTAAGGGTGGCAAGATCGGCCAGGGGCCTGTAGACAGGAGCATTCCTCAGCATAATTCTTCCACTATACCTGGGAATAGGAGGGAGTCGCAATCATTACGTGCAGAAAGGACTGTGTGGACACATTCGAGCTGTGCAGAGGTCACTATTAAACATTAACAATGCACCTCATAAACCCTCTCTGTACACATTGTAGAAGTAAAATGGCAGCTGCCTGTCCTGCTTGCACAGGACAGATGGAAGTGAGTGAATCTCGCCGTGTAACTCCTCATTGGTTAACATGGGAGCCATGAGCCAATGGCGATTATTGCCAGCTGTGACGGTGACGTCCACGGCGGCCGTGACCGCCATTTCATGTGCTCATGTTCACTTGACTCCTGGCACTCGTGGCGAGAAGACCTCCAGTGCGTGTGCTGCTGTGTTCTGCCACTGGTAGCCAAAATGCCATGTGCTGCAGGGGGATAGAGCCCAAGCCTTCTCACAGGAAGAACTTGAGAAGCTTGTGGAGGGTGTCCTACCCCTGTATGCCCAATTGTATGGGGCACCAGGGAAGCAGGTGAGTGCACTATGATTGTACTGTCTGTGAGTGGTACGAATATGAATTGGGACCTTGGGACGAGGATGAGTGACTTGTGGAAGGACCTGGCTGAGGGCTGTGAGGACACCTGGAAGGTTGAAATGTGCGTATGTACAGGGGATGTGTTATGTCCAATACAGTCCCTAAGATGCCACGCTACAAGACTGTCTCCTATACTCCGTATTATCCATGCAGGTGACCGCTCATCAGAAGAAGGGGATCTGGTGTGCCATCGCCAAGCAAGTGCAGACCCTGGGGGTCCATGCCCATGGAGCACCCACTGCAGGAAGCGGTGGGAGGACCTGAGATGCTGGGCGAGGAAGACTGGTGAGGCCCAGCTGGGGGCGTCCTCCCAACGAGGGAGGGATGCACGTCGGACCCTGACCCCCCTTATGTCCCACATTTTGGCAGTGGCGTACCCTGAGGTGGATGGGCGCTTGAGGGCAGCACAGCAGCCACAAGGGGATGAGTTCACATTCGTACTTAGGTGATGTGGTGAGTGATAGGTGCAGCCTGTGCAGTGTGAGAAGGCTGTGGAATGTGTGCTAGGTTACTACTGTCAGACTAGGCTTGGGACACATAGAGGCCGGATGTGCTACATACATGTGTTCATATGCCGTGCAGGATGTGAGTTGAGGTTGACTTAACTGCTACGTGGCATCGATGACAGGGCAACTGTGTAGTACATGAGAAGGATCTTAGATGTGGCCATAGTTCCTGCTTCTGAAGTTCACACTCACTGTACTCTCAACTATCCAATCAGTGTTGCTGGTGCCATATCCCTATCTGCTGTCTGCCGGCATGTGGTGTATGTGTAGTTTGCGAAGTCTGAGGTTTCACATCATACAGCTATATGGGTTTGGGTTATGTGGCTGTGCAAGTATGCCTCCAAATGCCCAAAGAGTATTAAGTTTGGGTCTAGTGATCATATCGACCCAATGGGCTGGGTCAGGCATGTGTTGAGGGTATGGATTTCATCCTGTATAGGTTAGATTGTGTGTCAGCATGAGTGAAACTCATGTGCATGACTGAGGTGGAACGCATGGGCTGTCATTGCAGTGACATGTGTGTGTAAAGGCATGGCATGTAATGGCATGGCATTACAGTATGTTGTAGTGGCTTGTGTGTGACTGTTGTGCTGGCATTGACCAACTGCTCCCTGTTTCTCATTCTCCCACCCTGTCTCTCACTGTCCAACCCTCTCCCCCTCTGTCTTTGTGTGCATCAGCATCATCTGGCAAAGGAGAAGGGGCACTGGCGAGTGGGGAAACTGCATCCCACGGGACCCAGGAGGCTGATACCAG